>NC_028637.1:38429784-38463888 GCF_001406875.1 Solanum pennellii | reverse complement strand
TTCTGGAACGAGACACCTGCGACGGTCCGTCGTGCCCATGACGGTCCGTCGTGGGTTCCGTCGACTCACACAGTTTTTCCAGAAATAAAATCTGCTGCTCAAAACGACTAAACAGGTCGATACACATTATCACTTGACATTATATTCTAATAAGGTTGAATGATACATTTGATTGAATGATAAGTCATTATCCAAAATAACATGGATCAATTACAACTTAACATTCTATTTTTCCTCCTTTCTTTTTGAGATCACAAATATTCTAAATATGTCTATTGGTCTTGAAATTAATTGAAATCTTAGCTACTATAAATAATTTATATGTGTTTATAATTTTCACATTTAAATATTGAGGCTCTAATTAAGTTTGCATATATATGACATAGAAGTTTTGTTATTTTTTGGGGAAAATGCACAAGTACCCCCCCAACCTATACCCAAAAATCTAGAGACACTTATACTATACTAAGGTCCTATTACCCCCCTGAACTTAGTTTATGAGTCATTTTCTATCCCTTTTCGGCCTACGTAACACTATCTTGAAAATAAAGTCAATCAACGTTGGGCCTACATGATAGTGCCATGTAGGCCGAAAAGGGATGGAAAATTATTAATAAAACAAGTTTAGGAGGGGGGAGGGTAATAGAACCTTAGTATAGTATAAGTGTGTCTCTGAGATTTCGGGCATTGTTTGAGGGGGTACTTGTGCATTATCCCTATTTTTTTCATCATTTTTCTATATTAAAAGGTCACATTTCAATAATTCATACCTCTTCAGTTCCAAAATCTATATTTTCAATAATCTGCATTGTTTTCACTCCTTTTGTATTTCCAACCCCCAAAATTAAATGTGTAAATTTATGATAATTTATTGTGTTCTTTCATGTATCTCTATATAAATGTAAATATATAAGCAAGTCTTTGAGTTAGATAGTGAGGTATAGTAGTTGACATTTTTCAGAACAAAAGATTATAAGTTGTGCATGTTGCCATATCTTGCTTTTTATTATGTCTATATTCTTAGAATATAGAGAATTCATTACTATATCGACGTGGCTTTATAATCTCATTTTAGAAAAATAATTTTGATAATAATTTCTTTATTGTGTGATAATGGTTCTTTTTACGCTATAAGTAATTTGTGTAGTTTATATTAGGTGCATGAATTTAACAAAGTTGATCCAGTTGATACAGTATGGAAGACTTTATGCACTATTTTTCTTACATTTTCAACTATTCTATGTGATATAAAAGTTATCTTAAGTTTAGTGGTTACATATTTTATAAAACAATAGATTGATTGTTGATATATTCCAGACTGTATATTTTTTCGTTGAGTAGTTTGTGATACTTATTGTAGTGTAATTTTATGAACATACCATATAAAATATTTTTACGTAACTCACGTGTGAAGCACGTAACCAAGACTAGTATGTACTTAATATAATGAAAATAATTGATGAATCAAAAGTTTATCCCCAAATCGGTTTGCCCATAACATTAAGATCCTAAAGATACATTTTTCATAAAAAGATTGAGTTCAAATTGATAAAACTTCAATTTCCCCCACAAAATATATGGATAAAGAAAAAAAAACATATGAAGAAATCATGAGAGAATGTCATACTATTCCTCATATTATATCAAGAAGAATTTCGTAAGAATCACTCCATTGTGAGATCTAGATTCCCAACATACTCAAAATACCAATTGAACACAGTATGAAATTTGAAATACCTAAATATTAATATTTATGCCGGAAACCAACAACTTAATTTTTCACTAAAAGAGTTATAAATTCCTGATATGATAGCGAAATGAACCGATTCTTTTGTTTTATCAAACTCAATTCCATGCTCATTTGCCCAAACAGATATCGTTTCTATTTGGTCAAAATTTATTCATAGAACCTTTTAGTTGACACAAATTGTTTAAACAATGCCAAAAAAGCTCCAAAAAAACTTAGACTCACATGAACTTCATATCGAACCTCCCATAGACAAATGTCAGTGTGCCCAGCCCTTGTCTTGCCTTTAACCTTATTTGTTCTTCCCAGGTAATTTGTTCCACTTGGCTTGCCACTCACACACCAGGGCTGGTCCAGTAGCCTTGGTGAACCCATAGGCGTGGACCACATGGAAACTCCCATTATTTTGACTAATCTCAAAATGTAATTTAGAATACAAGAGAAAAGAAAACATAATGAAGAAAATTTAGCATGGAAAATTACAATTAATGTGTACAACCAAAAAAATATTTTGGAAATTTTAATTTAAGTATGATTAAATATTAACCATGGTACGATTTTAATCTCTACTAAACCCCTCCTCTAACTATAAAAGGTGAAAATAAAGGGCTTGGCTAAAACATGAAAAAAAACACTTCACATTTAGGATGAAATCAAAGTCTTTTCTCCCTTTTTGAATCTTTATTCACAAAAACTGCATATTCCTCTAAGGTTTGATCAACACTCTGAATCACTAGAAGCAAAATAAGGTTATTTTTTTTGGTGGAAATTTGACAACCTTCTTTTGCTTCTATCTATTCACAGTGTTAATCAAACCGGAGAGGATATGCAGTTTTTGTGCATAAAGTTTCAAAAGGAGAAAAAAAAAAGAGGAAAGGCTTTGATTTCTTCCTAAATGTGAAGTGTTTTTCATGTTTGGCCTAGACCTTTTTTTTCAACTTTAATTTTATAGTTGGAGGAGGGTTTGGGTAGAGGTTAAACCCGTTCCATAGTTAACATTTAATAATACTTTAATTAAAATTTCAAAATATTATTTTGGCTTCACACATTAATTGCAATTTTCCTTGCTAATTTTTTTATTATGTTTTCTTTTGTCTTGTATTATAAATTAAATTTTGATATTGGTTTGAATTTCTAACTATAATGGTATTTCCTTGACTAGATAAGAATTTATATTTAACTTCAACTTGATTTTTGATGTATGATGCCTAAAATATTAAAAAAATCAGAACATTGAGTACTGACAGTTTTCCTCATCTTCTTGTGCTAGTTAGTCATCACTATCTATATGAGCCACTAAGAACTGAACCAACATTCTCTATGTCATATTAAGGGATTAGAACCTCTTTCTTGAAAAATTTGTCTGTCCCTTTCTAATAACCAAGATATTTCCAACATCCAGTTAATACAAGTTTTGTCAGAACGAGGTTTCATTTTATGGCCTGTTCCACATTGCAATGATCAATCACAGCCCTTGATTAGCTACACATTGTTGTTGGTTAGATTGGAAGTAGGACATATATATATAATATATATATATATGTGTGTGTGTGTGTGTGTGTGTATCCCTTCTCCTACCCATCTGATAACTAGACAGAGAATTTCGAGAAGAATGATAGCGATTTTGTTTTTATCCTCTACAGAGAGATGCTCAAAAGAAGAAATTTGAGTCAACTAAAGCACTCAATTCTAAGGATGATTGATTTTACCGAAACATGACTTTAAATTTAGTCTCTTTACGTATTATTAAAAGCAGCGAAATGGTTCGGAAAAAAGGTAGATAGAAAAGAGATAAAAATAGTTCTTTTTTTCATTGTAAATGTGACACTGATGAAATATCAATTCAATAACTTTGACTATTTATGATTTGTGTATAAGTACCAAATTTTAAAATAAGAATCTTAGAATTGAGATCAAACACAAATCTTGTTAAAATAAATAAGAAAGCGAAGACATGTAAATTGGGAAAAGACTTTTTGGTGAGAGTTCAGTTCCCCACATTGTAATCTCCGTTCTCATTTTCCTTTTCAATAACAATTAAAAAATATTGTTAAAATAAATCACATAAAGAAAAATCAAATCATTCAAGATTCGATGAACAAATAAATAGAGTTACCCCACATAAACTTATTTAAATAATTTCAATCATATTTTGTGACATCTTCATCTTCATTCCTTTTCTGGACGATTGTTGAGGAAACATCCTCTCAAATTTACTTACATTAATTCAAAATTTCATGGTAAATGGATAATTGAGAAAAACAAGAACAAAATGAAAAAGGGAATTCAGGAATGACTAGAACAAGCGAACTTACTCGAAGAGTTATTTGGGAGTTTGGCTGAAAGGGAAAGAAATAGGATAGTTGGGCGGCGATTGGAGAAAATAAAAATAAATTGGGGCTTAGAAAAAAGGAATATTGGGTCACCTGGTTAAAAGTAACAAGAGGCAAAGTTTAAGAGGATCAATCGGGTTGGGTTTTGGATCTTTTTTATGGGTCACGAATTGGATCAATTTATGAGTTAACATTGGATGTGAATTTTGGGTAAAGTTAGCATAATTTACCAATTTTTCTAAAAGAGCTTGGTAATTTTATTTACGCTTATTATTTAAATATTAAACTTGTAAAATTACTTGCGCTTCGCGCAGAAATTTAGTATCACGGAATTTATAAATATTCCTTAAAACATATCCAGCATTATAATTACAACACAATATTATCTTACATACAAGATTACGTAGTAACAAACATTAATAATGTAAAGGAAAATAAAAATTATTAGATAAATCATTTATCCTTAATAACATAAGCATAAATTAATGATTGTAAAAGTACATACCATGATTCGTAATATAAGCAATGATGTTAGTGATCCACTCAACAGAAGCAAAGTATACAAATATTTAATTGTGAAGGAGGAGTAGGAGGAGAAGGAGAAAAAGAAGAAGAGTAGATTTAGAATTTTTGTTGTTTTAAAATGAGAGGAAATCCCTCTATGTATAGACAACAAAGAGTAGTGTAAATGTTTATTTATTGTGCCTTATCAAAAAATTTACAACTATTTGGAAGAGTTGCAACCCTTTGGAAAGGTCACAACCTTTAATAAAAGTTGCAACTTTTCATAAAAGTCGCAATTCTACATCAAAGTCGCAACTTTAAATAAATGTCACAACTTTTCATGAAAGTATCAATTCTTCATTAAACTTGCAACATTTCATAAAAGTCACAATTTTTCATCAAAGTCACAATTCTTCGTTATAGTCGTAACTTTTCATCAAAGTCACAACTTTTCATGAAAAGGAGAAGACTAATTTGGTAAATAAATAAATTAATAGGGAATTCTTATCTGTGGTGGTGCCACATAGGCGGGCGCGGTTGTGGAACTATGTAATTAATCTACTTCTGAACATTTGATTATATAAGTGTTTTCAAGAGAGTACAACCCTATGATAAATTTTCAAGAATATTTTATTCAAAGAAAAGATAAAATGTTTTTTTAATCATAAAAACGAAAAAGATTTGATTTTAAGTGTTTATGGATTTTGTTATTAATTCTTCATTTTACTGTAGTTGTTCATCACCAATGTCTTTCGAAAAGATATGTAATCATTTCACTATTTGTATTTGTATTTTCAAATAGTGGTTCAAACATTTTATTCATCAACTACGAGAGTTTTCCTCCTAATTAAAACCTCTACATGCCGAATCTAAGTAATATACATCTTATATAATTAGTTGTGTACTTGATAAGTTTATTAAATATAAAAACATCTCTTGGGTTTCAACGAATGAAGTATGTCTCTCAAACAATGATGTATTGGCAAGTCCCTTATTCAAAATCATAACAAGAGGCTTCTTATCCATTTCCGATTTAATTAAGAAAACTAAAACTATTAAGAGCAAATCATAGCTATTTAAATAATTGTTAAAACAAGAAATAAAATACTAAAACCTTAGTTTTAAATCTAATTTCCCAGTTTACATATTTAATGTTTTCAAACTAGTGAACTGTTATCCATAACACATAACAAAAACTAAGCATCTAAAACATAAATTAACAAAGAGCAGAAACTATACAAAGCAAGTATAGATGGTATAGGACAAAAGAGTTAATAAAAATAAAGAAATTTGTGAGAATAACCCATATAAACAACAAACAAATCTTAATATCGAATATTAAAACGACATGCCTATCATATAGCATTTAAGTCGAAATCTAACAAAAAGGAAAGCAACTAACAACTTAGAGCAAGAAAATGCTAAAGTCTGAGAAGAAAAACATGATTATGTAATATTGCAAAGGGATGCACAACTATGGACCAAAGAAGCTAAGGTAGGAACTAATAACGTTTTTATATTTAAATATAAACCAGCGCATCTTAAAGGCACTAAAGAGGCAAACTCGCAACTAGCTTCACCCTAATTGTCAGTGCATTATCTACTAGAGATAGAATGAAATAAGGTAGCAACTAAGACACTGGGAATGAACAGAAACAATTAAGGGAGCTTAATAGAATCACACCCAAATTATTACCATATTAATAGTAGATGAAAAATTCAACGCGATTGACTTAAACATTGATTATCGACAAGCATATTCCTTAAAATGGAAAAGAGAGTAAAGAGACTAAACAACACAGCCTGATGTAACTAATTAAACACCACCTAATTCATAAGATGCTAAGATAACAGAAGCCTTCATTCTTGAGCATTGAGGTTAAAGCAAGATACAACACCTAAAACTCACAAAGAGTGATAAAAATTGAGGTTAAATCTATACACTTTTATTTACATAACTAGATTAGGTATATATAATTTCTAAAAGTGAACTAAATAGAACATAGAACATCACATAAAGATATAAATCAACTAAGCACAACAGAGAACATCACATTAAGAACAAACAGTTAATATAAAACTAAGTGTTACCTGGTTCTGGGCAGTAAACTGCAACAACGAGTTGAGAAGACGACTCCAATTCTTTCACTCGAACAACCACCAAAACTTTAAACTATTTGAACTGAGAATTCCCAAACATTATAGGGGGTACTACTCTCAAGTCCCAAAACTTCCCCTGAACACTGAAGAGAGAAGGGCTTATATAGGATACCTTTTAGGTCAGAATATAGGGTGAAACGATGTGGGACTAATGCAATTGTCCAAAATTTCTCAGTAGATAAGGTTAGGGTACGAATTCATACCATTTTTGAACGATAATTTGCAAAAAGAAAGGAAAAATGAGTGGATAATGTTGTTGGGAACGTCTTGGAAACCTCCAGCTGTCCTCGAGCTCGTGTTAGTCATGCGTAAACGTACGAATTCAATGGAGAGAAGAGTAAATTAATTCTTTAAATTAGAGAATTAAGGCTCGCTTTTTCTGGTTCTGCTGTTGCTACGTTGTTCTGTCGTGTGAAGAAGAAGAGTATTAGGTTGGGGTCAGGTCCGTTCGGCTGGTAAATATTGTGTTGATGTAAGTATTGTATTGGACTTGAACTGATTTTAAAAGAGGTTAAAGGCAAAGAGATGGACTTAGTCCATTGATATAAAAATAAATTATGTATCCAATTAATTATTAAGCTTCTTTAACTTCGACAATATAAAATAATCATACACTCACACCCACGCGCACGGGCACACACACGCACACGCACACGTGCACGCGTGCGCACACACAGAAGAATTAAAAGTTGAATTAGGGTTGTACTCTTACTATGGATTAATTTTTTTTAAAACATTTAATTATTTAATTTAAATATAAAATTGTATTATTTTAATGAAAATATTAATGACTTTTGCACTTTCTTAGATTAATTCATAACTATATTAAATTGTATCGTTTTAATAAAAATATTAATGAGTTTTGCACTTTCTTAGATTAGTTCCTACTAAACTATGTAATTTAATAATATTTATCATATATAATTTATATGTATATTTAATTTTATCACACACACACACGCACGCACGCACGCACCCACACACCCACGTCGCAACCCCCCCCACACACACACATATTTATTTATAAAAAACTAATTAATTCAATTTTAAATGTTTCTAAAAAAAGATAAATGAGCATTTTTTCATTCACCAAATTAACATTGTTCCTCTAATAATTTATGCTTTGAAACTAAATTATTATGTAATCATTAACGTTTCAATGCACAAAAATGCAATGATAGATCCTTTTTAGGAATTTCAAAGGTTATATTGCAAGTTACAAGCAATTTAATATGGTTCATGTATTAGCTTTGTCACATTATCCAAGAAAAAAATATTGATATTCTCATGCATTTATATCACGATTTGCACTTAATTATCTAACTCTTGATTATACACATTCTATTATAATTTTTTATTCATATTGAAATATAATAAAAATATTATCATATCACTAATATGATACAATAAATTTATTTCAAAGTGATTATTCGTTAAAAACATATGTACTTATTAGCTAAAAATGTTATAAACCTAACTTAACTAAATACAAAAAGGAAATAAATATTCAATTACTTCTTGAAGAAAAGAAATTAAAGTAAATATATGTATCTTACAAATTTATTGTTCATGATTTGACCTTTCAAATCTTTATGTGACTTTTCGCATACTACAATTTTTGTCATATAAATTTAAATCTTTAAGAAAAGTTTCTTAGGAGCTCTAAATTGGTGAAATAATGTTATGATTTTTGGGGAAAGTTGTGAAATCTCCCGTATTCAATCATGAAGATAGATAAGAATTCAATTACTGAAACATGGTCTTTATCTCTAACTATATTGTTGATTGTCAATTTATTATACTTGATTTTAGTTTAGGATTTTTGTGTTAAAAAATACATTGATTTTTCGATTAGATTTTGTTATAATTTTCATTATCAAGACAAGATCGCAAAAAGATAATTAATTGCATTGCTGAAGTGTTTTTTTTGTTCTTTGTATATGTATATCATCTTTAAGAATGGATTTGATAGAATGATTACTCTTCCCTTTTATTATCTAAAGTTAAAATATATATACAATTAGATTAATGGTAGGTTCAATTAACACATCATATTTGGGTTTCACTAAGGTGATTGCATCTCATTAACAATCTTGAGTTTGTCCATCAATTATCATTGTCATCATTTATCCTCCACTGTTCAATTTTTTGTCTGATGATGATGAAAAATAAATAACTGAAGAATTTATCGAGGGATGTTATTCTGTCATCTTTTTAAGAACATCTTGATCCTCATCTTGTAAGTTGAAATTTGCTAACTACTAACCAAAGTTTAAATACATATAGATTTAGATACAAATTATGAATCCACTATGGTAAGTGTATAAAGTCTATATTATACTAAATCATATATTTTATATCATCAGTAAACATGAACTATCATAGAAAGTATGACAAGCAAAATAAAATACGGACTACCATAGGAAGATTACCTGTAAGAGCAACTTCAATGAATGGTTCGGGTTTGACTTTTGGAGCTTGTGGTTATAGATTAATTAATTGTAATTGGAGAGAAAATAGTCATGGGTGTAGGGTCTTTCAAAATTAACAAATGGAAGTGGACAAGGAAGCATTTACATGTAACTTATTATTCTCAATCTACTACAAAAAACACATTTTATAGAAATATTGTATACTTCAATTGATTAACATTTAACTATATTCATCTAATAACTTATATTTATAAAATTAAATTATCAGAAAACCAGATTATTTCAATGACAAATAAATTAATTACAGAGATTTTCTAGGAATATCAAGTTTTAAATTTAAACTGTCAAAAAATTTAATATGATTTATGTATAAAAAAGGATTCACGTTCTTCCAAAAAAATTATTAATATTTCCAGGAACCTATATCATTGTTTGTACTTATCTAACTCTTGACTTTACAAATTTTTTTATATAATTGAATTACTCCTACATTTTCTATCTATAAATATCAGTGATATTAGAGTGAATAACATCAAGAGACATACAAGCCTATGAAGTATTTAGGGATAAAGTATTTGAGCGAATGATATACCATGTTTTCATGGTATTTTTAATGTTTTTTCCTTCAGTTTAGTGTGTGTCCAAAAGCCTTTTTGTTTTGATTTTTATGTAAGTTTCCCTTTATTTGCAGGAAATCTGTCTAAGGATGAACGCGGAAGTTTTGAGCAAGAACTACAGAAAAGTTACAACCTACGGAGCTTGTGACGGTCCGTCGTGCCTGTGACGGTCTGTAGGTGGCATCGTAGTGAAGCTGCTGAAGGAAGATGGGGAATTCTGACCAAGTGTGGGGTTACGTAGTGCATGACGGACCGTCGTAGCCATGACGGTCCGTCCTGCTGGTTCGTCGTGATGATCAGAGAGGTAGCCCCAGTACCCAAATTCCAATTGTTTAAGTGTTATGGAACGGAGACCCTCGACAGACCGTTGTGCCTGTGACGATCCGTCATACCTGCCGTAGAGGGTAATGAAGAGAGCAACAGAAGAATTTGCAAAGTATGGGATGACGGAGGCCTTGACGGCCTGTCGTGACCGCGACATCCCGTCATGAGGTCCGTCGACCCAGCCGCGTTTTGACAGATTTTCAGCAAATAGAGTCCTTATTTGATTAGATTTTTATTTTTTATAAATAGTTCGAAAAACCTCATTTTTGGGGTTAGACTCTGGGTGATTAGACTCTCTTATAGTTAGAGTCTTGGTTATTAGACACTTTTATGTTAGATTCTTTGTGAAGAGATTATTTTGATTATTACACTTTGGATTGTTACGCTTTTCTATGGATTTGATTATTGGTGATTTTGTTGATTAATCAAGTAAATTTCGGGATTTTATTCTTTTTCATTGAAGTAAGTGCATGAATTCTTATATTATATATATGAATATTGTGATTATGACTATGGGTAACTAAACTCCATAACTAGGGTTGTGGGAACCATGGGCAAATAATAAGATAAAATCTAACTAAAATAATAATTCTAGAATAGTGTCTTGCATGAATTGATAATTCTTTCATTTAGAAGTCTTTTTAACGGATGACCAACGTTTGAACTTGCCTTAATGCTACTTGCCGGACAAAGGAAGTAGATAATAGGAAAAGAATTATCAACATAGATTTAGTGTATGCTATCTAATAGGCTAGTATTGACTGGTACGAGGTAATAACTTAGTCAAATATCGAATACAATGCTTAATATGAGGTAAAGGTAAGGGTTAGTATAGCAACACACGTAGCCGGACCAAGTGTGGAGTGAAATTTTCTAGATGTCGGACCAAGGATTTAGAAATACATAACTTATCACTTTGCATGCAAGATACTAGGAAAGAATTGTCATAGTTAGAATTATCAGATTAAGAACCTGCAGGGAACACGTAAATTCTAGTTACTTTTATTAATTGATTAAACTCCAACATTTGAATCTGTTAGGTGTCTACTTTAATCTAGTTAGTTATTTTCATTCATTTAGAAATAAAACCCCCCTTTTGTTGTCTTTGATTTCTAAGAAAATAATTGACTAAATAATAGTAATAATAGATTGTAGTTAAGTCTGAACTATTTTCCTCGTGGGAACGATCCCAACCTCATTAGTTGGGTTCTTTACTTGATACGACCGCTTTACTTCTTATTTGAGAAGTAAGTTTGAGCGTTATCAGCGAACCCTTGGCCTGGCTAACTTAACTAAGCAGAAGACTATACTCATCTCAGATAAAGAATTAAAAGTATTCTCCTCAAATAACGCAGATAAATTTCTTGGCCAAATTGACACTTAAGTCTCAACATTTGAACATATGAAATTATAAAGTAAAGGAGACTCCAAAACTGAACTACTAACTGTCTATGAAGCCTCTAAACTGACTAAGGTAGATGTTTGGACAGACCCCACAACATCCTAATGATCGAAATTAGTAAATCATATGAAAAGTTGTCCTCTGGAATGCAAGGAGACTCAACGCTGACTCTGGAGCTCAAACTGGATCAACGAAGTGTTGTGTGCTGATCCGGGTTACTTGTGTCTGTATCAGAAAATGATGCAGGCCAACTGGAATTAGTACACTGAATGTACTAGTATGCGAGTTCGAATGCTTAACAACGACTTAATCTTGAGGGAATAAGATGAACTTACCAAGACTCTTCTCAACTCAAGAATATGCTCAACACAAAGTATGTATGTAAAGCAATTTAAAACACATGCGATATATATAAAACTTGTAAAACCATAAAATAACTTAGTTCATTAAAGAAATGCAATAACAAACCAACTTTACTTATATATAAAAGCAATATAGTTCTCTGGAGTTTCTATAACCGATGACCATCACTTTGAGCCTAAGTGGTGATACATTGTCTCGCCCCACGCTGCCAGAACTATTCTATACTTTGCAGTCGCATAGAACATCCTCAACCTAGTGGATACACTAGCTAACCTCGCGTTATCATCTAAAAAAATATGACCCACAAATACCCATGATGGCTATATGATTTACATGGAGAATTTGAGTTACTATTGTACTCTCGTCCCCACATTGGTGCTCAATACTACTACCAAAATATACTTTAGCTAATGCTTTTAGAATATCCTCTTTCCTCTTGGCTTGAGATAATTTGCTCAAACCTTTTTAGCTTTAGAAAGCCCTCTTGAAATCAATGTTCCCCTTTTTATTTCTCAAAACTCTTTTTGGAAATCTTAGTTCCTCTTCAACCTAAATGTGAAACATTTATAAACTTTTAGGGAGTACTTTATTCCCTTATAACTTATGAGAAATGAACTTAGCTCTTACTCTTTACTTAACTTGAAACTTAACTTTTAGGGAATACTTAGTTCCCTATAGCTTTTGAGAACTTAATTCAACTCTTTTACTCTTTGCTCAACTCATTGGTTTAACCTTAAAATAAAGTTAAAATGTTTGTTTAAGACTCTTTGGAAACTTTAAGAACTAACTTTGACATGCTTCTAAACTTTTAAACTTGACTCTTAACTTCTATGACCTTTGTCTTAGCTTCCCTTGAATTGAATTATGAATTCAAGGATCATGATCTCATGTTTAAGGATAATTTGATGTCGTTTAGATGTGCTTTAGAGTGTTGGAATCAAATAGGAGAGATAGATAAATCACTTAGGAACTAGTACGAAAAAATAGGGAAAGAACGGGTCTCCACGGGGTCTCGGTGCTCTAAGAGGCGCGAAGCGCCATAGCCTGTCAGACAGACTAAGGTCTGAGGCGCTCTGGCTGGCGCGCCGTGCCAAGTCCTGTCAGACAGAGCTTTCCCTGAGGGGCTCTGGCAGGCGCGGCACCCCGGGGCCTATCAGACGAGTTTTCCTACTTTTCTTCTTTGATTTTCAATTCTAAACCTCCCAAACTTCCATGTATCCCACCCCAAACATTTAGGATCACTAAATAACTCATTACCCAATAGATTAGACCCAAAAACAGTCCGGAAACATGAATCAACTCTACTAGAGATAAACCACAATTCAACCAACAAGAATTTTACAATTTTTCGTCAACAACTTCCATGTTCAGCATTCAATAAACTCTAACTTGATGAATTGAATCATATTGCTGTATGGGTGAAAGGAACAAACATAGAATGATCTCAGATACCTCTATAGGGATCACCCCCGATGAAATCCATGAAATGATGTTCGTGTTCTTGGATAATTCTTTATCTTCCTCTTCTTTTCTCTTTTCTCCCTAGCCCTAAGCGTTCTTAGTTTTTGTTAAACTTATTTGGGACTTGGTATTACCCCTAATGTAACCTAAAAATGAATTAGGAAATACTAGGATGAAAAGCCCACTTTACCCTTACTAAAATCCGGATTGCTTTTTTCTCAGCTCAGCAACCCAACTTTCGAAAAGCATATCTCCCGCATACGACATCGGATTTTTGCAAACTTGGCTGGAAAGAGATTCCCAAAGGCTTTCCAGAAAAATAAATAACATATTCAAACTCCTCTTGAGCTTGAAGTTAAGTCAATTTGAAAATGACTAAAACTCACTTTTGAAAGATGAAAAATTTTCAAATTTCCCTGCTTATTCTCAAAAAATTTTATTCTTGGTTTCTTAGATTATTCCTAGTTAGTTCGAGTTACAAGATGTTACAATATCTCCCCCTTGAAAACATTCATCCTCGACTGAGAACTCTTTCACAAAGTTAAGGGCAGTAACATCATCTCAACACTCAACAAACAAAAGAAAGTAATAACATGCTTATACACAGTCTAGTTAAGTGATAGGAATTTAATATCTTGATTTGCATTCTCTCCAAATTCAAAGAGATGTGCATATTTCTTCTTCATATACTCCTCAACTTCCCAAGTCGCTTCCTCAACGTATTGGTTCCTCCAAAGGACCTTGACTGAAGCAACTTCCTTTGTCCTCAACTTGCGAACTTGATGATCCAAAATCTGACCCAGAACTTCTTCATAGGATAAGTTTTCCTTAATGACAACATTCTCTGTTGGTAGTATCAATGAAGGATCACCCAAGCACTTTTTCAACATGGAAATATGGAATACCGAATTAACCGCTACTAACTCTTGGGGTAGCTCCAACTTATAAGTCATATTACCTACTCTCTTGGAGATTCTACAAGGTCCAATAATAAATTATTTCATTCATGGAAGAAGTCATGATATTATTTCTTCATTTATATCGAAATTTTTTTTCTTTTATCTTATATTGAGAAATGTAAATTCAATTTTTAACTTTTCATACCATTTGGCATTCAAGTTGTCACTCATCTTTCTATATTCAAAGCTAATCTTTTAAAAAATATTTTATTTCGTAGTTCAATGTTTGATATTCATTAATAATGAAAAAAATCAATGTTTGTGTTATAAATTGATTGAATAAGTGGATTGTCCAGTTAGTTATTTTATGAACCAACATTCATTTATATGTGTTCTCAAGGTGATATGAATCCTTTTGGGATAATGATGTATATATTATGACATTCATCAAAGTAGCTTTTAAAGTGATTTCTCTACTTTTAAATAGAGATATCATTTTCATGTAAGACACACTTGAATAGAAGAAAAATTCTCTCTTCTATCTTTTTTCTTTTGTCTTCTTGTTTTTCTATTATATTATGAGCTTGATTTTATAAAACTTTATCAACACGAATTGTCTCTAGTTTCAATTTTGTTCACCATGTCATCCAAGTTGAGTTTATACCAATGATTTGATGATGAAGATCCAAAGAACGAGAAAATAGTTGTTGGTCAAGTAAATCCAACAAAAACAAAGAAAATGAAATCAATAAATATGATGTTACTCCAAATCTGGACATGTGCTATGTGTTGTTTTACCAAGATGATGGAGTAAAAAGGTACATTTTATTTACACATTAAGTTTTACATTATTCAATGAGTTATTTTATTGTTGCAGAGGAATCGTCGATAAGAAATTATATTACTATGCAAGATTAGATACATCTATACTCATGTGGCAAATGCTCGGGGGGGGGGGGGGGACAAACTTGTAAAATTCAAGAAAAAAAATTCTTTCATGTATTGTTGAAATTTAATTAACTTATTTATATACAACAATAAAATGATAATAATTTTAAAGTTCATGTTTGAGTTCTATTTATATTAGATTGGTTGAAGGATAAGACAATGAATTCAAATCACATCGCACCAAAAGGGTAAGACATCAGGTTAAAGTCCGAATGTAAATAATATTTGATTATAATACGGTAGATTCATGTAATAAGACATCAATTTGATTTTTGACTTTTGATACACTATGATGATAATGTATTGGGTTCATGTTACATAGAATTATGGCCTAACACGCCTTAAATGGATAAGACATTGAGTTTTGAGTCAATGGACCATGGTGATGATATAATGATGAATAAGACTTTGATGAAAAGCCATGAAGTTCATCCTCTTCAATTTGCTCCATTCCTTGAAAAGAATATGGTAGAAACATATGATAACTTTGAAATCTGCATGTTGACTTGCTCCTTTAATCATATGAATATGGTAGCAATGAATAATTAGTTTGAAAGATGACAAATAATTAACGAAATGAATAAGGGCGCAGAGGGACAGAATTAAAATATTCATAATGAGATAATTATAAAAAGAAGAACACTATGAGTTCTCCAAAGAGTCCTTCTTAATGTGAAGGTAATTTTTATCATCAAAATGGTTTGAAAGGTCATTGAAACCATGGTTGTTGTCAACCTAATATTTGATAAGTTTATAACCCTCCATCAAAAGAAAAAATGTTAAGTGATGGTGCTCTTTATATTTAAAAGTGATGTTGAGGTGGATCATGTAAATAATTCAAATATAAAGATATGGCATGTATATATAATTATGGTTAATTCATGAAGAGATTGTGACTTGTAATAAATATGATGAATGTTCAATTATTTCGTAAGTGAATGTGTCAAAATATAAATAAGAACATATTCATGTATGATTGAAAATATGCCACAACTGACCTGTACGGGAGGTTTGAGAGGAATAAAAAATTTTATTTGACGGAAATGATTAATGGTATTCTACGTTTATACATCATAAATATTATGGTATGTTTATTGTGAACTACTGAAATAACAAATGAAAGAAATAATTCTTACCTATAAAGGTGGTGGACATTATTGATGTAAAATCTGGTAACTTGAATTAACTAAGCATTAGATAAGAAACCAAAATAATCATTTTTGGGAATAAGTAGGGAAATCAGGAAAATTTCCAGCTTTCAAAAGTGAATTTTGATCTAGATTAGGATGAGTTCTTTATATGGTTTGAAAGTCCTTGGGATGTTTCCAACGCCACCGAGTTTGAGAAAATCCAATGTTTTATGAAAGAGATATGCTTTCCGGAAGTTGGGTTGTTAAGTTGAGGAAAAATTCAATTCGGATTTTAAAAACGGTAAAGTTGCCTTTTCACCCAAGTATTTCCTAATTCCTTTTTAGGTTATATTAGGGGTAAACCAAGTCCAAAATTAGTTTTAGAAAAACTAAGAACACTTAGGGCTTGTGAGAAAATAGAAAAGAAGAGAGAAGATCAATAATTTTCCAAGAACGCCAAGATCATTGTGTGGATTTCGTCGGGGATAATTCCTATCGAGGTATGTGAGATCATTCGGTGTTGGGTCCTTTCAAACCACACCCAATTTGTTTTAATTCAGCAAGTTAGAGTATATGGAATGATGAATATCAGAGTTCTTAATGAAAATTTGTTAAATTCTTGTTGGTTGAATTGTAGTGTATCCCAAGTAGATTTGATTCATGTTTTCGGACGGTTTTTGGGTGTAATCTGTTGGATAATGAAGTATTTAGATATCGTAAGTGTTTGGGGTGGGATCCATGAAATTTGGGAGGTTTAGAATTGACAATCGGAGAAGAAAAGTCAGAAAACCCGTCTGATAGGCCTGAAGCGCCATGCCTACAAGAGCACCTCGGGACAGACTCTGTCTGTAAAGCCCTGGCGCGCTGCACCAGCTAGAGTGCCTGAGGAAAGTGTCATTCCATCAGGCTCTAGCGCTCCGCGCCTCTCCCAGCGCCAAGACCCCCTGGAGACCCCATTCATTCCATATCTTTTCGTACTAGTTCCGAAGTGATGTATTTATAATTCCTAGTTGATTCCAACACTCTAAAGTACATCTAAACACCACGAAATCATATATAAACATGAGATCGTGATCCTTGAATCCATAATCCAATTTAAGGAAAGTTAAGATCAAAGTAAAGGAAGTTAGGAGTCAAGTTTAAAAGTAAGAAGAAAGTCGAATTAAGTTCTTAAAGTTTTCAAAGAGTCTTAATGAATCATTTTAAGTTTGGTTTAAGGCTCAAGTTACAAGTTGGGCAAAGATTAAAGAGTTGAGTTAAATTCTAGAAAGCTATAAGGGGACTAATTATTCCCTATGAGTTGAGTTTTAAGTTACGTAAAGAGAAAAAGTTGAGTTCATTTATAAAAAGCTATAAGGGAACTAAGTATTCCCTAAAGGTATATAAATTTTTCACATTTAAGTTAAAAGGAAATTAAGTGTTCCAAAAGAGTTTTGAAATAAAAGGGGAACATTGACTCCAAAAAGAGGCTTTTAAAGCTAAAGGGTTAGTAAATTATCTCAACCCAAAGGAAGAAACTTTTATCAAAAGTATGAGCTAAAATATGTTTTGGGAGTAGTATTGACAATCGATGTGGGAATGAGAGTTCATATTAACTCAAGTCTCCATGTATACCATGAAGACATCATCGGAATTGACGGACCATACTTTTTAGATGATCACGTAAGTTTATATAGTGGATTCACTATGTAAGTAACGTCCTATACCGATGGCAAGGTATGAGATGGTCCTTGGGCAATGTGAGGTAAAACATTGTATCATCACTTGGGCTCAAAGTAATGGTATTCAATTAGAGAATCTCCCACAAAAGTTATATTATTTTCATATATAAGCAAACTCGAGTTTGTTATTGAATTTTTAACAAACTAAGTTTTTTATTGTTTTACATGCTTTATGTATATCACATGTGTTTTAAATTGATTTAAATTCATACTTTGAGTTAAGTATATTCTTCATTAGAGCAGAGCCAAGGTAAGTTCATCTTGATTTTCTGAAGCTTAAGTCTTTGTTAAGCTTTCCAACTCTCATACTCGTACATTCAATGTACTGATGCAGTTAGCCTACACAGTTTCATAATGCAGACGCAAGTAACCAGGATCAGCACGCAGAGCACCGTTGATCCCGTTGAGCACTCCACAATCACATGATGAGCCTCATTGCATTCCGGAGGACATTTCCTTTTATTGCTTTTCTAGCTTAGTTCATTAGGATATTGTGGGGTCTGTCCCAACATCCATATCAGTATATTTAGAGGCTTCGTAGATAGTTAGTAGTTCAGTTTTGGAGTAGAATTTGTCTTATACTTCAAATGTTCAAGTATTAAGACTTAATTGCCATTTTGATCAAATTGCAATATTAAGTATTTTTTTAAAACATGATCTATTTCATTATTGGGTTAAGTTGAGTCATCCGCTGAGTTAAGTAAGCTAGGCCAAGGGTTCGCTTGGGGGCCAACATTGGTCTTCGAGTGCCGGCCACGTCCAGGATGTAGGCTCTGGGCGTGGCAAACTTGGTATCAGAGTACTAAGTTCAAGAGTCCTAGGGAGTCTATGAAGCCGTGTCTTTAGAGTCTTAGTCAGCAGTGTGAATTGTGCAATATCTATGATTAGGAGGCTACAACATTTAGGAACGTCTCACTTTTTCACATTTTATTTTCATGTATTAAAATTTATCTCTAAAAAAGTCTATGTATAATTTGTGCTTGCGCATGTTTCAGATAATCCTGCCTCCAGAAGAGCAGTCAGAGGTCGACCAACCAAGAGAAATATTAAGGAAATGCACCGGATGTGAAACCCCAAGGAGAGGTTACCAATGTTGAGTTCCAGGAAGCTATGCGGATGCTAAGTCAAGTAATAACCAACCAAGTCGGGTAACAGAGAGTAGCTCGACAAGAAGGGGCTAACACCTCTAGGGTTCGTGAGTTTCTGAGAATGAATCCTCCTAGCTTCACCGGACCAAACACTACTGGGGATCTGAAATACTGTGGAAGAATTGAAGAAACTGTTTCAGGTGATGCTTGTGGTTAATACTGATAGGGTTGAATTAGTTGCATATCAACTGAAGTGTTTTGTTAGAACCTTGTTTGACCAATGGAATGAGGGCAGAGCTGATGATGCACCACCTCCAAGTTTGGATTGTTCCGAAGAAGCCTTCATGGGAGGTTCTTTCCTCGAGAACTGAAGGAAGAAAAGGTACGTGAGTGCCTCACTTTGGAATAGGACTCCATGAGTGTTCATAAGAATGGTTTGAAGTTCACCCAACTGCCTCCCTATGCTCGGGAGACGGTGAAGGACATGAGGAGCAGAATGAGTTTGTTTGTCCCCGGGTTGGGTCGTGCTTCAAGCAAAGAAGGTAGGGATGCCATGTTGATTGGTGACATGGGCATATCCAGACTTATGGTTTATGTGCAACAAGTTTAAAAGTAGAATTTGAAGGACAGAGAGGAATGCAGAAATAAGAAAGCAAAGTGGGAATTATTTTGGGCAGGAAAAAGGTGGTATAATGGCTAGAATTCACAGAACTTAAAGGCTAGACCAGCCCAATGCCAAGGTAGTATGGCACAAGGAGGTAGTTGGATTTATGCATGTGGTAAATATTGTAGAATCCACCTGGGTAAATGTCGTGATGGCCAGATAGGTTGTTTCGAATGTCGTCAAGAGGGTGACTTCATGAGGGAGTTCCCTAAGAATAAACAACGTGGTGGAAATCCAGGAAAAAGAGCTTAATCTTCATTAGTTTCTCCACCATAAAGGGTTTCACCTAGAGGAGTCACTTCTGGTACTGGCGGAGGGTCAAACCGTTTCTATGCAATCACTAGCTGCCGAGAGCAAGAGAACTCTCCAGATATTGTTACGGGTATGATCAAAGTATTTACTTACGATGTTTATGCTTTGTTAGGCCCAAGAGCAGTTTTATCCTTTGTAACTCCTTATGTTTTTAGTTTGAGATTCTTCTTGAAAAACTTTGTGAACCTTGTGTGTTTCTACACCGGTTATGGAGTTTATTCTAAAGGAAAGAGTCTATCATGATTTTCCTATTTCCATCAATCTCAAGAGTATCATGGCTTATTTAATAGAGTTAAACATAGCAGATTTTAATGTCATTCTAGGTATGGACTGGCTCCAAGCCTGTTATGCATCAATAGACTGCAAAACTCGAGTTGTCAAGTTTCAAATACCTATTGAACCATTCATAGAATGGATTAGTAGTTCAGCAGTGCCTAAGGGTCATTTTATTTCATACATTAAGGTGAGGAAGTTAGTCTCAGAGGGGTATATCTATCACTTTGTCTGACTTAATGACTCAAGTGTTGAGGTACCTTCCATTCAGACAGTGCCTATAATTAGTATGTTTCAAGAAGTTTTTCTTGATGATCTACCCGGACTCCCTCCCAAAAGAGAGATATATTTCAGCATAGAAGTCATCTCGAATACTCGTCCTATCTCTATTCCGCCATACATAATGGCACCAGCAGAGGTTAAAGAGTAATTGAAAGATTTGCTAGATAAAGACTTCATTCGACCAAGTGTATCTCCTTGGGGAATTCCAGTCATCTTTCTAAGGAAGAAGGATTGTTTCCTTAGGATGTGTATAGACTACCGCCAATTGAATAAGGTGACCATCAAGAATAAATATCCTCTTTCGAGGATAGACGATCTTTTCGATCAACTTCACGGTACTTCTTCTTTTTCCAAGATTGACCTCAGATCAGGCTATCATCAGTTGAAAGTAAGGGAATGTGATATTCCAAAGATATCTTTTACAACAAGGTATGAACGTTATGAATTTTTGCTTATGCACATTGGTTTGACAAATGCACCTGCAACGTTCATGGATCTTATGAACAGAGTCTTCAAACCTTATTTAGATTTGTTTGTCATTGTCTTTATTGATGACATACTGGTTTGTTCAAGGAATAAATAAGATCATGTTAGTCACCTAAGGATTGTTATACAGACCTAGAAGGATAAGGAGTTATATGCGAAGTTCTCCATGTGTGAGTTTTGACTTAAGCCTGTCATTCTTGGGTCACATTATTTTTGGTGAAGGGATTAGATTTGACACTCAGATGATCGAAGCATTTCAGAGTTGTCCGAGGCCCACATCTCTTATGGATATAAGGAGTTTCTTGGGTTTGCCTAGCTATTATAGGATATTTCGTGAAGGATTGTCAACTATCTCATCTCCTTTGACAAAGCTAACTAAGAAGACAACCAAGTTTCAATGGTCTGAAGCTTGTGAAAAAAGTTTTTAAAACTTGAAAAAAGAGATTGACAACTGCTCCGATTTTGACTTGATTGGAAGGAACTTAAGGTTTTGTGGTGTATTATGATTCATCAAGAGTTGGTTTAGAATGCGTATTGATGCATAATGGAATGTTTATAGCTTATGCCTATAGACAGTTGAATGTTCATGAAAAGAATTATCCAACTCATGACTGGAATTGTATTCATAGTGTTTACTTTGAAGATATGGTGTCACTACTTGTATGGTGTTCATGTTGACATATTCACTGACCGCAAGAGCCTCCAATATGTATTCACTCAGAAAAAACTCAATCTCAGACAGAGCAAGTCGTTGGAATCACTCAAAGATTATGACATTAGTATTCTACACCACCCATGTAAGGCTAACATGGTTATTTTTTTCTTAAGCAGGTTGTCTATGAGAAGTACTTCCCATGTTGAAGAAGAAAAAATGGAGTTAGCAAAATATGAGCACATACTTGCACGTTTGGGAGTTCGACTCATGGACTCCACAAAAAGAGGCATATTGGTGACCAATAGAGCTGAGTCATCATTAGTGTCAGAGGTGAAAGAGAAGCAAGACCAAGAGCCCATTTTGTTTGACTTAAAGTCGAATGTTCATAAGCAAAGAGTATTGGCTTTTGAACAAGGGGGAAGTGGTGTGTTGAAGTATCAAGGTAGATTATGTGTACAAAGGGTGGATGGACTCCAAGAAAGGATAATGGAGGAAGATCATAGCTCAAGATACACCATCCATCCGAGTTTCACCAAGATGTACCGCAACTTGGGAGAGGTCTATTAGTGGGAAGGCATGAAAAAAGATACTGCTGAGTTTGTTGATGAGTGCCCAAATAGTGAGAGTAGAACACCAAGGGCATGGAGGTTTAGCTCAGAATATAGAACTTCATGAAATAGGAGATGATTAATATGAACTTCATCACAGGTTTGTCAAGGTCTTGAAGGCAACATGATTCTATTTGGGTGATTATTGATAAAACAACAAATTCAGCCCATTTCTTGCCGATAAAGACTACCTATTCGGTAGAGGATTATGCTAAGATGTACCTTCAAGAAGTGGTAAGACTCCATGGAGTTCCAGTCTCCATTATTTCATATCGAGGTTCACAATTTACTGCACACTTCTGGAAATCTTTCGAGAAAGGTTTGGGGAATGTGAACTTAAGCACTATTTTTCATCCTTAGAAGGATTGACAAGTACAACGTACTATCCAAACTTTGGAGGATATGTTGAGAGTTTGTGTGATCAATTTTAAAGGGAGTTTGGATGATCATATACCTCTGATTGAGTTCGCTTACAACAACAGTTACCATTCGAGCATCGAAATGGCTCCCTATGAAGCTCTTTATAAAACAAGATGCAGATCTCCTATTGGGTGGTTTGAAGTTGGTGAAGCAGGGTTGATAGGACCAAATCTAGTTCACCAAGTTATGCAGCAGGTGAAACTAATTCAAGAAAGATTGAAGACGACACAGATTTGCCAAAAGTCTTATACATATGTTAGAAGAAGGCCATTAGAGTTTGAGGTGGATGATTGGGTATATCTGAAAGTTTCACCCATGAAGGGTGTTATGAGGTTTGTGAAGAAGGGGTAACTTAGTCCCCGATATATTGGACCTTATAGAATCTTCAAGAGAGTGGGCGATGTGGCTTATGAGTTGGAGTTACACCAGGAGTTATGAGTGATTTATCTGGTATTCCACATTTCTATGTTGAACAAGGGATTACGTTATCCTTCATTGATAATATAAAATGAGAATGTTGGATTAAGGATAACGTATCCTATGAAGAAGTTTCGGTTGAGATTTTGGATTGTCAAGTTCGTAAGATGAGGACAAAGGAAGTTGCTTCAGTCAAGGTCCTTTGAAAGAACCAGTTCATTAAGGAAGAGACTTGGGAAGCTGAGGAGGATATGAAGAAGATATATTCACAACACTTTGAATCCGGAGAGAATTTGAATAAAGGTATTAAATTCTCTTCCTAGCACTTTATTAGACTATGTGTAAGCATGTTATTACTTGCTTTTGTTGTTGAGTGCTGAAGTGATGTTACTACCCTTAGCTTAGTTAAAGAATTCTCATTCGAGGTAGAATGTTCCCAAGGGTGAGATATTGTAACATCTCGTAACTTGAATTAACTAAGAATAAGATAAGAAACCAAAAATAATCATTTTTGGAAATAAGTAGGGAAATCTAGAAAATTTCTAGCTTTCAAAAGTAATTTTTGGTCATTTTCAAAAGGCCATACTTCCAGCTCAGGAAAAGTTTGAATGATTTCCTATATGGTTGTAAAGACCTTGGGGAGATCTTTCCAACGCTACCGAGTTTGCGAAAATCCGATGTTGTATGAGGAAGAAATGCCTATATAATTTGGGTTGTTGAGCTGAGGAAAAATCCAATCCGGATTTTAGTAAGAGTAAAATTGTCTTTTCACCCTAGTATTTCCTAATTCATTTTTAGGTTATATTAGGGGTAAAACAAAGTCCCAAATCAGTTTTAAAAAAACTAAGAATGCTTAGGGCTTGGGAGAAAAGAGAAAAGAATAGAGAAGATCAAGAATTGTCCAAGAACGTCAAGATCATTGTGTTGATTTCATTGGAGGTGATCCCTATCGAGGTATGTGAGATCATTCGGTGGTACGTCCTTTCGCCCACACCCAATTTGTTTCAACTCAGCAAGTTAGAGTAAATGGAATGATTAATATGGGAGTTCTTGATGAAAACTTTTTTAATACTTATTGGTTGACTTGTAGTGTATCCCAAGTAGATTTGATTCATTGGTCTGGACGATTTTTGGTCTAATATGTTGGGTAATTAAGTATTTAGAGATCCTAAGTGTTTGGGGAGGGATCCATGGAAAATTGGGAGGTTTAAAATTGAAAATCGTAGAAGAAAAGTCGAAAAACCCGTCTTATAGGCCTGGGGCGCCGCGCCTACCAGAGCGCCTCACGACAGAATCTGTTCGTTTGGCCCTGGCCCACCGCGCCATCCACACTGCCTGAGGACATTGTCTGTCCGTCGGGCTCTGGCGCTCCACGACTCTCAGAGCGCCAAGACCCCTGGAGACCCCGTCCTTTCCCTATCTTTTTTGTACTAGTTTCTAAGTGATGTATCTATCATTTCTAGTTGATTTCAACACTCTAAAGTACATCTAAAAAACATGAAATCATCCCTAAACACGAGATCGTGATCCATGAATCCATAATTCAATTCAAGGAAAGTTAAGATCAAAGTCAAGGAAGTTAGGAGTCAAGTTTAAAAGTAAGAAGCAAGTCAAAGTAAGTTCTTAAAGTTTTCAAAGAGTCTTAAACAATCATTTTAAGTTTGGTTTAAGGCTCAAGTTATAAGTTGAGCAAAGAGTAAAGTGTTGAGTTAAATTCTCAAAATCTATAAGGGGACTAAGTATTCCCTAAGAATTAAGTTTCAAGTTAAGTAAAGAGCAAGAGTTGAGTTCATTTTTCAAAAGCTATAAGGGAACTAAGTATTCCCTGAAGGTTTATAAATGTTTCACATTTAAGTTAAAAGGAAACTAAGAGTTCCAAAAGAGTTTGGAACTAAAACGGGAACATTGACTCCAAAAAGAGGTATTAAAGCTAAAGTGTTCAGTAAATTATCTCAACCCAAACTAAAGAAGTTTTATTAAAAGTATGAGCTAAAGTATGTGAGTAGTTTTGAACACCGATGTGGGGAGGAGAGTTCATATTAACTCAAGTCTCCATGTAAACCATGAAGTCATAATGGGAGTTAACGGGTCATACCTTTTAGATGATCACATAAGTTTATCTAGTGGATCCACTAAGCTAAGTAAGGTCCTATACTTATAAGGTATGGGATGGTCGTTGGGAAACGTTAGGTAAAATGTTGTATCATCAATTAGGCTCAAAGTTATGGTTGTCGGTTAGAGAATCTCCCACAAAAGTTATATTATTTTCATATGCAGGTAACCAGGATAAGCACACAACGCACTGTTAATCCCGTTGAGCACTTCACAGTCACTTAGTGAGCCTCCTTACATTACGGAGAACATTCCCTTTTATTATATTTCTAGCTTAGTTCATTAGAATGTTATCGTAGACAGTTAGTAGTTCAGTTTTCAAGTCGAATTTATCTTATATTTCATGTGTTCAAGTATTGAGACTTAAGTTCCATTTTGGCCAGATTGCTATATTAAGTATTTCTTTAAAACATGATTTATTTCTTGATTGAGGTTAGTTGAGTCTTCCGCTGAGTTAAGTAAGTCAGGCCAAGGGTTCGCTTAGGGTCCAGCAATGGTCTTCGTGTGCCAGCCACGTCCGGGGTCTAGGCTATGGGCGTGACAATTGTGTGGAAATACAAATTTATAGTTTTATTTCCTCCTCAATTTGAAAAAATTGAATTCAGTTGGGACCCACATTTGTGTATTTCGAGGGGTGCCTAACACCTTCCCTTTGGAATAACTGAACCCTTACCAATAATTTCTCGGTTTCGTAGATCACTTTAATTTGGTTTCCTAGTTTTCCTAAAATTAGGTGTCAACTCCTTTAAAATTCATTTATTTCTTAAAATTCATTAAAATTGAATCAGTTGTTTATTTTTTGAGTCACTACGACGTTTCTCGTTATTTGAATAGAGTAGGGATGCAAACAGAAGGTTATATGAAGATCTTTGAAGAAATCAAGTTGTAATCAAGAAAGAAAAAGGTACAAAAAGAATAATCGTAATTTTCCTTGCAATTTTACGAAAATGACAAGATTTGAATTTCTTATAATACTTTTGTATGTTGATGTATTGAACATCATTAGCACTCTTAAGGAGTTTCAAAAGTTGTTGAGTGTTTGAAAAGGTGAAAAGGTTTTGGTAAGAAAGAATTTTGTCTTGACTTACTGATTGATAATTTGACAAATGAAGTTTTTCCCCATTGGTCAATATATACAAAAAGGATTTGATGCAATTTTACATGGATAAATCACATTTATTGAGTACCCCATTTGATTTTGAGATTTTTTGACACAAATAAAAATTCTGTTTCTCAAAATAAGGATGAAAGTGTTTCTTTGTGATGAAAGTTGATATCTTACTGCAATCAGGGCACTAGTGCATCTTGCTACAATAATCGACCACATATTTGTTTTGCAGTAAATTTATTGAAAGATTCAGTTCCTCCCCAATATAAGGACATTTAAATGGTGTTGAACACATGATTGAATATCCTCGGAGGATCATAGTTATGGGTTTATTCTATTCCGAGGAATCCACGACTGAACTGTTTGGTTATGTAGATGCATAATATTTATCTTATCTGCATAAAACTCGATTTCAAGCACGTTATTTTTTTGCATGTAGAGGCACAATAATATCTTGGCAATCAATGACACAAATGTTGGTAATCACTACTTCAAACCATGCAGAAATAAAAGTCCTCCATGAAAAAGTCGAGAGTGTGTCTTGTTGAGATTAATGACATACCATATTCAGGAAATGTGTGGTTTTTATTTGAAAAATAATATATCATAATGTTCGAAGATAATAAACTTCAAGTAAAAGTGTCCACAAGATGGTTGATTTATGAACAAGTTGAATGAGCAATTTACTTGCAACAACGAGGCCATGACGAACATAATAATATTCAATAATGTATTTGGCTAAACTTAAAGTCTTGTCATATTCATCAAATTAAAAAAATGCTATATCAGAATGAGTTTACTGATGCAACATCTTCGTGGATGCAATTGGATCACAAAGACATTGTTAATATCAATATTTGAGAAGTCAGTGTACAAGATTGAAGACATCATCACAAGAAATTAAGTGATGATTTAATCAAGGGGAGTATAATACGCATTGCACTCTTTTTTCCTTGATCAAGGTTTTGTCCTAGTGAGTTTTCCTGACAAGGATTTTAATAAGGCAAGAAATAATGTGTACTAACAGATATATGTACTCTTTTTCCTTCACTAGAATTTTTTTCCAGATGGTTTATCTTGTAAAATTTTAATGATACACATTATGTATGGACAGCTAAGGGGATTTTAATGAGACACATTATGTATGGACATCTAAGGGGAAGATTTATAAATCTATTGAACAAATGGATTGCCCATTTAGTTATTCATGAACCAAGATTCATGTATGTGTGTTCCCTAGGTGATAAATCATTCTGGGATAATGATGTATCTATTATGACATTTATCAAAGTGGCTTTTGAAGTGATTTCTCTACTTTTAAATAGAGATATCATTCTTCATATAAGACACACTTGAATGGAAGGAAAATTCTCTCTTTCATCTTATTTCTCTTGTCTTCTTCTTTTTCTATTATATTATGAGCTTGATTTTATAACAATTCAAGGTTGATTGCAACCTTCATTTATATTTTAGCTTTATTAATAACTATTGTCCTTTAATTTTTCTGTCTTTTACTCTGAATTTTATCTTGGAGATGATTCGTATGTTAGATAATAATATATATCGATTATGTTTCCTTCATAATTATAACATATTAAAATAAGAAGTATTTTCATCTCTCTTTTAGCGCGGCGAGAGATACTATGCTATCATATTTTAATTTGTTACCTTACATGTTGGTATCAAATAGTAGATCTCCAATATTTGAACTTTTCTTGTAAAAATGAATGATATTATTGTAATTTAATTGTAAGATGATTTTTTATATTTTTGTTATTTAAAACATTTTGTGTCAGTTTAGATAGGATACACGTGTCTAGAAACTAGTGTCTATATATATATATATATGTGTGTGTGTGTGTGTGTGTGTGTGTGTGTATGTATATGTATGTGTGTGTGTGTATATACATATATAAAGATATACATACATATATATATGTATGTATATACACACATGTAATTGGAGTCTGTTTCGGGGCTTACAAAAGCTCGTGCAAAAAAGATTTATAGAAGAGAAGTTCCCCATCTCTCATAGAAATTTTGTCTCTTGAAAATATTGTATTCTTATGTTTGAGAGCACCTCTGTGTGATTCATCCTATGTAGCTAACCGAAAAGGAACTTACTGAAAGGACTGATAAGAGAAGAGGCTCTCTCTCTCTCTCTCTCTCTCTCTATATATATATATATATATATATAGAGAGAGAGAGAGAGAGAGAGAGCATTTTAATATTTTTATGGCAATGAATTTGACATAATTGTCATTTTGTTGCTAAACGTTGTGATAGTGTTCGTTGTTACTATTTCATGGCAGGGTATGTAATGGTCGACTAGGACCATTATTTCTCCATGACATTTAACTCCTTATTCCTCCATTATTCTTTGTAACCTATGTAACACATGTAACCTCTAGTCCATTTATCTTCACTATTTACTACACCATTTATCTTCCAATTCATTGATAGGAAGACTTCTTCTATATAAATAGTGGTGGTCTGCATTTGATTTGAAACACACAGCACAAAATATAGAGTAATAAAGTTTGTCAAAAACAGAGTTCTTGTTAGTTGAAGGGAGGTGTTCTTATTCATGGAGCTTTGGACTAAACTCTTATCCTGAGTTGTTGATTTATACTTTGTGAAGGTTATTGTATCATGTAGGTGACAAGTCAAAGAGGACTACTGCTGGATCGATGAAAATATTTGTTGCAGTTGGCTTGAATCTCCTCAAAGAGAGCGAGATTCCCGCCCCTCAACGTGAAGAGATTTTATTTCTTCATTTTATTTCAGTTGTAATCTTTTTATTATTGTTATCTTGTAAGCTTTCAAATATATATATATATATATATATATATAAACTAATGTGATACATATGTTGAATATCGTCATGATCAACTCAATTGTGGTCAGAAGTCATGTTAATTTTGCTTCGATTAAACATGAATATGCGGTAAAAAAATAAAAACAATTAATTGTATAAATAATTATTACAAATTATAAAATGAAAAATATAATATCAAATTCATAATCACAAACAAAAATCTCGATAATGTAAAATAAATTCAGATGCAAACGAGAAATATATGGTTTGTGGAAGAAAAAAGAAGCATGACAAGTATGTATTTATACTAATAGGTGTAGTGACTCAAAATATTCTTTTTCAGCTTTATTTAAAACTAGGTAAATTACTCGTGTTTTGCACGGGATTGGATTATTTTATTAAACTTACATATGATTATTCGATAATATGACCTACAGTAAATGATTAAGTTTCATGGAAAATGAGGAATGAAAAAGGTTCATTAGAAGTTTAATTAATGTATTTCAATTCGATTCCTCTATAGCAAAAAAATAAATACAATAGTGGCAGAAATAAAAGTTTTGTTTACTAAAAAATCAAATGTAATAAATTCAATCATTTCAACAACGTTATGAGTTGTGGAATTAAAGGTGCAAGAATAGTAACGTGACATTGCAATCGAAATCAATTTTCTTTGTTTATACGAAGAAACCTGTAGAAAGGGACAAAAGATAAGATCAATATTCAATCATCTTCTGTGTAACTTTTAACAAAGTTAAAAGAAAAATGTCACTAAAATAGCAAAAAGAGCTGTCATACTTACATCAATCACTATGACTTATAGTAAAGATTAAGATCCATGAAATAGGAGGATGAAAACTTTTAGGAATGAACAAACTTCATAAGAAGCTTAATCAATGTAATTGAATTCAACTATCCGATGAAACAAACCTTCAAATAATAGTGGCAGCAAATCCTCTATTTATAGATAACACAGGGTAGTGTGAATAAATATTTATTGTGCCTTATTGGAAAGGTCACAACTCTTTGGAAAAGTTGCAACCATTTGGAAAGGTCACAACCTCTCATAAAAGTCACAATTTTCATAAAAGTCGCAACTCTTCATAAAAGTCACAACTTTTCAGAAAAGTTACACCTTTTTATATAAAAGTTGCAACTCTTCATAAAAGTTGCAACTTTTCATAAAAGTCACAACTCTTCATAGNAATTTTCTCTTGTTTGATTTCGTCTTCTTATTACCAAATGAGACAATATATATGGCGTGAAATCTTCTCGTGATGGTATTTATGTTGGTTTAGCGTGGTAACAGGCTAGTTTAGAACTAGTTGGTTTTGTGCTTTTTTCATTCATTCATATCTCCCTTTGTCTTTCCCTTTATCACATTTAGTGATCATCCGTTGAGTCTATGTTAAGTCTCATTTTCTGCCAACTCTTCTATTTTTACCATGTTCTATCATCTGTTTAGAGTATTGCCATCCGATTTTTGGATTTTCTGTTTAGTTTGTTAGGGTTATCATGGTACTCTTTGATCTGTGGCTAAGTGTTGAAGCATAGTTATTCCTCTTTTATTTCATCTTATGAACTCAAAGAAAATATATATATATTTATATATATATATGTATATATATATGATTAGTAATTTGAATAATTAAGATAGTAACTTTTGTTATTTCATCACAAGTAATTGAAGGTTGGAAGATTTAATGTCACAGAAAAAGAAAAAGTATTTAGAATCTAGTTTGCTATAAATTGACTTTTCTATCTAATTTCTTTAGAAATTTATTAATTACATATTAATTAAATTAATAGCTAATTAATGTATTACTTCTTAAATCAATGTATAATTTGTTTAGGAGTACTCTTTCGCATTAAACTTTAGCTTGTAACAAATCTAGGAGGTGAAAAGACTTAAGAACATTTTGATTAATAGATATTTAATTTATAACTCGTGCTTTGCACGCTTTTTCTAAATATTTTATTAAAAAGTTATATTATAATATGATAAATTTTAGGCGGTACATAGTGTTTTCTTTGAGCTATAATATAAAAATCAAAACATACAAAAAAAAAGCCCAAACAATTTGAAATAAGAAACTTCGAACTTAATGTTAATCACATAATATTTTAATTTAAAGAAAGATTACACTCTTGTACATATATATAAAACATGCATGTAATAAATCATTATCTCACTAACTAATAATTTTGTATGAAAATTAAAATCAAATTAATACGTGCTACTTTCAATTAAATTATTAAAATCAAATTAATACGTGCTACTTTCAATTAAATTATTAAAATCAAATAAATACGTGCTACTTTCAATTACATTTTAACCAACCGAAAGGTATATATACGTATATTTCACAAATTCTATCAAAAATTTATTTTCTCATAAATTAAAAGAATAATGAAGTTACAATGATTCATCAACTTATAAAACGCCATTGTACCTCTTCATCTTCATTTTTTTCTAACTTTCTTCATTTATTTTTTTGTTAGTGAGTTAGATTCATGTTCTTTTTTTTCCTTGTAAGATATTCCATTGATTGTTATGAATGTAATGAGAAAGCTGGAAGTCTTCTTGTCCTTGTGCCAAAGACCTTTTATTTGTAGAGAATCTAATTATTTTAACATGTCAACTTCTATAAAATGATTTGTTTACAAATCAAACCACAATTTTATTAAGAATATATCAACTAGCATATAAAAATTATTGCATGTAAGGACAATGATTTATTACCTGAAAACTGATACCACTTGAAACAGTTTAATTTGCGTTGCTTCACTTACTGCATCATCACTATGAAATATTAGCACCATTTCTTAATTGTATTGATTTGCATTAAGAAATCAAGTTTAACAAAATGTATTGGCATGTTCAATAAATTAGATGTGTTCAAATAAAAATAAACAACATTGAGCATAATAAACTAATATAAAAAAAATACAGGAGATCATAACATGATTACATGAGAAAGGAGAATATATAACATAGGAAAAAGAAGATTCTGCTAGTGGAAGATTAAAAAAACGTTAAAAATTAAGTAGGTAACTTAAAAGGCCTTAATATGAGTTTGTTTAAAAAGCATAGTAAAAGTAGGTAACTTAAAAGGCCAAATCAGTATTGCTCTATTTTTTTTATAATTTAATTTATTCCAATTCATGTTGTTTTTTTCCAGAATGTTCCAAAGCATGTTACCTTTTTAAAATAATGACGATAAATTTGCACTTGCAAAGATAAATTTGATTTTTATTGTGTTATCAATTCCAATAAGTATAATATAATTTTATTGTATGAACTAATTTAAAACTAATTAATGAGTATAGGGATAAAATGGTAATTAAACATTGGATTTTGGAGGTTCCTACTTTAGTAAAATATGATATATATATATATATATATATATATATATATATATATATATTAGAAGTTAACACAAATATAAAGTACCGACTGTTGTTTATCATGTATTCTATGATACTTAAAACAAAAACTTTGAAGAACTTAATAAGAAACAACAAAGTTTAAAGAGTATTTTTAAAACTAGAAAACTAAAACCAGTAGAGAAAATCAAAAGAAATTTTTATTCATACCTTTTAAATCTTAACACCAACTTTAAATATGTGACGAATAAAATCTCCTTATTTCATGACATGCGTGATGATGCGACTTCAGGTCGTATGTCCTTCCACATTGAAGAGAAGAATGATATGACTAGTCCATTTTTCTTCTTTAAACTTGAAAACATAGTATTGCAGTAGCAACAACAGACTGACCATTCAGGTTCCACTAGCTGCAATGGTGATTCACATCTCCTTAAATCTATCATTATAAACCTCTTGCACCTCCTCACTAGAGCATTTGTGCTGCTCCGTTTCACATGTCCAATCTTTTCAATCTCGCTTCACGTATCTTATCCATCCCAAAAGGTCACTCCCACCTTGCTTTGTATATCTTCAATTCTAATCTTATCTCTTTCCTAATAAACCCCACAGACCTAAGTATTGTGAAACCTTGCACATGCATCATAAAAACCTTATTCATTTTGAACTATCACATAACACCACATAAATACTCCAATTATAGTACAGCAATATCTATGGTTTATAATTAAAATACTAAATCACAGATTTGCAAAGACATGACTAAACATGGATATTCCTAAAACAAAAATTTAACATAAAAAGAGACTTTACTTTTCAACATCTAAACTCAAAAGGTTCTGCATATATATGCAAGATAAAAACTAGAATATATCATCTTAATTTTAACAAGGTAAAATGTAGCAAAGACAGAGTGATTATAAATAGAGTTAATGGTGAGAAGCACACCTAAACTATAGTACCTTTTTTGCGAGTTTCATACCTCAACAACTCAACTATCACTCCCTTTGTATTAGAATAATACACATTGATGTTGAGTTGACCAAATGGTTTTTCCCAATCGACAACAGATTGTATATGTCAATTAAGCATCGAAGGAGAATGATAATTAAGGTGTGAAACTCGCAAAAAGGTGATAGTTTAGGCAGGTAAATAGAACAATGAATTGTTCAAAAAACATACATTGTGTACTATATATGGATGTAGACCTTAAGGCAACTGTTTCCCATGTCCTCTTGTTCTTGTTCAATCTTTCTTGCAGAATCCTCAACACCAATGCTGCACTAATATAACTTAATCGACTCTAAAGTACAAATTTCTCAAAAATCTAGTGGAATTTCATTAAGGTAGTTGCATTTCTTCAGAACAAGGTGTCTTAGTTTAAAGCTGAATGATTGGCTATATATATATATATATATATATATATATATATA
>NC_028637.1:38421417-38429471 GCF_001406875.1 Solanum pennellii | reverse complement strand
CACACACACACAATAACCAGGTAGGTCATGATCGACATGCCTGCGTCCCAGCTGCACTATTTTTCCTTTTTTGATGATTTTTCGTTTTAATTTATTTGTCTTGTTTTTAAATTTTTAAATATTTAAAAACTATATAATATATACTATAAAATCATGATAATTACCACTTAAAATACTTATAAAAAATATATAAAAATTTGATTGATTCATAAAAGAAGGAACATGCATGATTTAATTTGCAAACTACGAAGAAAGTATTGTAAATCTCAATAATTAATAACATTTGATTGACTCTTGAAATTCGATTTGTTTTACATACATTGGGATAAGAGAAGTAACATAAATTATTAAAATTTCACATAAAAAGTACCATAAATTATAATAATAAAAAGAATAAACATTTACTCATAATATTTAATTTGGGAACTAATTAGAAAGTATTGTAAATCTCAATAATTAATAACATTTGATTGACTCTTGAAATTCTATTTGTTCTATGGATAGGGACAAGGGAAGTAATAATATTATTTAAAAATTATGTAAAAATATTATAAATTTCAATAATTAATAACTTAAAATGCATAATGTCAATTTAATTTACTATCTAAATTATATCTATGTCATCAATGAGACAAAAAAATAATTGATATTGAGTCTGTGCTAACACAGACACATGTGACTAGTGTTATAGCTAAGGCGTCAAGCTTACTCACGAGAGAGATGTATTTGTGAGTTAAAGTTACATATTGATTAGGTATTCTGGATCAATATAAATACTCCAACTGAAAATTTTGAGTAAACTAAAAAATCTTATGACAAAAATTTTAGAGTACTATTTAAATTTTTGTAGATATTAGAAAACAGACAAAATTTAGGGGAAATGATTTGATATGTCTCCCAATTTGCCATTTGGAGTTGATACGTCCTTGGTTATTAAAGTAATTTATATACACCCTTACCGTTATACAAAAGACTCCCGTATACCCCTACCGTTACAAATGAGCTCACATATACCCTTCATTTAATGGAAGTGAATAAATTAGCTTTATTTATACTTCTGGCTTTTAATTTTAAAAAAGTTAATGTAGGGTATATATATTCCTTTTAGCAAAGTTCAAGGTATATTTTATTCTTTTAGATACATCAATTATTTTTTGACGTCTTTGATTATCATTATTCAAATTTCTTATTCTTATTTAATTTTTTCTTTCATTCCTTAGTGTAAAGAAAAAAAACTAAAACTATTTTTTTGTGGCTGTATTATAATTTAAAACTATTTTACTATATTGTTATTTTGTTTTTGTATTTAAAAAAATAATTGGGTAATATATGATAAAGTTTACAATAAAATTAGTGACATATAAATTAATTTAACCATAATAATAATACATTTAAGGAAAAAAGGATAAATATACCCCAGACTATCATAAATGCTATGTAGATACCCTTCGTTGTACTTTTGGGACATTGATGCCCCTACCATCCAAATTTTAAAGCGTATATACCATATCTATTAATAGGGAGACACGTGTCTCAATCTAAAACACCTACCCGAAATTTATTCAATTTCAACCCATAATTTAAAGACTAACCGAAATTAATTTTAAAATCCACCCAGATAACATAACAAATGATAACCCAAAGCACTTCATCTTATAGCAAATGATCATGGCAAGCCTAAACGAGTTCAGCCCTCCATATGTTTTTTAATAAAAAGCTTCAACTTTCTTCCACCACTAAAAAACTAAAACTCCCCATTCGCATTCCCAAACTCCACCATCGACAGGCGACCTGCGTTTGCCCTCTTGCTATTGTCAAAGTACCTGATAAGGTAGTCTAGCTTGGAGATGAAATCTGCAATCTTAACCCTCATCGATGCTCAGAAACTCGTCAAGGGATAAGCTTGGAGGTTCCACCGTCGTCATCTTAAAGAAACAATTTTTTGGATTTTAGATGTTCTCCAACTTAACCCTTTGCATTGCCGTCATCGCTGCCCTGGTGGAGTAGCAGTAGATGTTCAAGCTTTGAATGAGGAGAGACGTAATTTGACACAGTAATCGATAAATTTTTGAGTAGTAATGAAAAGCACTGAATACAGGAAGGAGATGAGATACGACACGGTGAGAGAAGCCATTGAAAAAAAAGGACCCTAAGTAATTAAAATTATTGAATTACGTAAAATTCACATCTAAGCATCATAATGTCTAAAGTTGTATTTTGATGTTTCGCCCAAAGGAGGACGTCAATATACATATAAGAATTTATAAACCATTTTTGAATTTAATAGCAAGTTAAAATTCATCACTCAAAGTATTAACAAATGACTATATTATATTTGCATCATTTGATCTTCATTCGCACTCTGCCTCTGTTACAACCTTTAACGATCTTAACTTCTCAGATTGGTGCGAACAAATACCATCTCGGAGTTTTAAATCTTGATGTTGCACTTTACACTGAGAAGCTAACTGCTATTACTGAAACTAGCTCTACTGAATAAAGGTCTCATAATAAGCACCGGGATCGATCTAACAGATTAGGCATAACGTTTATGGGAATGAAAATTGCGAGCAACATTAAGACTACTCTTCCTAAAACTGAAAATGCAAAAACTTTTTTGAAATTCGTGAAAGAATACTCTAAATCTGCTGATAAGTCTCTTGCTGTGACACTAATGGGTACTTTGACCACCATGAAGTTTGATGGTTCACGTACCATGCATGAGCATGCCATCGAAATGACAAACGTAGCAGCAAGACTCAAGTCTTTGGGAATGGAAGTGGAACAAAATTTCCTTGTACAATTCATTATCAACTCATTATAGTCTGAGTATTGGGCCTTTCCAAATGAACTACAACACCATGAAAGACAAATAAAACGTGCATGAATTGTACGGAATGTTGATTCAGGAGGAAGTAAGGCTCAAGAATCAAGAAACCCACTCTATTAACCTTGTAAGTCATCAAGGAGTTAGAAAGAAAGGAAAGAAACATGCTAAAGGAAAATATAGTCACCATAATGTTAATGAGTCATCCTCTCAAGTACATAAGAATGAACATAAGAATGATAAGTGTCGTTTCTGTGAAAAATCTAGACACTTTCAGAAAGATTGCCTAAAATTAAAGGGATGGCTTGAGAAAAAAGGTAAGCCTAGTGCTTTTACATGTCCCGAATCAAATTTAACTGAAGTTTCTTATAATACTTGGTGGATTGACTCTGATTGTACTGTTCATGTTTCTAATACGATGTAGGGATTCCTTACAACACAAACCATAAAGTAGAATGAAAGATACGTGTATATGGGGAATAGAGTGAAGGTTCAAGTTAAAACTATAGGAACTTACTGTTGATCCTTGATACTAGGAGCCACTTAGATTTACTTGAAACTTGTTATGTACCTTCTCTTTCGAGAAATTTAGTTTCTTTGTCTAAGTTGGATAAGACTGGATACTCTTTTAATTTCGGTAATGGATATTTTAGTTTGTGTAAACATAATTATCTCAGTGGTACTGGTACGCTTTGTGATAACTTATAGAAACTGAATCTTCATAATCTGTTTGTCGAAACACTCTTAACTCTGCATCATAATATTGTAACCTAACGAAGTTTGGTGAATGAACAATCTGCTTTCTTGTGGCACAAACGTTGAGGTCACATATCCAAAGAAAGATTGTAAAGATAAGTTAAGAATGAAATTCTTCCAAATTTGGATTTTACAAACCTTAAAACTTGTGTTGGTTGTATTAAATGAAAACAAACAAGACATACAATGAAAGGAGCCGCAAGAAGCACACAACTTCTTGAAATTATACACATTGACATATGTGGTCCTTTTGATATTATATCTTTCAATAAAGAAAAATATTTTATCACTTTTATTGACGATTTTTCATGTTATGGGTATGTTTATTTGTTGCATGAAAAATCTCAAGCGATAAATTTTTTAGAGGTCTTTATTAATGAGGTAAAAAGACAACTAGATAAAAAGGTGAAAAATAATTAGGTCAGATAGAGGTGGTGAATATTATGGAAGATATGATGAAAATGGATAACACCCAGGTCCATTTGCTAACTTACTCGAAAAACATGGCATATGTGCTCAATACACAATGTCTGGAACACCACAACAAAATGGTGTAGCAGAAAGGCGTACTCATATATTAATGGACATGGTTAGGAGTATGTTAAGTAATTCATCTATTTCTCTTTCATTGTGGGTGTATGATTTAAGGAGTGTCGTTTACTTACTAATATGGTTCCTAGTAAAGCAGTCCCATAGACTCTTTTTGAACTATGGACTGATAGGAAACCTAGTTTAAGGCACCTGCATGTTTGGGGTTGCCTTGCAGAAGTTAGAGTTTTATAACCCACAAGAAAAGAAACTGAATTCAAGAACAACCAGTGGTTTTTTAATTGGTTATCCAGTAAAATCAGAAGGGTATAGATTTTACTGTCCTAATCATAGTACAAGAATAGTTGAAATTGGAAATGCTAGGTTCATTGAGAATGGTTAAGTTAGTGGGAGTGAAGAACCACGTAAAGTGGAAATTAAAGAAGTTAGGGTGAGGGTTTCTCTACCTATTACTTCTTTTAAAGATATTGTTCCTAAAGTTGTTGCACAACCTAACAATCAATAAGAACAACAAATTGATACTCCTATTAATCTCAATGAAGCAATAATTAATGAACCTGCAATAGATGTACCACAAGAATTAGCATTAAGAAAATCTCAAAGCCAAAAGAGATCTGCTATTTCTGATGACTATTAAGTATATTTACACAAGTCAGAAATTGACTTGGGAATTGCTAATGATCCAGTTTCATTTTCTCAAGCTATTGAAAGTAATAGTTCTGATAGATGGATAAATGCTATGAAAGATGAGTTATAATCTATGGAACAAAATGAAGTATGAGACCTTGTTGAATAACTAGAAGGTTGCAAAACAGTTGGGTGTAAATGGGTCTTTAAGACCAAATGTAACTCAACTGGCAACATCGAACGTCACAAAGTCAGACTTGTTGCAAAAGGTTCCACTCAAAAGAATGACATCGACTATAAAGAAATATTTTCACTCGTTTCTAGAAAAGATTCACTCAAAATTATAATGGCTTTAGTAGCTCATTATCACTTAGAGCTACATCAAATGGATGTGAAAATCGTCTTTCTAAATGGAAATTTGGAGGAAGAAGTTATATGAATCAACCTAAAGGGTTTTCTTGTAAAGAAAAAGAACACATGGTGTGTAAACTTAAGAAGTCATTATACGTACTTAAACAAGCTTATCAACAATGGCATCTTAAGTTTAATGAAACTATTGCCACTTCTGGATTTAAAGAAAACATTGTTGATCGATGTATATATCTAAAGGTTAGTGGGAGTAAGTTTATTATCTTATTCTTGTATGTTGATGACGTCTTGCTTGCTACTAATGATCTTGGTTTGTTGCATGATACCAAGAGATATTTATCTAATAAGGAAGAGGCATCCTATTTGATTGGAATAGACATATTTCGAAATAGATCACAAGGATTATTAGGTTTGTCTCAGAAGGTCTAAGAACATAAGCATGATTCCACATGAGAAAGATTAGAGTGCATTAAATGGAGTGAAATATGAGGGCTTGTAAGTGTCAGTGGACTAACCTGTTGAAGAATCCTAACAAATCCATATCAATTAGACTAACACCTGAAATACACGGAACCTGTATTATAAAAAAACATCATTTTCTTATGAAATATGTGCAAGAGAATATTGTTAGGTACTGGAGTATTTTCTAAAACATGAATAATGTCATGAAATAGTTTTCCAAATTAAGTTGGAACCTGTTCAAGCTTCAAGGCCTTATAATTCAAAAAGAGAGAACCTCTAGCATTGTCTTGTAACTGCTGGTACTAGAACAAAAAAGCTCTTCCTTTAGAAGTTACAACTCGTAATTCACTTGTTATAATTAACCCTATTAGAACATAAAATGAACAAGCGACACTTGAAAGGATTTAAACCTTCAACCTATACAATCTGTTCCGTTTTACTATTTTTTATTTGTGTGTGAGGAAGAGAGAAAGAGAGTTGCTCCATGCATTAATTTGTTGAATCTGTTTAAAGGCATTGTGCTCCAGATCCAGATTATTCCTCAATAAGTTAATCGCAAAATGGATATCTTCAGCGCGAAATCATTGCTTGGTAGGTCAAAAGGAGAAATAAATTATGTATATTCACACGAGAGTTTTTTTTGACACTATGATACGGATGATCTTAGTAGTTTTTTCTTAAACACTCGAGGTTGATTTCATTTCGATGCAATTTATGCCATGACTTGGAGGAACCCCGATACAATGAACCTAACTTTGCAATCTGCTCATGCAGAGCACCCAAATTGACAAGAGAAACAATAGTCGATCTCCTGTAAGCACACTAACAAATAAAGTTCCAACACAGATATTTCCTAAAATGCAATTTTGCACTAACTTGAAACACAATGAAGTTTACTTCAACTCTTCAACAATGAGAGGACATACTAAAGGCAACAACGCATCTCTAACTCTTCAACGCATCTCATATTATCATTAGGGAGTTCATCCAAACCCCTTTCGACGAAAAATTATATTATTTTTACATGGTTAAAATAATTTTTTCGATATATATAGTAAATGTCGAACCTCCTTCGGCTACTTCGTGTGTTTATTTTTTTTATTTTTGAACTCCTTACTGATAATTCTGGCTCCGCCACTGTTTGAGAGGGGAGGCATGTATCAGTGAATGGTAGGACATCCAGATCCATCATCAGACACATCTGGATACATAGGTGAGGGGTGTATTCGAGAGGAGAATAAGAATGTATCAATGAGAGGAGGGTGATGTATCCGATAGAGATTTTGTGAGTTTTTTTAAATAGAAGAGAATTTCAAAGATTATGATAAAATAAGATATATATTTAGATAATTTTACAAAAAAAATTGATTAAAAAACAAGTAATAATTATCATCATATAAATTTGGACTGAGGAGTAAATTCAAAGGTGAATATAGAATTTTTAATCCTCCGAATAAATAACCTAACAATCAATTAATTGTATTATTTAGCCAGCGTGTAAATATAAGCAGATAAATATTTAAAATATCACATAAAAATATTTAAAACGTTTACAAAAAGACCACTAGAAAAGGTAAAGTTGGTGGTTATTAGTGATGAAACTTTGACTTGACTCATAAGGATGACTAATTGAATAAATTAATAATTACTTATTCACCCTTGATCAATTTTCTCTAATTAGTAGTCTTCAGTCTACACACTTCATTGACCTCTTTGTAATTCTCCCAAGCTTCTAGATGAGATACAGTTTAATGCTTTCATCATTACGTCATTCAAACTTAATTAAGTTATCTTTATTAATTATGCTTTAATTTTAACATCCACAAACTATATGCTTTTTTTCATGTTCACTTTTGTTTGTACACAAAAATAATAAATGACACGTGTATGTATGTACGTATTTTATTATGATATTCATATTAATTGAAATTGGCAGCGATTTTTGCCATCGAAATTAGGTATGGATCCAGCACTAATGGGAGATGCAATAGAATGGCAACATCAGCAACAATCAATCCATCAATTCTGCTACTCACCCAAACTCAGTTGGCCCGTTACTGTTTCTTTGAATCTTTTCCACTATATCCATATCCTGGTTATTATTCCAACTGTCATGACCCAAAACGGGCCGCGACTGGCACCCACACTTATTCTATTATGTGAGCGAACCAACCGATCTAATCCCCAACATTTCAACCATAAATAACAAAATATAATGCGGAAGACTTAAAACTCATTAATGAAAATCGATTAAATAACTTATAAAAACTCAATACTATTTATTCCCAAAACCTGGAAGTCATCACCACAAGAACATCTATCCTCAAATTACTAATCTAAGAGTATCTAAGAAGCTAAAATAAGTAAAAAGCTAGTCCATGCCGGAATCTCAAGGCATCAAGACATGAAGAGGAAGATCCAGTCCAAGCTAGAAGCAATAGCTCACCCTGAAATCTGGCTTGAT
>NC_028637.1:38398366-38413393 GCF_001406875.1 Solanum pennellii | reverse complement strand
AACAGAAATCCGACCCAGTCAGGGTCACGCAGCCTGTGACGGTCCGTCACAACTGTGACGGTCCGTCCTGCACGTCCGTCACGAAGTTCAGAGAGTTAATTTCTGTGGAAGATATGTGACGGTCCGTCGTGCCCACGACGGTCCGTCCTGCCATTCCGTTACGAAGTTCAGAGAGTCGATTTCAGTACCCAATTTTCAGAATTCTAAGTGTTTTGGAACGAGACCCCCACGACGGTCCGTCGTGCCCATGACGGTTCGTCGTGGGATCCGTCGACTCAGCCAGTTTTTCCAGAAATAAAATCTGCTGCTCAAAACGACTAAACAGGTCGTTACACCAACACGTACTACTAAAATATAGCATTTAGCGATGAATTTTAATGACGAATTATATTACATCGCTAAATAACGACAGATTAGCAATGGAATTATCATTTTGTTGCTAGAATAACAAATATTTTTTTTGAGTTATGGTATAGTGACGAATTAGCAACGGAATATTTTTTACGTCGCTAAATATCAACGCAAAGTTTGGTGCCGAAAATTTCCTACGGATTTAGAAAGAAATTATTTGTTACAAATTTAACTAATATTTCGCGATAGAAGAAGTAATGTAAAATCCGTCGCTAAACTTTTAAATACATTTTTAAAAAAAATTATTTTTTATAGTGGAGAAAAAATCTGTCGCTGGAATTTAATCTATAAAAATATGTTTATTTGGTAGCAACTCCGTTTCTATGTTTGTTGCAAAATTTATTTAGGTCATATATTCTAGGCAAAATTTAATTTCGTCATTTGCCCTTGTATCTAAAGAAAGTGGTATCTCAACCTCTCCAATGAAACTATTATCTTAGATGTGAGCTCTCAACCTCCCCATCTTTGACGATGAATTGAGCATATTCTTCTTCATCTCTCCAACTTGAATCGATGATTGATAAATCTTATCTGCCTTCAATGCTTAAAGTAAATCTTCCATCAACAAGTAAGTATTCTTTGAGTTCAATCAATTAATTTTTTAGTTTAGTATTGTATTTTATTTTGGAGACAATAGTTGTTGTGCAAAATCAAACCCGATTTATGTAAAATATTTGAGGTTCCTGTTTTGGAAAAATGGGGTTTCGTGATGTTCCTATTTTGGGGAAGTAATGTTGAAATGTTTTTAAAATAGGAGCTTAGAAGTTTGGGTGTACTGAAAATAGGGTTTTTAAAGAAAAGATTCAATGACTTATGTGGTGTTTGAGGTTCCAGTTTTCTTCTCTAGAGAACTTGATGAAAACTGAAACATTTGAGATAGAGGGTTCCTAGCATTACAACCTAATGATTTTGAGCAGTGTTTGAGTACGTGGCTTACGAGCACTACTTCCACCCCCATTTCCCCCCCTTCCTCTATGATTTCACTCAACATCTAGTATAACATCCTTGGTTGTTGCTAACTCAAAATTACTAGTGTCACCACTAATGTCTGTAATAAAACTATTACAGTGTATTTCTAGTGCACTAGCAAGATGTTTCGAGACATGGAAACCTCTGATTTTCAACGTGTGAGAAGTTTTTGAAGTGTTTGTTACTGCTTGAGTGCATAATAGGATAACTAAGCACGGAAATAAAGAAACCTTCATTTCTTTTGGAGCTAACCAAGTAATAAGTTTGTTTTAGTTTGCCTGCTCTTTCTGCTTTAAGAGTGTGCATCGTGACACCAATCTTACGAGAAGCATATTTACTGAATGTAGTTACTCTCTTGCATTTATAACCAAGTGTTACTTTAATCTAGCAACTCCAATTCTACAAAAACGTGCTTAGTGTTGATGTCGTATATCAACACTAATTTACTTCTTCTTTTTTTTGCGAAGTAAATTGCACACTGATTTATGTTTTATTTTACATTGGAGATATTTTTTTATTGTTTTTTACTAGTGGATGTCGACCTGATTCGCTTCATTAAAAGATATCACTCTTTTTCTCCCCCTCCCTTATCGCTCCCCCCAACACACACAGTAGCTTCTTTTGCGCCAGAAAAATGTGTTGGTTTAATTTTTTTTATTTATAATTTTCTAGTAATAAATAATGTTAGTTTATTAAGTATGACAATGGTGAAGATTAAGGGCATGGGATGGTAAAGGTTTAACGGTGCAGGGCGGGGCAATACTTAAACGGGGAAGCGCAGGGTAGGGCATTGCAGGGCGAGACATAACTAATATTTTAAAACAATTAATAGGACAGGGAAAAAGGGTGGGTTCATGAGAGGTTCCTAAGTTTGAGCACTTTGTAGCTTGTCAACAATGCTTAGATTGATCTGCCCGAAAGGAAGATTTAGAAAAGAACAATATACACTCTACATTGTAGTTAAGCTTGTTTGCTTAGTATAAAAATTAAGAAATTCGACCTGACTTTAACAATGAGTCTATGATAAGTCATGCAAAATGTTAGGCAACTCATTCAAGATATACCGTATTAAAATCAATTACATGAATGTGTAAGGAGAATGTATCAGAATAGGCTGTAAAAATAGAGCTTATTGCTCGTAAGTATTGCTTAAGATATGGTCTGGCTTGTAGACAGACAAAAGGAAAGAATTTATATGGCATTGTGAAAGACTGATTGTTTAGTTCACCTGTAGAGTGGAAATATGTTATCCATATACTGTCCACGATCCTTATGGTCTAGAAGGTTTCTTGCACGTATTGCTACAACAATAGCTACCACTAATGCAATTGAGCAGCCTGAAAACATACCGGTAGGTTAAAAGTATATCAGTTAGTAAAATTAACATACGTTCCTTATGCAAGTGAGATGACAGGTCAATCTAGATGTCTCAAAAAAGGGTTATACAATACATTTGACCTCCGATTACACAGGAAGAGGAAGTTGATACTAACAAGGATGTATGCTTACCCATGAAAAATGCTACTCTATATGTGTCCCTTTTAGCTTGTGGTCTTAAAGACTTCATTCCTTTTCTTTAATTTCCATAAAAAAAATGCTTTATGAATATCGCCTCCACTATTTCAATGATCTTATCAACATAAAAAGCAACAATCGATGAGAATTTCAAGCTATAGCTGCAACAACAATGATGTTGAGAGGGGAATAGTTTTTGAAAGTGAAAGAAAAGGTTCCTCATCTGAGCTACCAAGATAAGATTTATCAATCATTTTCAAGTATGATTTAGAAAATTTCCTTCAGCCGATATGTTTCAATAAACTCCATGATTAGAAGCAAAACTACATGCTAGTACTTCCTATTGTTGAATAGTGATCACTTTAGTAATAGCACTTTATAATACTCTTTTATGATCTTTGAAAATGTCAACACATTTAAGAAATTGCAGAATTAAGTAGCAAATAGTTAGTTGAATTGAACACAACAAACAACTATAATTCATTATTTGGGAGGAACAACAGTGCAACATTACCTGTAGCTTTTAGAATTCTAAGACATTGATAAAACTAAACAAAAGCCATTCTTATTTGTTCTTCAGCTTTCACGAGCTCGTCTTTGCTGAATGATAAGTCACATTTAGAAGACTTGATCACATTTTTCAAAGTCGAGATAGGTGTTGCTGGTTCGATATTGATTTTTTCATTGTCCAAATCTCTACTGGAGCAGGCCTAAAACCCAGAGGATTCATCTTTGTTGTATCTCTTTTCCCTGATGTTTATTCATCTTCCACGCTTTAGTTTGATTTCATGAAAATAAAAAGTTTTTTTAATCAAAGATTATGGATCAGATCTTCTTGGACCCAAAAAAGGGAAGTGCATAGAGTAACTCGGATAAGATCATTGACATAATTGTCATTCTTATACTGTTAAATCTCTTCCCTTATTGTTTTCTAAATTGTTGAGCTAAACAGATCATTTTCTTAAATGAATAGAATTACATGACTTAATCATGTGACAGTTCTTATGTAAATGGTTTATATATCAATATTACGTTGATGAGCACAGTGTAACCAGATTCTTTATCAATATCATATGATTTGATAATATTTAGCATTTCAGCCTTGCAAAAGGCTAATCCATTTCCCTAATATCTTGTAGTTGTGTTTAAATTTTCTATAAATTTCTACTAATTCTTTGTGTAAAGCTTCTAATAGAAGTCCATGGTTCTTTTGATAATGTGTTCCTTTATTTATATGATCTCTTATGATATAATTCAATGATAGCTATTACACTTTTGTACTTACAGACATCAGTTCTTTTTGTTTGTCTACAAGCTGTATCAACAATAATTTTAATACTTCAACACACTTCCACTATATTGAAAAGCATTTCACTCAGGTAGCTGAACTTTATTTTGTACTAGTGATAACTGTTTCATTCTAATTTCTATTGATGCAATAGTTCTCATTATTATGCGTTATGCTTAATTTGTTGTTTCTATCTGATTGGTTTAACAACACTATTATATTTGTATATACCTATGACTCGAGGAAGAGGTTGTGGAAAGTCCTCAGGAAGAAGTAATCCATTTATTTATGTAAGCATGCCAACTATTCTAATGCTCACTATAGATCTAATCTTTTTATTACAATCAGTGTGGGAAATGTTAAAATTCTCCATATCCTCTCTCATTTTCCACACAAGATTTAATTTGGAGAATTCACAAAAAACTTAAGTACATATTCCATGAATTATATAAGTAAAGATTTTACTTTTTTTTCGCTTGTATCTAAGCATATTAGTTCAAGTATATATGTACCTTAAATTATACGTATAGTGTAAGGATGTTTTTGGCCAAAAACTCTATTATTATATTGTAGAAGCTACTTATGTAGTTATGAAGAAATTTTCAAAATCACTTAAAATGATGAAGATCAGGAGGGATAAAAAACTCAAGAATGTGATGGATTTTGATAAACCAAGAAAAGGGTGTTTTCATAAGAGTTTGAGGAGATAGTTCTTTCTTGTCTTAGTTAATCTAGACAACATGCCATCTGCTAAGGAGCTTTTTAAAACTCCATTCTTTAGAAAAATTGAAAGGGTTAAGCAATTTTTTCTCAATACCAATAATTGAGTAGTGAAAGATTAAAACAGAAAATATTGATATATCTATAACGTGTATTACTTTTTTTTAGGAATGAAATGAGTTAATTTCTTAGTTGGGATCATATGGTGCATATACCTGAAATATATATTTTGCGGATCTATCGTCTGATTCTTCCTTTTGTTTCTTTATATCGATGAAATGTTGGTATGTTCATATCATGTTGATCATTCTCTGTAGATAATGCATATGTTTATGAACAGTAAATGGATTCTGGTTCTCCGAATTAGGTTGTTGATGCATTTCTTGATAGCACGTAGGGAAAAAACATTCCGGTTAGGATCTTGCACTTTATAAATGGTTTATTCTTCGACTGTCTAGTTGTTTCCATAATTAGCAACTAAGTTCCCTCGTGATGTCTCACAAGATGCTCTCTTCATCCAATTGAAATATATTAGATCCCATAGTTTGTTAATTTTCATAGCGTGAAATTTGAAGGCCCAATTTATACAGTAATGCTAATGCTTAAAATGTTATGCATGTTGTTTTATTTTCCTTCAAAATATATTTTATTCATAATGTTTAATGCTTTCATTTTTCCTCTACTTAATACCGGGAAAATATGAAGAAATATTGCGGAAAAAAATTGTCTTAAGCTGATATTGATCAATGTGAAGCTTTTTATCAAGTTGTGGGGGAGAAAAGAAGAGAAAAATATAGAATATTGGTTTTGAAGCAAAAATTATTACGGACATAAAATTTGTACCTCATCATCAGTATTTCCTTCAATTTCTCAATCAACACTGAAAACAAATATGAATGAGTTCGTTAAGCAAATGCTTCCTGCACTTGCTAGTCACCTTCTTTCCGTTGTTATTAAGAGGGTATAAGAAGGAAGCACTCCCATTGACAACCCAACAACAGTGACACCCTTAGTGCCTCCTTCACCTACTAATAATGAGGACAAAGTTGATCCTTAATTAGTTTCACGTGACAATTGTATCCCTTTTTGTTATATTTTCTGCTTTTTTGGAAAGTACAAATTTTGCAGTAACAATATTTGATGAGTGTTTGAAGAACAGTTGATATATTGTTTTGGATGTTTTGAATCGAAAATATGAGATTTCGATTGACTATATAATTTGAACCATATATGATATTATTTATATGTTTATTATTTAATGGGTATTTAGCAATTTAATTTGAATTATGTAAGCAACATATTGAAAACAAATATATATCAAATTTACAAGCAAAAATTTAGCAACAAATATGGTGACGGACCATCGACGAATTTTAATTGTGCCAATGTGCCGGCTCAAACGACAGAATATATCAAAGCAAAAGATCAATCATGACAAAGTTTATCTTTAAAAATATGAAGTATATAAAACAATATATTTTATTTCTTTGAACTTTGAGAAAACTAGAAGTCTTCGGACTGCATTTCCTTCAAACTCGTTGGTTGCAAAATACATTACGAACAATGACTACAAAGAGGAGAATTCCAAAAAAATTACCTTATTAGCAACCCGTAGTCTACTTATACAGAATTATACCAACATTTTGTATATAATCATTAAATAGTTTTACACAATTTTGTATGTTATTCTAAATTAGGCTTCATACAATTTTTTTTATATATATTCTAACTATTTGATGCCAACAAGTGTTGTATTTCTTTTTTATTTTGTATTAGTTCTAAGTGTATGCCAACAAATTACAGATTTTTTGTGCTCACTTTGTATTTCAACATCATTTTCTATTTCAATCTCAGTTTGTATGCCAATAAGTTTTGTATTACTTCTAAATATATGCCAACAAGTTTCATATTTTTGTGCTCATTTTGTATGCCAACAAGTGTTGTATTTCTTTTTTATTTTGTATTAATTCTAAGTGTATGCGAACAAGTTTTAGACTTTGTGCTGACTTTGTACAATCTCACTTTGTATGTCAACAAGTTTGGTATTTTTTTATATTTTGTATTAATACTAAATGTTTGCTTACAAGTTTTAGATTTTTTAATCATTTTGTATTCCAATCTTACTTTGCATGCCAATAAATTTTGTATTTCTTTTATTCTGTATTCATTTTAAAATATTCTTCACTGGCAACAAAAATCATAAATAAATATACTTCAATTCGACATAGATTGAATATTTTCAATAGAGATTTAAAATTCATATTGAAAATTTGAGGTTTAAGGGAGAGAGAAGTAATGTTCATTGTGGAACCTAACACGTACAATTGGAAAGAATTTTTTTCACTCTTAATCTCAAAATTTAAAGGCGAAAAAAGAATAAGAATAGTGAAAAAAAATTTAGGTTTACTTAAAGTTATACCAAAATTATGGTTAGTAATTATGGTAACTTTGTTGGTTTAAATTTAAAAATTACCTTATTTGAAATATTATTTTCCTTAATTTTATTCATTCTGTTAATAGCTAATTGTATTTTTTTTCAAATTAAACAAATGAAAAAAATACATAAATCAACAATATAAAAAACTAAAATAAAGACATTATTTTTTAAAAAAATTACATAACTCATGTCAACAAACTAAAACATTGTCATTTCTACCAAACAGTTAAAATGTTGTTATAGAGTAAATCAGAAGACTAAAATATTGTTGTTTTAATAAATTTTCCTTTTTTAAAAAAAATGGAAAAAGAATTTTTTTCATTTTTATACCCGCCATATATAACAAAATTTATATATATCATGGATCAATATGTCAGCCCAACTTGTAGATGAATAATCGAGAGGATCGAAGTGAGCTAGGTTAATAAATGAGTGAGTCAATAACCACAATATATATATANGACATGGCTGCCTCCCAGCTGCACTATTTTTCCTTTTTTGATGATTTTTTTTCTTTTTAATTTGTTTGTATTGTTTTTTAATTTTTATATATTTAAAAATTATATAATATATACAATCAAATTATGATAGTTATCAACTTAAAATATTCATAAAAAATATTTTAAAAAAATGATTGATTCATAAAATAAGTAACATGCATGATTTAATTTGCAAACTACGTAGAAAGTATTGTAAATCTCAATAATTAATAACATTTGATTGACTCTTGAAATTCTATTTGTGTTACATACATTGGGATAAGAAAAGCAACATATATTATTAAAATTTCACATAAAAAGTACTATAAATTATAATAATAAAAAGAATTAACATATACTCATAATATTTAATTTGGGAACTAGTTAGAAAGTATTGTAAATCTCAATGATTAATAACATTTGATTGACTCTTGAAATTTTATTTGTTCTATGCATTGTGACAAGAGAAGTAATATATATTATTTAAAAATCACGTAAAAATATTACAAATTACAATAATTAATAACTGAAAATATTTAATGTCAATTTAATAGACTATCTAAAGTCTATCTATGTCATCTAAAATGAGACAAAAAAATAATTGATATTGATTTCGTGCTAACACGGACACTTGTGACTAGTGTTATAGCTAAGGCATCAAGCTTACTCACAAGAGAGATCTGTATTTGTGAGTTAAAGTTACATATTGATTAGGTATTGTGGATCAATATAAATACTCTAACAGAAAATTTTGAGTAAAGTAAAAAATCTTATGACAAAAACTTTAGATTACTATTTAAAATTTTGTAGATATTAAAAAAATAGACAAAAAACTTAGGGGAAATGATCTGATATATCCCCCAATTTGTCATTTGGAGTTGATATGTCCTTCGTTATTAAAGTAATTTATATATACCCTTACCGTTATACAAAAGACACACATATATCTCTACTGTTACAAATGAGCTTACATATACCCTTCATTTAATGGAAGTGAATAAATTAGCTTTATTTATATTTCTTACTTTTAATATTAAAAAAGTTAATGCAGGATATATATGATTCTTCTAGCAAAGTTCAAGGTATATTTTAATCTTTTAGATACATCAATTATTTTTTGACGTCTGTGATACTCTCTATTTAAATATCTTATTCTTTTTTAATTTTTTTCTTTCATTCCTTAGTGTAAAGAAAAAAACTAAAACTAATTTTTTTGTGGCTGTATTATAATTTAAAACTATTTTTTTACTATATTTTTATTTTGTTTTTGTATTTAAAAAAATTATTGGGTCGTATATGATAACGTTTACAATAAATTAGTGAAATATAAATTAATTTGACCATAATAATAATACATTTATGCAAAAAAGGACAAATATACCCCAGACTATCATAAATGCTATATAGATACCCTTCATCATACTTTTGGGACATTGATGCCTCTACCACCCAAATTTTAAAGCGTATATACCATATCTATAAATAGTGAGACACGTGTCTCAATCTAAAACACCTACCCGAAATTTATTTAATTTCAACCCATAATTTAAATACTCACCCAAATTAATTTTAAAATCCACCCAGATAACATAACAAATGATAACCCAAAGCACTTCATCTTACAGCAAATGATCATGACAAGCCTAAACGAGTTCAACCCTCCATATGTTTTTTAATAAAAAGCTTCAACTTTCTTCCCCCACTAAAAACCTAAAACTCCCCATTCGCATTCCAAATCTCCACCATCGCTGAGCAACTTGCGTTCGCCCTCTTGCCATTGTCAAAGTACCGAAGAAGGTAGTCTAGCTCGGAGATGAAATCTCCAACTTAAACCTCATCGACGCTCAGAAACTCGTCAAGGACTAAGCTTGGAGGTTCCACTTTCGTCATCTTTAAGAAATAATTTTTTGGATTTTAGATGTTATCCAACTTAACCCTTTGTATTGCCGTCGCCGCCGCCCTGGTGGAGTAGCAATAGATGCTCCAGCTGTGAATGAGGAGAGACGTAATTTGACACATTAATCGATAAATTTTCGAGTAGTAATGAAAAGCACAGATTACAGGAAGGAGACGAGATACGACACGGGGAGAGAATCCATTGAAAAAGAAGTGAGGAAAAGATCAAAGGGGAAAGGGTTGCAGTCCTCTGATAATCTGATGTTATATCTGAAATATCTGAAACTATTGCATTGTGGAATGCAACTCACGAGTCAGTCGAATATTACGAGTTGATCGAGGTGAATGGCATATTAGAGGTCATAGATTACAGAAAATGGGTAACTGAATACCTTGACTTGTGGATTTTAAAGCAAACTCCACAAAGAAAATGCGAGAGACATATCATTGGCCCTAATATGGAAAACTATAACACGTAGATTTGTATCATCATTCATGGCCCATGATGGGGAGATTGGTGCTTGTTTTTGTTATGATGTCAAAAGAAAGAGTTGGAGGAAATTAAAAATCATGAAACTTCCTAAGGAAAACTACATCAGAGGCATTTATAGTTATGTCGATACTCTCGTTCCCTTAGGGTAATTTTGTTCAAATGGGAAGGTATCGTGAGTGCTTGTACATCCTTTCACCCATAACTTCTGTTGCATCATAACAAATTATATGAACCAGACGAGAACTGTTGTCTGTTTGCACGTCTTTTTCATTCATAGTAATGTTGAATTGTCAAAAAGTTTTTCTTAATGTAGTAGTAAAAGGGCATATGTAACAAGAGGGGATTTTTAGCAAAATAGATAAATGACGGGTATATATAGACAGTGGCATAGCCACACTTGTGTCAGGGTGTCCAATTGAACACCCTTTGTCAGAATATTATACGCAAGTAAAATGATAAATTAAGTGGTTAAATAGTATATTTTTGACATCATTGACACAACAATATGATGTAATCTAGTGGTTTCAAGCGCCTTGAAAGAATAATGATACACAAATTTAAAGACTGTGTGTGTTCGAATTTTACTAGTTGCAATTTTCTTTTCCCACTTTTAAGAAGAGCAGATTAACTTTAGCACTTGGACACCCTTTGTCAAAATCCTGGTTCTGCTATAGTTTGTTTTGTATAAATGGATTCATCCAAAGGCCCTTTTAAGAGTGATGTAGTTTCACGAAGGTTACATTCTCTTTTCACGTATACAAATAAGAGTAAATACTTGACCCTGTCTACTTTTTCCAGATCGACAAAAAGAGCAGTTCAGGTGATCAAACTTCCATCTCGGACAAATATTCTCTTAAGCAGGGAAGAAAGGAGAAACAGGACCAGTCATCGAAAAAAAGTTTCAGCAGATGCTATTGTTGGATCGGGCGTGTTGGATACTAGATTTTCTGATACCATAGACTCTTTCTCATGTTTCTTCCATGTTTGATGGAAAATGGCCTGTACAAAAATATGTTCACACTCGGTAACTACAGATTTCACAAATGATTTTGACTTGAATAAATTCAAGACTGTATTTTGGACTTGAATTCCCTCACATATCGTTCAATTGAATGATCTTAATATTCAAGTTTTGAAAAAGTTTTGGCTTTTCTAACTCTTCTTCCATTGCCTCACAAATAAGGTAAAAGAAATAGTCATTGAAAAAGTTTTGGCTTTTCCAATACAGTAGTATTTTGCTATTTCTCAAACCAGATTTTCTGCAAGTTTTGATCCAATTTTTCAGTTGAAATACCAGTTTTTCTGGAAGTTTGAAGTGTTGAAATTCTCAAGGTAGAAACAAGAAGAAAAAATAAATGCTTTTAGGTAACTCAGAGCAGAGGCAAAGCCAATATTTCAGGCATGTGGGTTCTAAATTTCTAAAAAGGACAATGATCTTAATCTAATGTCAACTGTCAAATTAATGAATAAATATGCAAGTATTTAATTCACTAAAAAAACTATGATTTGAATCTTAAAAATCACAAAAACACAAATTATGTTAATGAGATGTTAGTCATCTTAGATATTATTATTGTAAAACTTAATTTAATAATATGAAGAATTGAGTAATTTAATTTAAATTTTTTAAATATTGTTTATAAAATGTGAATAATTTTTAATATAAAATTTTGAACATTTTTACTATAATCTTCAACATTGTTCTAAGTAAGATTAAAATTATTAAATTCATCATTAACATTTCGACACATAAAACATATATTAGTTTCATTATAACCTACAACCATTATTTTCTTCAAAAGTTAATATTTTGAAGAGCAAACAACAATTATTATAATATAATCAATTATCAATATGGTGAAATAACCCTAGAATCAAAGATTAAAAATTAACTTTGAATAGATAATTAAATAGGGTAAAAACAAAGAAACAAGAAAAAAAATGAAAAAGAAGAGACAAGAGTACATAGTACATACCGGAGGACAGAGATCGAATAGTAGCAACCAAACTAAAAATAAAAGTTAGAAGCCTAACTTTTGGAAATAAATTTGGCTGAAAGGTTTTTCATTTAAAATAGGACACAAACACTATTTTTCTATTTACATAAAATATTTTAATCTTTTAAGATTAGAAAAACTAATTCTAAAAACGAAGTGCCCACAATAGGTTTCGAGAACCCACGACGCGTGGGTAGAAGAAATCCGCTTGGTTTGCAGAAATCACTTGGCCATTTGCATCCCTATGCTTATGGGTTCGCAGGAAATGTATGTGTACTTTGTTTATGATATTTCAATACGAATATAGGGTCTATGGAAAAGCCAGTGGATTCGTCCGAACCCGCTTTTTATATAGTAGCTCTGCCCCTGACTCATAGTACTATTTTTGCATTTGACAAATGACAAACATACAACATACATTTATACAATTAAAAACATTCAAAGCCAGACTAATACTACATAAAACGACTACTTTTACGATATCCTCAAATTCTGCATCATGATTATCAATTTTCCTCTCCAATCTGCAGAGGTTGTGCAACTTCTGAATTGCGATTGTAACATTTGTCTGCTCCTAACTGTAGAAAATTTTAAAAAATTTTTTTTTAGGGTTTTAAAAGATAATAATTTAAATTCCTTTGCAAATATATTGTTTTTGCGATTTTAAACAAAAAAAATCATTTTTTTGGCAGTCCTAGTTGTAATATACTACAACAAGAAATAGTCTTACCAGGAAACAGAGAGGCAAAGAGAATATCAGTAAGAGTCTTACCAGAAACTTTAGCCGTCAGACTTCAAAATTATGGATTCTCCAAGAATTAATGTTTGAAATATTCTCATGGCTTCCTTTTAATTCTTTAATGTGCTTCCACATTCTGTAATTCAATCTTATCCGATTCAGCTTTTTTGGATATCCATAAATGTGGGACAAAATTCCTTTTTCATGGTGAAGGAGTTTATTACACCGCAAAGGAAATGAAAGATGAAAAAGCCTCTTCCTCTACCTCCGTTCTTCAAGTTGACAATATTTACAACAGTAACCCTGCATATTCTCATTTGAATTGTTTTAATGGTTTGTTTTGTGGTTAAGAACCATTATATATATGACCTGCTGCAATTTTCAATCCCAGCACAAAACAAGTAACATTTCTGCCCAACCCAAATGAAGGTAAATGCTGGAATACATTTTCATTAGGTTTTGAGTCTGAAGAAAACAAATACAAAGTTCTCCGGATAACATATCATCCTCGAGAAAGGCACACAAAGTACTGGGTTTTCACTTTAAGCATAGACAAATCATAGAAAGACACTCACAACATTTTTCCTTGTATTCCGTATTGTATGCCCAATGTTTGCATTAGTGGAGTCATCTATCAATTTGCTATGGCCGATTATATATCTATAATTGCATTTGATGCTAAATCTGAACAAATCAAAAATATTGCGTTGTGGAATGCAATTGAATTCGTGTACTATTACCAATGATAGAGGTGAATGGTAAATTAGGGATCACAGATTACAGAAAATGGGTAAGTGGATACTTTAACTTATTGATTCTAGAGAAGACTCCAAAAAGAGAATGGGAGAGACATATAATTGTGGTTCCCTCGATATGGAACACTAGAGAGCCTAGATTTGCATTATTCTTCGATGGGGAGATTGTATTTGTCGTAAACTCAGGTTATTTATGTTGTTTGTGTTATAATTTCACAAGAAAAAACTGGAGGGAATTAAAAATCAAGGGGCTTTCTAAGAAAAACGATATCATAGACATTTATAGTTAGTTATGCTGAAAGTCTATTTCCCTTTGGGTAGTTCTATTCAAACTGGAAGGTATTTAATGAGTGCTTATATGTCAAATATTTTCAAACTGGAAGGTATTAATGAGTGCTTATATGTCAAATATCTTGTTGATGACCTTACAACAACTGTTTAATTTTACGACAAGATTTTGTTCACGCAAGTTCATTCATGTAGTAACGCTATGACAAAACAAATTTGTGGCAAAAGAAATTACATTCTAAATATACTGCAAGTGTTTGAAGTGAAGAAGTAAACTCATTGTTATCAAATGTAGAAAGTCTGTTCCCTTTGGATAAATTTGCAACATACTGGATGACATTGTTAGTACTGTTTTTTCTATTTTATTATCAGATATCTTTACGCATTTTGAGTATCACAAGTGCAAATCAGGTGCAAATAATTGAAAAAACAATGCCAGTTTTGGGAGTACACTTTTTCTTAATAAAGGAAATTGGATTGAACACTACACCGTCAAGCTTTCTTTTATTCAATTCATTTAGCTAGTCGTATAATTAGTCCATTAACAGATAGGCAGGTATATAACCCCTGTTGTTATGTCAAATACCTCTGTACATATATTGTGCACTGAACGTCAAATATTTTATACACTCTGCTCCAAGTTTAACTTTTTTATTAACAACCCTATGAGATCTGTAACGACCTGTTTAGTCGTTTTGAGTAACAGATTTTATTTCTGGAAAAACTGGCTGAGTCGACGGATCCCACGACGGACCGTCATGGGCATGACGGACCGTCGAGGGGGTCTCGTTCCAAAACACTTAGAATACTGAAATTTGGGTACTGAAATCGACTCTCTGAACTTCGTGACGACATGGCAGGACGGACCGTCGTGGGAACGACGGACCGTCACAGACTCTTCAAGGAAATTGAGTCTCTGAACTCTGTGACGGAGCAGCAGGACGGACCGTCGCAGGCACGACGGCCCGTCACAGGCTGCGTAAATCCCAGGCTGGGTCGAATTTCTGTTAGTAATTTAAGGGGCGTTTTGGACTATTCCT
>NC_028637.1:38362745-38386531 GCF_001406875.1 Solanum pennellii | reverse complement strand
TTAGTAATTTGATCATAGATGTTCTTGTGGTGATGACTTCCAGGTTTTGGGGAATAATAGATGTTGAATTTTAGAAGTTATTGAATTGGTTTTTATTAATGAGTTTAAGTCTTCCGCATTACATTCTGTTGACATTATATTGAAATGTTAGGATTTAGATTGGTTGGTTCGCTCACATAGGAGGGTAAGTGTGGGTGCCAGTCGCGGCTCGGTTTTGGGTAGTGACAAGATCAAACGGACAAAAATTATCCATATGATCGCGTGCAATAGAGTTCCTCATATGCATCTGGATTCAAAAAGATACTCCCTTAGTAATTGAAAATGGAACCATAACATCAAACTTTTGAGATCAAAAGGATTTAATATAGAGGCACTGCACAGAGAATGTGTTCATGCCGTCCATACATATTCAACATATGGCATTGTATTGTGGAATGCATCTCATTAGTCAATATACTGTTATGATATATTGGAAACTTGGATTTGTGGATTTTAGAGAAGAATCCAAAAAGAAAACGGGAGAGACATTATCATTGGTGTCCCCTGAACTCAGAGTATGATTGTGCAATATGATTGCAAGTTCTCACAATCACAAAAAAAAAATCTCAATTTCGACATATAGATCATCCCAAGGACAAGTAAAAAATTACTCAACGAGAGTCATGTTTTCCATCTTATATTACAATTTGACAATATAAGCTTTGTTCAGCTAATCACATGCCAAAGTGCATACAGAACAAACTAACGCCTCTACATGACTAGTCTTTCTATATAACTATAAATGCCTTTGATATTGGTCTTCTCAGGAAGCTGCTTGATTCCTAATTCTCTCCTAATTTTTGTATTGACATCATAACACGAACATAAAGCAACTGAATATAAGTTAAGCACGAATACAATCTCCGCATCACCGGACATGTAGGATGATGTAGGTCTAGACACTACGTTTTTCCACATTGAAGGAAATCGAATCATATGTCTATGCCATTCTTTTTCCTGAGTCTTCTTGAAAATCCATAAGTCAAAGAATCCATCTATCCAACACCCATGATATATAACCCCTAATTTATCATTCACCTCTAACAACTCGTAAGTAACCACCCAGTGAAATGCATACCACCATGTAATAATTTCGAAATTTTCAGATTTGACATCAATTGCTGCTATAACATGCTCCTGATTGATAACAAACTGATAGATAACTTCGCTAATGCAAACGTTACGCATAGATGCGGAGGAAAAGGAAGAACGCTTTATGTCTCTCTCCATGATTCATTTGTTCCTAAAGTTAAAACTCATTGTTTTCTATACCCTTGTGGTAGTGTTGCCGAGAAAAAAACTTTGTATTTCTTCTCTTGTGGCTCAAAACCTAATGAATACTTATGCCAAGAAATATATTAATTTGAGTAGGGAATAAATCTTACTTCCCTTGTGCTGGGATTGTAAATTGCAGCAAGTCACATAAATGATGGTACCCAAATGCGAAATAAACCATTAACTGAATCCAACAAAGAATTTGAACAACTATAGTGTCCATCATATCTCAATGTTTGAAATAGGGAGGCAGAGATATTTCCATGTTCCTTTTAAACAGTCGTGTAAAAAGCATTACTTTCATGGACAAAGAACTTTGTTCCACCAGAACGGGTCTTAGAACGACAAGTATGGATATCCACAAAATCTATTGAATTACATAGTCGGGAAACACATTTGAAATGCATTAGCGACTTAGCAGGAAGCCATGAGAAAATATCAAATGTTAATTCTTGAGGAATTGACGCTTCTCTTTTTCCAAAATTCATCTTGTTCCTTGTTGTGAATGTTGAATTTCTTTGAGGAATTTTGGCTGGCGGGTAATGTTTGTTTAAAAACCCTAAACAAATTTTTTCAATAATTTTAATCTTTATGGCTGTCACAAGAATGGTGTCTCTTACTTTTCCTGGACAATCTATGGTTTTATTATACTTCGAGAAATCGTGAAGCTTCTTAACAATAGAATGAGGATGGTCCCTTGTTTGTTCACTCCTGGATCTTTCATTTGATGGATCTTGAACTACAACAACCAACACTTGCAAGTTTCTTGTTCAAAGATACTTGTCTCTTACTGTTTAGTTGCAGCAAGATGCAAAATAGTGTTTCCTTGTATATCCTTCTTGTTTAAAAGATCATAATTGTTAAAATTCTGTTGGTTGTCAAGTTATAAATTGAATGCTTCAAACTGATGATTCTTGACGGCTAAATGAAGGCAAGTCTCTCCACGAGCAATCACTTCTTCTGCTTAGTCTGGTGAAGCCACAGGAAGCTCCTTTGTGACATGTTCTCAGCTTTGATTATTGCATAGTAATACCTAAAAATCAAGAATACGCACCAATAACTACATAACATTCTTCTTATTTGAGTTTTGATAGATAACTTTACAGTTTTTGCATCTAGAAGAAACGAATGACCTGTACATTTTAGCCTCTGTTGTTTTCTGGATGTGCATCTTATTGCAGTATTTAAAAGTTCACAAATCCATCTGATGTTTTCTCATTTGCTATGTACTCCTTTGAGCTTATTCACTTCGTATTTCACATAGCTATTGAAAGGTAATGATAAAAAGGCAGATGATAAGTGTGTTTATGGTACCTGATTTTGTAGAAGGAGGATGTCATTTTTTATTTTTATCGATCTCCCTGTAATGATTTCAAACAAAAATAACTCTGAAGTCATACACATCCAACATCTTTTCATATTTTCCCTGTTGTTTTCTGAATATCATGTACTGCAAAAGTTTAAAATTGTAGGTGGAAACTCAGTAAGTGTGTTACAATCTCTATGGTGTTCGATTGAATGCTGCTAGCCTTTATGGTTGAAGATTTATGTGTCCTTCTAAAATTTGTTATGGTTTATGGTCGAAGATAGGGTAGTAGAAGAATGACATGAACTTATATATGTTGATAGATTATTACATGCACATGGAAACCAGATATTCTATCTTGCTGCAACAACATAGTTCTTTCCTGGAAAAACAAAGGACATGCCCTTTAAGCTTAAAAGCTTCTGTATTTTGTTGTAGTTTTCTTCAAAATTTGTTTTGTTCCCTATCTTTAATGCTTTCTAGTTTTCTCTACTTATTATAGGAAAAATATGAAGAAATATTACGGGAAAAAGTAGGTTCTCAAACTGATATTGATCAATGTGAAGCATATTACCAAGTTGCGGGAGGGGGGGGGGGGAGAAGGATATAAGGTCTTGGATCTGAAGCAAAAAATTACTATGGGCACAATCTTTGTGGCCATTCATCATTACCACCTCCATTTTCTTAATCAACATCGATACAAATATGGATGAGTTTGTAAAGCAAATGATGCCTGCACTCACTAGTCATCTTGTTCTTATTATTGTTAAGCAGGTGCAAGCATCGATTACTCCATCCGGAAATCCATCGATTGTGACACCCATAGTGTCTCCTGCTACTAATGTGAATGAGGTTGATACCACAATTTCAAGTGACGATTGTATCCCTTAGTGTCCCACAACTTTAGTTTCTGATAAAGTAATATTTTTTGGAAAATACAAATTGCATAGTAACATTTTGATGAACGTAGATTCATTGAAGAGTACTTGATGTTTTTCGTTGGATATCTTTAACTAAAAATATGTGGTTTTGGAGTTATCTATTTATATTATGAATCCTCTATGAGTATTATATTATATGAATGTTTGTTAATTTTTGGAGTATTTAGTAATTATAATTTATTTTATTTGAGCAGTGCATATTTAAAATCACCAAATAAAATAATTTTTAGCAACAAATTTAGCGACTATTTGGTCGTTGCTATGAAAAGAATGTTGGCGATGGATAAACGAAGAATTATTAAAGCCTTAATATATTGTAATAGAATATGTTTCAACAGAAATTTGGTCATAAATTTATCCAAAATGATGAAATGACTTATGAAATTAGCAACCAACTATATAAATATAATGACGAATCAGTCCGTCGCTAACATGTGGCGACGAAAATGTCTCTTAACTATGACGTCGCTAAACTTGTGCATTTTTTCGTTATATAATTATAAATTAGCAACAATATTATATATATATAATGACGACTAAATTCGTCGTTAACAAGTGGTGACGAAAATATTTTATTGTTATGACGTCGCTAAACTTGTGACGGAACTCATTTTTCGTCAGCAAGAGCTTACTAACGAGTGTAATAGCAATAGTCAATAATTTATTGCTAATTCGTCACTAATCATGATTAGTGACGAATTGTGTCCGTCGCTAAAGGTTGTTTTTTTAATAGTGGCTCTATCAGGTCCTTCTGTTCTTGAGGATGATTCTTCACCTTTTGTTAGTCATTGCAAGAATTCTTGAGAATTTTCAAATTGTTAAAACTTATAAAAATGGTAAACACAAAACTTAAAACCAACAAAGATGATTCAGCAATATATCAGATCCTTTTGTTGAGTATGAGTATTGTTCTACCTTGAAGATGACTTTTTCTTTTTAATCATGTGTGTGTGTAACATCTCATAACTTGAATTAACTAAGGATAAACTAAGAAAAACAAGAATAAACTAATTTGGAAAGAAGTTGGGAAATCTGGAAAATTTCCAGATTTCAAAAGCGAGTCTTGGTAATTTTCAAACGGCCATTACTTCCCTCTCAAAAGGAGTTTGGGTGAGTTATGGATGGAAAGGTCGTTGGAAGATCTTTCCAACGACGCCAAGTTTGCGAATCTCCGAGGAAGTATAAGGAGATATGACTTTCGGAAGTTGGATTGTTGAGCACAGAAAGTTCCAAATACGGATTTGTTAAGGGTGTTTTGGTCTTTTTCTAAATTAATTATATAAAACTAGAGCATATTTAGAAGGTTCTGGCCTATACTATATTGTTGTTCAACACAGTAAGTAGAAAAAAGTTTAGGAATAAAATCAAAATAATGGACTAACCTTCAAAAGTTAGAAAAATAAGGGTCCTCGTATGACTTGTGTTGGTTTCACCTTCAACAACTGTATTGGTATGAACTGTTGGAACATTGCTATGAGTAGAAAGACCCTGACCAACTAGGTGACTCTGATTTGGTGTAGCTGGAGGTATCTCATATGGTTTGGCTGATAGTTTGAGTTGGCCATCCAAGCTATCATACATTCAACCACGCTCTAGATTATTCATGTTCCTAATAATGTTTAAATTTACAAAAAATAGTAATAAGCACAAACCGTGGACGAGAAGGTACTCACTTCATATTCATCAAATTCGAACAAAACATGCATATTGGTAAAACAAGAACAATTTCTAAAGTTCTTCACTAGGTAAACTGAAAAAAAAATTATGAACTATTAAAGCAATTATTAACTATAATCAACTTACAAAACAGTTACTGAAACATTCTAATTTTAGTAAACTTATAGAACAATCAAAGCATTCTGATTTAAATCAACTTACTGAAGCATTCTGGTTACAGTTAACTTTTTGAAACTATCTCATTATTATATTAATCTCACAAAATTGATGACAAACAAAACGATTGAATCATTGCAATTAATTTCCAGTACAACAACACTTTCCAGTGTGTGAGAAACTAGAGAAAGAAAATTATTTCGGGCCAATACTTCATTTCATCAGCAACAAACAGAAGCACATTACTTGAAAAGCTTTCTAGTGAATAAGCTGTTAGCTAATAAATTTAATCTTAGAGGTTCTTGACTACTATGTAGTTGTTTATATTTGATTTGGCTAATAGTTTAATCTACTGAACAAGCAGTTGGCAAGAATCTTTATAACAATAAGACATTTTTTAAGAAAACCACATGACTTTCCTCTATAAGTACAACAATTCCTCTAGCAAATAAAATCAAATAAAAAGTTAAAGGCTAAAATGTATTATTCTAGAAAATAAAACCCATAAACAAGTTAAAATTTAGAATGTATTCCTCCAGCAAGAACTAATCAGAGAAACACCCACAACAACAGAATCAGAATTCTCCAAACATTTCACCAATCTCATAAAAAAGGATATAGCTCGAATAGTCCCCAGATAATGACAACAATCTTCATCATAGTTAGATTGAGTAAACAAACTACCTCAGAACTTAAATCCTGAACTAAGTAAGAGAAAGAAATGAAGAGCAAGGCTTACTTCAAGTGAATATCAACTAGGCCTTGGTGGTGAGGTTATAATAGCAGGGGCCTGCAATATTTTAACCAGTGTTTTCAAAAACGTTTTTGGGGCGAGTCCCAAGGCGAGTTTCGAGGCGTGCGTATCAAAAACGCTCTAGGGTGTAAATAAAAAACGTAGATCCATAAGGCGTAAGTCCTAAAATATGCGGCGTACGCCCTGAACATAAAAACATAAGTCTTGGGCATAAAAACATACGCCCGGGCGTTCTTAATGTACTTTTTAAATTTTTTTTCTCTAAATTATATTTTTATTATTGTTGTAATGATATTTCTCAAACAATAATGATAATCATTTTTCTTCATAATTGAATATTAACACTTTATCTCAAATAAAAATCATAATTTATTGAAAAGTTTACTTTAGCTTATTTTATTAGTAATAATACCATAAAATTGAATATACATGTGACTACGCCTCGTAGATCGATGGGACTTACACCCCGTGTCTTGAGGCTTACGCCTCGCCCCATATTGTATAAAACGTCTCGCCTCACGTCTCCGCCTTTTAAAACACTGGTTTTAACATTTTATTACCTTGGTTATTAGCAAGAATATGAAACAATAACAGTATAAATAAAAACTAAAATTTAATATGAATGAGTTGTCGTTTGGATGCATTCAGTTTATAGGTAGTCCTTTTATAAGACTCACTATGTAGTTGTCTGGATAGTGATTTATGTTTCTTCAATTATCTATATAAGGATCCAAATGATAACAAAAAATTCATCGAAAGAAGAGTCCCCTTTTGTTGACCATCTTAGTCAGAATACCACAATCAATCAGAAGTAGTGTTTAAGCACTAGATAATATTTCATTCTTTTTTTAAAACTAATATACAGTGTGCAGCTGTGTCAAAGATACATACAAAATAAAATATATAAACTTATCTATTATGCATATATGATGAACTTGACATTCAAATCTAACTATGATCCTTTGTTATTTCTCTCTGTACAACTTTAATCAGCAACACTATGGTAAATCATCAGAACTATACATCTATACAACTCTAATAAGAAAATAAAGTCTTGTAAAGTTTGTTCATTCACATAATCTATCAAATTGTGGACATTCACAACATAAGTTAGATTGCAGGCAGACATTTGTTTAAGATGAGCTTGAGTCAACAGTTTGGATAAAAATGTCACCCCTGTCAAAACGATCATTTACTGCTAGACGTATGCTTCCTTCTAAATGTACTACTCTAAATGACGGTTAAGAGTAATCAGTCAATGATACAATATTAAGCAATGAATATGATTTTGTTTTATTTTTCTGAAAAAATAGACAGAGGAAGAAACTTCAGCAAGCATCAACATGAGATAATTACTCAATCTCTTCAACCAGAGAAATACTTGAAAGTTCAGAAGATTCAGGAAACTCTCAACAGGTAGGTCGTAATAAAATTTTTCTCATTCCTTTGTGTTGCTCAATGTATTTACCGATTACTTTTATTTTACGGAAAATATAATTAATATAACTTCCTTGTCTTATGAACCTCATGATATTTTAGGAAAAACATAATTTCTAGAACAAAACCCTATTATCAGAACACTTAAATTTCTAAAACCCTATTTTGAGAAAATCTCAATCCTACTTGAAGCATTAAGCTAAATGAAATGGAAAGAGTTAAGAGCTAAAATATCATATTTCATACACCCAAACCACCACAATCTCTATTTTCAAAGAAAAGTTGAACTAGAAAACAATAATTTTTTCAAGTGAAGCCACTGATACCCAAATCCAGCGAATCTAACATCCAAATGCAGAAATGAGTTGGGGTTCTTATTTTGCAGAAATAAAAGTTTAAACTACCCATTTTGAGAATTCCACAGCCCTATTGAGATGGAGAGCTAAACGAAATTGAAATCAAGATGGGAGATTGAACTTACAATGGAGACTTGGAAAGCTAGCATTGGAGACTTGGAAAGCTTAAATGGACCTTGCAGCGAAACTTGGAGAACTTCAACGGAGCTTGGAGCGAGACAGGGAAAGCTTCAATGGAGATGGAGCTTGAGAGATCAATGGAGATGGAGCTTGAGGAGGCTTCTTTGGAGCGGGAGGTTGAAAATGTTTAAATGAATTTGTGCCCTAATATATATGTCTTTTAAAATATTTTGCAACTGATTTACTAACGAATTTTAATATTATTTCAAATTAATGTATCTATTTTGAAAAAATATAGTGACAGATACTTCTGTCACTATGCAATATGAATTTTATAATAATATATAAAAAATATTAGCAACATTTTTTTCGTCACTAATTCTGTCCGTCGATATTTATTAATCTTGTCACCTGTACTTTGTTACTAAATTCGTAGAAAATATTAGGCGCCAAAATTGTGCGCTAACATTTAGTGACACAATAAATATTTCGTTGTCAATCTGTCGCTATATTATTACTCAAAAAAGTATTTGTCAATTTTGTAACAAAATGATAATTCTGTTGCAAATTCGTCGTTATATAGTGATGGAATAGCGTTCGTCGCTAATATTCGTCGCTAAACACTATTTTTGTAGTAGTGAGCTGAAGTTATCTAGTTGTTTTAGGATTATATCTTCTGTACTTTCATTGTAAATATGTTCCTAATTTACAAAGGATTCAGATCTTATGTCCGTTGTAAAAGTCTAAATCCATTGAGTCTAACTAATTTAGTGGGCTACATTATTTGCTGCTTAGTCTAATTTTAAGCCATCTAGGAGCTAGTTGATTTAGTGGCCGATGTGATAACTACTAAGTTGAATTTTAAGTTGTGTAGCGGTGATAGCTTAGAGGGTACCAATGTCCCAAAAGTATGACGGAGGGTATATGTATACCATTTGTGATAGTTTAGGGTATATTTATCCCTTTTTCCTTAAATTAATTATTATTATGGTCAAATTAATTCATGTTTCACTAATTTTCTTGTACACTTTATCATATACAACCCAATCATTTTTCGAATACAAAAACTAAATAACTATATAGTAAAAGAAAAGTATTAAATTATAATATAGCCACAAAAAAATAGTTTTACTTTTTTTTCTTTACACAAAGAAATGAAAGAAAAAAAATTAAATAAAAATAAGAAATTTAAATAATGATAATCAAAGACGTCAAAAAATAATTTATGTATCTAAAATATCAAAATATACCTTGAATGTTGCAAGAAGGATCATATATACCCCTACATGAACTTTTTTAAAATTAAAAAGTCAAAAATATAATTAAAGCTAATTTATTCACATATGTTAAATGAAGGGTATATATGAGCTCATTTTGTAATGGTAGGGATATATGTGAGTCTTTTGTATAACGATAAGGGTATATATGAATCACTTTTATAACAAAGGCATATCAACTCCAAAATGGCAAATTGAGGGATATATCATACCATTTCCCCTATTTTTTTTGTGACTTTTCTAATATCTACAAAATTTTAAGCCATGATCTAACCTTTTTGTCAAAAGATTTTTTTGTTTACTCAAAATTTTCAGTTGGAGTATCTATATTAATCAACAACACCTAATCAATATGTAAATTTTACTAAAAAATACAGATATCTCTTGTGAGTAAACTTGACGCCTTAGCTATTACACTAGTTACAAGTGTCTGTGTTAGCACAGACTCAATATCTGTTATTTTTTTGTCTCACTTTAGATGACATAGATAGAATTTAGATAGTCAATTCAATTGACTTTAAATATTTTAAGTTTTTAATTATTGTAATTTATAGTAGTTTTATGTATTTTTTAAATAATATATATTACTTCTCTTTTTCCAATGTATGTAGCACAGATAGAATTTTAAGAGTCCATCAAATATTGTTAATTATTGAGATTTACAATACTTTCTACGTAGTTTTCAAATTAAATATCAGGAGAACATGTTACTTCTTTTGATTATAATATTTATAGTACTTTTTATGTAAAATTTTAATAATATATGTTATTTTTCTTATCCCGATGTATGTAGCACAAATAGAATTTTAAAAGTCAATCAAATGTTGTTAATTATTGAGATTTACAATAATTTCTACGTAGTTTTCAAATTAAATAATACATGTTACTTCTTTTATCCCATTTTATTTGACATAGATATATTATTTTTATGAATCAATCAAATTTTCAATATATTTTTTACACGTATATTAAGTTGGTAATTATCATTATTTATAATATATATATTCTATAATTATTAAATATTTAAAATTTTTAAAAAAACACAAATAAATAAAAACGTAAAAACCATCAAAAAAGCAAAAATAGTGCAGTTGTCAGGCACACATATAAAATATGACCTACCTCGTTATTGTGTGTGTAGGGGGGGGGTGTCGTGTGTGAGCGCATGTGCGCGTGTTTGCATGTGTGTGCGTGTGCATGCACGAGTGTGGGTGTGAGCGTGTGCGGCGCACGTGGATATGTGTGTGCATGTGTGCGCGCTTGTACGTGTGTGCGTGATCCTCGTAAACTTTGTCTTTCATTCTATTTAAAGATGTCACCCAATATTCATTTTCTCTAAGCCCTATTGTTTTTTACTTTCTCCAATTACCGCCCAACTGTCCTATATCTCCCCCTTTTAGCCAAAAGCCCGAACAAACTTCAAGTCAGTTCGCTTGTTCTTGTCATTTCTGAATTTCTTTTTTCATTTTCTTCTTCTTTTTCTCAATTATCCATTTACTATGAAATTTTGAATGAATATACATAAACACGAGAGAATATTTCCTCATCAATTATCCAGAAAAGAAATGAAGATGAAGATATCAAAAAATATGATTCAAATTATTTAAATACCGGTTAAATGGGGTAACTCTATTTATTTTCTCATTGAATGTTGAATGATTTGCTTTTTCTTTGTATGATTTATTTTAACAATATTTTTTAATTGTTATTGAAAAGGAAAACGAGGAAGGAGATGAAAATGTGGGGAATCAATTTCTCGTCAACAATTTTTCAGGTAGTTAACAAATTTAACTACTAAAATTCTTCATAATACCGTATGCCTAGCCTTTTCCCATTTTATATGTCTTCCTTTTCTTATTTATTTTTAGCAAGCTTTGTGTTTGACCACAATTCTAAAATTCTTAATTTAAAATTTGTACTAATACACAAAATCATAAATACACAAAGTTATTGAATTGATATTTCATTAGTGTCACATTTACAATGAAAAAAAAAAGAAATATTGTTTTCTGTTCTATCAACCTTTTTTTCCTAACCATTTTTCTGCTTCTAATACGAAAGAAGAGACTAATTATGAAGTTCTGTTTCGGTAAAATCAATCATCCTTAGAATTGAGTCCCTTAGTTGACTCAAATTCCTTCTCTTGAGCATCCCTCTATAGACGATACAAACTAAAATTTCTATCATTCTTCTCGAAACTGTCTATCTAATTATCGTATGGGGAGGCACAACAACATCATCATCATCATCAGTGTACTCGTCTATGAAAATGTTTAATAATATATGTTACTTCTCTTATCCCGATGTATGTATCCCAAATAGAACTTCAAAAGTCAATCAAATGTTGTTAATTATTGAGATTTACAATACCTCTATGTAGTTTTCAAATTAAATAATACTTGTTACTTCTTTTACCCCATTTTATTTGACATAGATATAATAATTTTATGAATTAATCGAATTTTTTATATGTTTTTTACAAGTATTTTAAGTTGGTAATTATCATAATTTATAGTATAGACTACATAATTTTTAATATTTAAAAAATTAAAAAACAAGACAAACAAATTAAAAAAAAACAATCGAAAAAAGGAAAAATAGTGCAACTCTCAGGTAGGCATGTCGACCATAACCTACCATGTTATTGTGTGTGTGTGCGTACGCATCAGAGTGCGCACGCGCATGCGTGTCCGTGCGTACGGGCTTGCGTGCTGCGTGTGCGCGTGCATGCGTGTGCGCGTGCATGCGTGATTCTCGTAAACTTCGTCTTTCATTCTAGTTAAACAGGTCACCCAATATTCCTTTTTTCTAAGCCCTAATTTTTTTTACTTTCTCCAATTACCGCCCGACTTTCCTATTTCTCTCCCTCTTAGCCAAAAGCCGGAACAACCTTTAAGTCAGTTTGCTTGTTCTTGTCATTTCTGAATTCTGTTTCATTTTCTATTTGTTTTTCTCAGTTATCCATTTACTATGAAATTTTGAATGAATAGACCTAACCATGAGAGGATGATGTTTCCTCAACAATTATCCAGAAAAGAAATGATGATGAAGATATCACAAAATATGATTCAAATTATTTAAATACTGGTTAAATGGGGTAACTCTATTTATTTTCTCGATGAATGTTGAATGATATGCTTTTTATTTGTATGATTTATTTTAACAATATTTTTTAGTTTCTATTAAAAAGGAAAACGAGGAAGGAGATTACAATGTGGGGATTTAAACTCTCATCGACAATTTTTTAGGAAGTCAACCAACTGAACTACTAAGATTCTCAATAATACAGTATGTCTATTCATTTCCCATTTTATATGTCTTCGTTATCTTATTTATTTTTAACAAGCTTTGTGTTTGATCTCAATTCTAAAATTCATAATTTAAAATTAGTACTAATACACAAATCATAAATACACAAAGTTATTGAATTGATATTCCATCAGTGTCACATTTACAATGAAGAATTTTTTTTGTTCTATCAACCTTTTTTTCCTAACCATTTCTCTCCTTCTAATACGAAAAAAGAGACTAAATTATGAAACTCTGTTTCGGTAAAATTAATCGTCCTAAGAATTGAATTCCTTAGTTGACTCAAATTCCTTCTCTTGAGCATCCCTCTATAGACGATACAAACTAAAATTTCCATCATTCTACTCAAAACTCTCTATCTAATTATCATATGGGGAGGCACAACAACATCATAATCATCAATGTACTCGTCTTCGAAAAAGTTAAATAATATATGTTACTTCTCTTATCCCGCTGTATGTAGCACAGATAGAATTTCAAAAGTCAATCAAATGTTGATAATTATTGTGTTTTACAATACTTTCTATGTACTTTTTAAATTAAATAATACATGTTACTTCTTTTATCCCATTTTATTTGACATAGATATATTAATTTTATGAATCAATCAAATTTTTTATATGGTTTTTGCAAGTATTTTAAGTTAGTACCATTATTTGTAGTTTATATTACATAATTTTTAAATATTTAAAAAATTAAAAAAGAAGACAAACAAATTTAAAAAAAAAACCATCAAAAAGGAAAAATAGTGCAGTTGTCAGGCAGGCATGTCGAACATAACCTACCTGGTTATTGTGTGTGTGTGCGTGTACGCATCGGTGTGAGCGCGCGCATGCTTGTCCGTGCATGCGGGCGTCCGTGCTGCGTGTGCGCGTGCATGTGTGATCCTCGTAAACTTCTTCTTTCATTCTATTTAAAAAGGTCACCCAATATTCCTTTTTCTTAAGCCCTAATTTTTTGTACTTTCAACAATTTCCGCCACACTTTCCTATTTCTCTCCCTTTTAGCCAAAAGCCCGAACAACCTTCAGGTCAGTTCGCTTGTTCTTGTCATTTGTGAATTCTTTTTCATTTTCTTCTTCTTTTTCTCAATTATACATTTACTATGAAATTTTGAATGAATATACGTAATCCTAAGAGGACGTTTCCTCAACAATTGTTCAGAAAAGGAATGAAGATGAAGATATCAGAAAATAGGATCCAAATTATTTAAATACAGTTATATGGGGTAACTCTATTCATTTGCTCATTGAATGTTGAATGATTTGATTTTTCTTTGTATGATTTATTTTAACAATATTTGTTTAGTTGTTATTGAAAAGAAAAACGAGGAAGGAGATTACAATGTGGGGAATTAAACTCTCATCAATAATTTTTCAGGTAGTCAACCAACTTAACTACTAAACTTCTCAATAATACAATATGTCTAGTCTTTTCCCATTTTATATGTCTTCGTTTTCTTATTTATTTTTAACAAGCTTTGTGTTTTATGTCAATTCTAAAATTCTTAATTTAAAATTCGTAATAATACACAAAGTTATTGAATTGATATTCCATCAGTGTCACATTTACAATGAAGAATTTTTTTTTCTGTTCGATAAACCTTTTTTTCCTAACCATTCTCTCCTTCTAATACGAAAAAAGAGACTAAGTTATTAAGCTCAGTTTCGGTAAAATCAATCATCCTAAAAATTGAATTCCTTAGTTGACTCAAATTCCTTCTCTTGAGCATCCCTCTATAGACGATACAGACTAAATTTTCCATCATTCTACTTGAAACTCTCTATCTAATAATCATATGGGGAGGCACAACAATATCATCATCATTAGTGTACTGGTCTTCAAAAAAGTTTAATAATATATGTTACTTCTCTTATCCTGATGTATGTAGCACAAATAGAATTTCAAAAGTCAATCAAATGTTGTTAATTATTGAGTTTTACAATGCTTTCTATGTACTTTTCAAATTAAATAATACATGTTACTTCTTTTATCCCATTTTATTTTACATAGATATATTAATTTTATGAATCAATCGAATTTTTTATATGGTTTTTACAAGTATTTTAAGTTGGTTATTACCATTATTTATTGTATATATTACATAATTTTTAAATATTTAAAAAATTAAAAAATAAGTCAAATAAATTAAAAAGAAAAAACTATCAATAAAAGGAAAAATAGTGCAGTTGTCAGGCAGGCATGTCGAACATAACCTACCTGGTTATTGTGTGTGTGTGCGTGTACGCATCGGTGTGAGCGCGCGCATGCTTGTTTGTGCATGCGGGCGTTCGTGCTGCGTGTGCGCGTGCATGTGTGATCCTCGTAAACATCTTCTTTCATTCTATTTAAACAGGTCACCCAATATTCCTTTTTCATAAGCCCTAATTTTTTGTACTTTCTCAAATTTCCGCCCAACTTTCCTATTTCTCTCCCTTTTAGACAAAAGCCCGAACAACCTTCAGGCCAGTTCGCTTGTTCTTGTCATTTGTGAATTCTTTTTCATTTTCTTCTTCTTTTTCTCAATTATCCATTTACTATGAAATTTTGAATGAATATACGTAACCCTAAGAGGATGCTTCCTCAACAATTGTTCAGAAAAGGAATGAAGATGAAGATATCAGAAAATAGGATTCAAATTATTTAAATACAGTTATATGGGGTAACTCTATTTATTTGCTCATTGAATGTTGAATGATTTGATTTTTCTTTGTATGATTTATTTTAACAATATTTTTAAATTTTTATGGAAAAGGAAAATGAGAAAGGAGATTACAATGTGGGGAATCGAATTTTCGTCTACAATTTTTCAGGTAATCAACCAACTTAACTACAAAAATTCTACTTAATATTGTATGTTTAGTCTTTTCCCATTTTATATGTCTTCGTTTTCTTATTTATTTTTAATAAGCTTTGTGTTTGATCTCAATTCTAAAATCCTTAATTTAAAATTCGTACTAATACACACAATCTAAAATACACAGTTATTGAATTGACATTCCATCAGTGTCACATTTACAATGAAAAAAAAGATTTTTTTTATTTTCTATCTACCTCTTTCCCTAATTATTTCTCTGCTTCTAATACAAAAAAAGAGACTAAATTATAAAGTCATGTTTCGGTAAAATCAATCATCATTAGAATTGAGTCCCTTAGTTGACTCAAATTCCTTCTCTTGAGCATCCCTCCATAGACGATACAAACTAAAATTGCCATTATTCTTCTTGAAACTATCTATCTAATTATCATATTGGGAGGCACAACAACATCATCATCAGTGTACTCGTCTTCGAAAAAGTTTAATAACATATATTATTTCTCTTATCCGATGTATCTAGCACAAATATAATTTCAAAAGTTAATCAAATGTTGTTAATTATTGATATTTACAATACGTTCTATGTATTTTTCAAATTAAATAATATATGTTACTTCTTTTATCCAATTTTATTTGAAATATATATATTAATTTTATGAATCAATCAAATTTTTATATGTTTTTTACAAGTATTTTAAGTTGGTAATTATCATTATTTATAGTATATATTACATAATTTTGAAATATTTATAAAATGAAAAAACAAGACAGGCAAATTAAACAAAAAAACAATCAAAAAAGGAAAAATAGTGTAGCTACCAGACAGGCATGTCGATCATGACCTACCTGGTTATTGTGTGCGCGCGCATGTGTGTGCTTGCGTGCGTGTGCGCGTGCGTGCATGATCCTCGTAAACTTCGCCTTTCATTCTATTTAAGTAGGTCATCCAATATTCCTTTTTTCTAAGCTCTAATTTTTTTTTTACTTTCTCCAATTGCCGCTCAACTTTCCTATTTCTCCCCCTTTCAGCCAAAAGCTCAAACAACCTTCAAGTCAATTCACTTGTTCTTTTCATTTCTGAATTTCTTTTTTCATTCTTCTTCTTTTTGTCATCTATCCAATTACTATGAAATTTATAATGAATAAGCATAACCTTGAGAGGATGTTTCCTCAACAATTGTCCAGAAAAGGAATGAAGATGAAGATATCACAAAATATGATTCGAATAATTTAAATACAAGTTAAATGGGGTAACTCTATTCAGTTTTTCATTGAATGTTGAATGATTTGATTTTTCTTGGTATGATTTATTTTAACATTATTTTTTAATTGTTATAGAAAAGGAAAATGAGGAAGGAGATTACGATGTGGTGAATCGAACTCTCGTCATTAATGTTTCAGGTAGTCAACAAACTTAACTACGAATATTTCCATTAATACCGTATGTTTAGTCTTTTCCTATTTTAGAGAAAATGCACAAGTACCCCTCAACATATACCCGAAATTTCAACGACAAACTTATACTATACTAAGGTCCTATTACCCCCCTGAACTTATTTTATAATTAATTTTCTACCCCTTTTAGGCCTGAAAAAATAATGTCAACAAGCGTTGAACCCACAAGATAGTGCCACGTAGGTCGGAAAGGGTAGAAAAATATTAATAAAATAAGTTCATGGGGGCAATAGGACATTAGTATCATATAAGTGTGTCTCTAAGATTTCGAGCATAGGTTGAGGGGATACTTGTAAATTATCCCCCCATTTTATATGTCTTCATTTTCTTATTTATTTTTAACAAGCTTTGTGTTTGATCTCAACTCTAAAATTCTTAATTTACAATTCGTACTCATACAAAAAATCATAAATACACAAACTTATTGAATTGATATTCCATCAGTGTCACATTTACAATGAAAAAAAAAATAACACTTTTTTTTCTTTTCTATCTACCTTTTTTCCTCACCATTCCTCGGCTTCTAATACGAAAAAAGAGATTAAATTATAAAATCATGTTTCGGCATCCTTAGAATTGAGTCCATTATTTGACTCAAATTCCTTCTCTTGAGCATCCCTCCATAGACGATACAAACTAAAATTTCCATCATTCCATTTACAAGCTATCTCATGTGGTAAACTGAATTAAACATCATTCTCAATCTCCACCATTGGATATTGCAAGGAAGGAGATAAGAGGCTAATCATCTATGAGTTTTAGTTAATGAAAAATCCATATAACAATCTTACATCAGAAAATTCAATAAGTTAATATCTAGAATCAGTTTTTTCACTATCACGCTTTACAAGTCAATATAGTATTAACACTTTGAATTCTATATTGTCTCTTCACAATCAAAATAAAAAATTTCACTCGAGTACAACAGAAACAGTGCAAACTTCACACTTAACCACATTTTACTGATTTTTAGTGAGATATGACATTTGAATGTTGATAACTATTAGTTTCACTATTAATCAATCTGCAATACTACAAAGTGAAAGATACCTTTGCAAATGGCAAGGATCCCGTTGAAATCCGAGAGGTAATGCAATTATTGGACCTGTAGGCTCTGACCTTGCATTTTCAGCACCTTCAATAGAGGTTACTACAATTTTAAAAGGGATACAAATAGATTTAGGCAAAAGAAATAGTGATTCCCCAAATTAATTCGTCACACCCATACTCATCACATCAACTAAATTAGAGCTGTCATGAACACACCATTTATACTTAAGAAGAAAATAAAACCTTCAAATATGTAAGTTGAAGAACCAAACTTGCTTGACCGAATCGATAAGGAGAAATCAAAAAGACTTAGCTCATATCTTGTGTTGAAGAAGAACTGAGAAGATATCTCAAAATTTGATTCAATTGAAACAAAAATTATTCCAAGATGATATACATAGTATATTTTCCTTTAGTTAAATCCATTTTTAGGAGCTCTCCATTTGATTTTTAAAAGATAAAAAGAGATAAGAAAGGAGAGAAGAACGCACCGATATATTTTCATGTCATTCTAAGAGAGACAGAGAGAGAGGGAATTAAAAATGAAGAAAAAAGTAAAAGTAAATGCAAGCCACGATAATTCTGACAGTATGCTAGCACATGAACCTAGACTAACTAAATTTAAATGATAAAATAATTATTTTATTAGACAATAAATAAAGTAGGATATCAAATATATAATAGTACCAAAATAGCCCTTTCCATTAATAAAGACCGTTAACCAAGTTAACGTTTCTCAGTGATTAGATCAAAATCGCTCAATGTAGTTAATTCAAGTTTAAATGTGCACAGTCAAATATCACATGGACTAAAAGTTGAATTAGACAATAACACAGGGACTACAAACGACATATTCTCTTTAAATTCAACAATCATGTCCATACATTTTATTCTTTCAATTCATCCGTTAATGGTTTATTTTGTGGTAAGGCATCATCAAATCTCCAAGTTTTCAATACCAACACAAAATAAGAAAGATTTTTTCCCCATCCAAATAAAGATATTCCTTGGTCTAACTATTCATTAGGTTTTGAGCAAAAACAAAACAAGTACAAAGTTGTCTCGACAAAATATTATGCACAAGAAGGATACCTAAAATTCTGAATTTTTATTTTAGGCATAGATATATCATGGAGAGAGACTCAACACTTTTTCTCTTGTGCTCCACCTAGTAGCCCGGGTGTTTGCATTAGTGGAGTTATCTATCAGTTCATCTATCAGCCTTTTATAAACGGTTTCAAATCTTCTATTGTTGCTTTTGATGTTAAATCTGAAAATTATGAAATTATTGCATTGTGGAAAGCATATTTGTCGCAGTCGTACTATCACGAGCTGATAAAGGTGAAGGGTAAAGTAGAATGTAACAACCTTAAAAATTGATAAGATAAGAAATGCTTAATGTGTCAAGAATGTCTATAATTAGACCATGGTGCACACGGATTGATGCGCGTAGAACCAGATCTCCGAACCCTTGCTAAAGCCAAGGCAACTAACTTGGGGAGTTATTTAAGCGTGTAAAGGTTGGGTCCAACCATGTAGGGCTCTCGAATACGAAGATTTACTTGAAGGAGTCATTATAAGACTTAAAAAGAGGAAATCTTAGGTTTGAAGGGTCTAGGGGTAAAATGGTCTTTTCCCTGTCTAAGGGTAGTATCTTAATTACCATAAATATGCAATTTATTATTTAGTTAATAAGTTTGAGGGCCAATTTGGGGAGAGAGGGCCGAAATTGGGCTCTTGAAGTGAAGTCCTGCTCCACCCGGGTTTGAACCTAGGTGGAAGCAATGAATTAAAGTGATTTTTATTTAAGCTATTGAATTAATGTAATTAATTAATAATTTTTATTCATTACATGATTTAAAATAAAATAAAAATCAGATTTTATTAAATAAACAAAACCTTATTGACTAAGTCCTAAAACTAGATTCCTAAGCCTCCTACAACTCCACTCTCTCACGTTTATCTCTCCACTCTCACGCTCAATCTGTCTTATTTTTCTCACGTATTTTCTATGCTAAAATAAGATACCAAAACAGAAAAATAAACTAAGTTCTTCACACTTGAAGAACTCACACTAATCACAAGAAAACAAACGTTAATCGCACACTAGGCTAAGGGATGTTGTCATTCGAGTGGAGTTGATATTGAGGAGGCTTAGACGTGTTCTTGGGTGATGTTTTTTGGCAGAAAGTCAAGAGTTTAACGTAAAAATGTATGGTTTTTCTTCTCTCTTGGTCCCTTTTCCAAGAGACCCCTTATTCGTTCGAAAAACTAGGATTGTTACCCCTTTTGCATGCCCCTGTCACTGGCTCCCAATGAATCATAGGTTGGGTATGATTGCTGATAGATTTAGGTGCATATTATGTTTTTGTGATGGATATTATTATGTTTGTGTACTTGAAATTTTATGAAAGATAACCTATGTGTTCCGAAACTATGTGCATGTGTGTGAAAAAATGTGTCAGTGACTATGTGTTCTCGGATTAAGGCTCCAAAAATTGATAATGTTTTGTTTGTTATTTTACGTGCTTAAACCTATGTAAATCGTGATATTCATTAAAATAAGTGTGGCTGATTTAAGTATCAATCTTTTGGCTAAACGAATGAATGAACAATGCACCCCAAAACGTGTTAAATGATCTACAAATTACCCTATGAAATTCAAGTGTAAATTTTCAAGGAAGTGAGATGGAAAATGTGACAAAATTTCCAGCAAATTATAAGTTGTTTTCGGCTAAACATAGATGTATAAATCTCGTGTATAAATTAGGTGAGGTCATTAGCAATCGAACTTGAGACCTCACCCTTGAAAAGCACTAAAACGTGAAAACGGAAATGGGGTCAAGGGGGATTGATCTTGGGTGTGCTGGCTGAAAAGTAAAGTACAAAAATTAATAAAAATAAAATGGGAGGCGTGGGAATTGGATCCACGACCTCCAGGCAGCGAGTGGAAGCAAAGGAAAAAAATAAAAGAAAAGGAATGTGAGGCGTGGGAATCGAACCCACGACCTCAAAGCCATGAAGGAGAGTAAAGGAGAAAGGGAAAATAAAAAGAAAAGAAAGGTGAGGCGTGGGAATCGAACCCACGACCTCTAGGCAGGCTGCGAAATAAAAGAAAAATAAATAGAGGTTGTGGGGGGTTTGATCCCACAACCTCATGGTCTATGTGAATTGGCCAAGGAGAATTTAATGAAAAAATAAAAAGGGTTGTGGGGGTTCCATCCCACAACCCCTCGGCCAAGTAAGAGGAGATTTCAAGGAGAAAAATAAAGAGGGAATGTTGATGTTGGGGCTCGATATAGGGTCCGTATGTTATGTGGACTAAAAATAAAATCAATGAAAAATTTAAGTGTTGTCCAAGGGATTCGAACTTCGGTTCCCTTGCCCAAATTCCGTATTGATACATAAGTCATATGTGAATTAAATGTTCAAAAATAATGCCACCTACTTAGATCGAAATTGAGATCATGGCATACATAAAAGTTACATAAGTCTTGTACTACATAATCTTAGGAAGATATGAATCACTTAAACGAACTATGAATGAAGCCTCATGGCTTGTATTTGTAGACCCATAAATCTAGCATACGTTTAAAAATAAGTGAACCTAAGATGTATTCAATGAAAAAATGAAATCGTAGAAGGGTTAAGTACGAGTGTAAAATACACTAAATGGACAAGTGGATTGGCATATGATGAAATGAATAATGAAATGATGAAACCCTAGAAGGGTTAAGTAAGAATGTGAAATAGACTAAATGGCCAAGTGCATTGACATATGATGAAATGAACAATGAAATGAGGAAACCCTAGAAGGGGTTAAGTAAGAGTGTGAAACACACCAAATGGCCAAGCGCATTGGCATATGATGAAATGAATATTCACGTAAAAAGGGGTGATTTATTATGAAATGTGCTAATGTTAATGAATGTGGTTACAACATGATATGAGGCTAATGTAAAAGATGAGAGCAATCTCAAATGAGCCTAAGTAAATGTTACCAGAACGTACTCACCTGTGAGAGTGTTCAGTTAATGAAGAGACCAGTCTCTATGAACACTCTAAGAAAGTATTGATATTAACACACTTAATACTAATGATGAGATGAGAAATCATCTATTGAGATATGATGTCCTCATACTAGAAGCCATCTTCCATGACGTATGAGTTGAATGTAATGGAACATTATACTGAGCACCGATAGACTAGCTATGAGCGGTGATGCCTTCTTTTGGGAAGGGCGGAGGTTCACGTAACGCTCATGAGATGAGATTATCCTACATGCCAGGTATGGGTCTCCTTATATTTCCTAGTCTTCGAACCTATACTTCCAATATAGGGATCTGGCGGGGATCAATTCCCATGTACACTAGCATGTTTTGGGTCACTTTGGCCGGTGATTTAACCGCTTTTTGGTGTGGGGTTCCATGACACTGGATTTCATGATGCTCACATTATCTATGTCGTTTAAAGTTAAAGTTCCCAATGAATGAATAATGCCAACCTCAAATGATGCACATAATGAACGAATGATACCAAAGGTGTTAGGATAGGATAATCAAGAGGTGAGTTAGACTCAAGTAATGACATTAGGTCATTCTTGGTTCTTGCACAACGAACCTGATAAAATCTTAAACTACATCCTAGGTATAGCTGGTGTTTACACTAGCCCATGAATGAAATGAAATGAAGTATATATGAATGAAAGAAGCAGACTCTGTGATTGCTAAGGAAGAATCCCTGGTTGAGGTCCCATATGTTGAGCCCTCATTTTGGTAAGTCTTAATGTCAAGTCCATGATTCCAAGGTCTCATGGCATACGAATAAATAATATGAACAACGTGATGTGTTATATGAATTATGATATGTGCTCTGTGTACGCTGTTGTGTGCTGCGTGCAAAATGTTAAGTATGATGGTGCAAGTTACTCTCATGGAATAACTTTCCTAATCCCAATTTGGAAAGATCATAAAATTTCCTAATCCAAATTTGGAAACTTCACTCACTTTACGATTCTCAATTTGGCAAGTCCACTAACTTGACGTGCTATAATCATGTTGCTAGGAAAAAGTTATTCTTACGCATGCATGTCCTTGGTGTGTGCTTTAATATATCCATACTTAGTACAAGTGTGTTCTAACCCTATGCAAACTCTAAACTTTTAGGTGCAGGCACAGGTGGATGCTAGAGCTACAGGATCAATGTTGTAGCTATCCGGACGTCGAGCATTCATCCGGACATGGTAGGCCCTCTTGCTTTAGAGGATGCTTGCCCATTTACATTCTAGCTTAGTTGTTGAATTGAGCTAGTGGATTATGTTCCACTAGCGTTTCTTTTCCGTTTTTTTCCAGACATTGTATTGGTGCCTTTTTTGCAAGTACATCTTTATCGTTATAATAAACTGCTTCTTTCATTTGATGATCTTCATGTTAGATGGTTGATGGTGAACAATTATATATGTAATAGAATGTTTAGTAAGCATGTTAGGGAAAAGAAGTTTCAAATTTTCCGCTAAAATTAAACTAGATGAAGTAAGAATGACGAATGTAGGCTCGTCTGCGACCTCTGAGAGGTCAATGACGCCGATCTCGTCTGGGGTCTAGATTTCGATCGTGACATAGCAGTCATAGATTATAATTATGTAAGGCGAAGTGTAACGACCTGTTTAGTCGTTTTGAGCAGCAGATTTTATTTCTGGAAAAACTGTGTGAGTCGACGGAACCCACGACGGACCGTCATGGGTAAGACGGGCCGTCGAGGGGGTCTCGTTCCAAAAGACTTAGACTTCTGAAATTTGGGTACTGAAATCGACTCTCT
>NC_028637.1:38315902-38353735 GCF_001406875.1 Solanum pennellii | reverse complement strand
TTTTATTAATGAGTTTAAGTCTTCCGCATTACTTTCTGTTGATATTAAATTGAAATGTTAGGATTTAGATTGGTTGGTTCGCTCACATAGGAGGGTAAGTGTGGGTGCCAGTCGCGGCTCGGTTTTGGGTCGTGACACGAAGTGAATACATGATATGTGTATTTTAGAGCAGACTCCCAAAAACAATGAAACAAACATATCATTCGCTTTCCCTTGATATGGAATGAGAAAAAACCTATATTTATATCATCCCCCACTCCTACTAATGGGGAGATTATATATATCTTGTACTTATGTTCAAGTGTTGTCCGTTGTTTCTGTTATGATGTCACAAGAAAGAGTTGGAGGAAATTAAAAATCACGGAGCTTCCAAAGGGGAACATAATCCACGACATTTATAGTTATGTTGAAAGTCTGTTCCCTTTGGATAATTTTGTTCAAACTGGAAGACATCATAAGTGCTTGAATGTTCTTTTTTATTGAATTTGGGTAGCTTGAGCCTATAGGATCGTAGCCTTGGTATTAAAGTCTCCAAGTAGAAATATATTCAATTTATATTATGTTGAAACTCTTGTTTCCTTTGGATTATTTCGAGTTTTGGTGTATGTACTCATTTCACCCCTCCTTTTTCACCCAAATATCCTTTCAGGAATTGTTTAATTTTGTGATAAGATTTTGTTCACGCAAATTAATCCATGTAGTCATGCTATAACTCGACAAAGTGGCATGGGTGAACAAACTTGTAAGAACCTTAACTGATGTAGCAAGAAATTGAAGTTTGTTTCACTGATTCCAAAACGAAAATTAAATGAACAAACATTGTTGAATTAACAATAAAACTGAAGAGATCAGAATTCAGAATATGAAGAATTTTGAAAATTACAGATCTCCTCTAACCCTTGAGCTGGTTTACAAAACACCGGTTGAATTTTATTAGTTGATTTGTGGCAACTGAAACCGCCAGTCACCGCTAAAGATAGGTATTCGTGGCAAACTAAAACCAATAATAGTCGCTGCTAAAGGTAATACTCCACTACATCTTGGCTAAAACTTGAATTTCCCAATGCAACGCTATACTGGAGGTCTCGAGCAATAAGAAAACTAGACGAGATGTTGTTTAACTCCTTCTTACATGTATCATGCAGTGGCTATCTCAGCCATTCAGGAGAAAAGGGAGTGAAGAGGCTAGGATTTTTAATTTGGACAAGTATGAATTAAAAAAAGTTAAAGCATTCTCGGAAGATATTACGTTTTAACTTGCTAAAAATTGGACAATTTTGTGAATTGTAAGGCAAAGGTCTATATTCTGGAAAATAATAGTGCAGCCAGAGCTCTTTCAACACTTGCCCCCGCAAGCAAAGAGGATTCAAGACAGTAGGAAACCAAAAAGCTCAAAGCATATCTTCTAGTGAGTGTACCCTTAGTTTCAACTCTTTCTCTATCTAAAACGAAAAAATAGATAAAAGAAAAAAAGAAGCCAATTTTTTTTTGTATGGACCCCTTCTACCTTATTACTTTACTAACTGTAATTCATTCAAAAAGAGTAAAGGAAATTAAGTTTGACAAAATTGCCTATAAACATTTTTTGGTGTAGAAACACATTAACGGGTCAATCTAGACAGGCAATTCACTTTATTCAACACATTTTTACTATTAATTTATATTTTTGACAGAGTATTATTGTAACTTAACATAGAGTATAAAGAGAATTTAAAATATAATAATATGAGTTTAAGCGAAAAGAATGTAAGAAGACAAACAACATTTTCTTGTTTTCTTCTACATGATTGAGGTTAAGGATAATAAATAAATTTTCTTTTATAAAAATGATACATTTATCATAAAAAATTATTTCTTTCTATGAAAAATTAACACAATTATTTTTGTGGAAAAATTGAGGCCCCCTAAAATTGGGTACCTTACGCAAGTTCCTTATTTTAATAAGCATTGAGCCGACACTGATCACAAGGGTATTGACGACTAAACAATATCTCTATGTAATTTTATTTTCTTCAAACTAAATAAAGATTAAACAACTCGGTGAGATATATCCTTAATCTTCATTCTTTAATCATTCAAAACTAAAAAAGTAGTAGATACCATTTTATAATTATAGAAGTTTCAAAATTTACACTTGAAAATGACACTTTGTAAAATAATTCACAACAAAATGTTTAAAAGAATCTCAAAATTAAAGCTTCAAACCCAAGAGTATTCTACATGAACACAGCAAGATAACAAAATCCTCCAATTCCAAAGTCATTTAGAAACACCGATTAAAAAGAAAAAAAGGATTTATATCCATAATCACATACATACATATATATATATATATATATATATATATATATATATATATATATATAACGTGTATGTATGAATTATTTTCCTCACAAGAACACGTGTAAACAACAGTTACAACAATTTAAATGAAACAATGGAGAATCAATTGATTAAAAATAGTTTAGTTTACCTGTAAAAGGAAGGAAAGTGTGAGTAGTTCTTGAATTTCCACCCAAAAAAATAATAATTAAGAACTAGTAATTAATATTTTTCTATGTTTACAAGCTCAGACATAGAGATAAATGAAGAGGCATACATGTATATTATTGTGTGTTCTCTCTATATATATAGAGGGAAAAATAAATCTAATTAAATGAACGGATCTAGAAGTTTCTAAATCTACATTCAAGAGTATCGGTCAACAAAAGTTTGTTACAAATTTATTACGCAACAATAAAATTTTAACATATATAATCATCTTATTAAATACTAGTTAATGAGTAAGGTACTTATAATAAATGAAACTAGACATTTATAAAAATATTTTTTTTGAGTTATCCTAATCATGTTTTTTACAATCCACCATATGGCAAAAAGAACAATAATGAATAGAAAAAAAATGTTTTTGTTGGGTTTTCACATATGAATTCAGAAAAAAAACATATGAATAAAGTGCTTTAGTGTCTTGTAGACTCTACATTGGAGTTTGATAAAATAAAATTAATTTTATAAAATAATTGATGAATTTTAGAATTCCTATGAATCTAGAGTTGTACTATTGACTCAAAGTTTTATTCTATCACATTATATTTACAAAATTATTATCGTTGTCGTGATTTTTGCGCTCTCAGACTATACATGTACAATGATATTCATGAGTGCTTTCAAAACATTATTATGATTTCATAGAAACAGCAAAACTTCACAAACATATAGATCCAATCATCAAATATATTACCTATAAAAGATAAAAATTTGATTAAACGTTTAACGCAGTCTTAATTTGCGGTATAACATTATACTGAACTTCTATATAGAGGAAAACTAATACAAATTTTCTAAACTTAATGAAGGCATAAGTGTTGATTGTTGAGGTACAATGCAACCGTGGTAAGAAAATGAGGGAATGAGAGCTCATATACTTATTTTAATTAAATGAAAATCTTACTAATAGTAAAGATTACCTATAGATTATTCAAGAAAAGGAAAATCACAACCCCCCCCCCCCAAATCTGTTGACTTTGTTTTCTATTTTCCAATATGAAATTGAAAATATTATCTAGGTAGCTTTTATTTATGAGTTTTTTCATTTTCACAATGAAGTTTTTAGTTGTTTTTTTTTGAAGTTTTTTATCAACAAACAAATATACAGTGAAGTTAGCACTAAGTTGAAGATTAAGGGTTTGGTGTAATGTTTTAATGATTGATATATTATTTTAACCATGTTTTGTTACCACTAAACAATGAGTTGGACTACATATATGAACTGCGATTTTCTTACTTATATTTTCTTCTATCTTTTAAAATCTTACCATGAAAAAAGTTTTGAATTTCAAACTATAATTATGATTCCTTGCATAGATAGAAATTCGTATTGACTTCAATGTAGTATTAAATCTATTTCTGATTTTTATTAAAAAAATGAAATTTATTTTTAATTTAGATACATGTGATTTTTTAACTAAAAGAACCCGAGTGAATAAGGATTATTTTGTAATGTTGACCATTTTGCTTCTTGCTTTTTTGGGAAAATGTGCAAAATACTAATATTCAAAGAACACAATCTACTAATTAAATTCCATTTCTAATTTTGCCATCAAATTCAATATAAAATTGAAGTTATTTGTTAGATGAGATTTTGTGTCGAGAACTTGAGGAATTCAGTCCTAACAAAAAATTCGGGTAAAATGGTAGTCAAAGTGTAAGAGGTCGTTTAATAACTAGTTAAAATTGTACATATATTAACTGGCTTCATCATCAAAAAAGTAGAATAAGGATGGTGATTATAAACATAAGAAGGTGAATTAAATTAATCGTCTAATTGTTACTTTAAGAAAAAAACTCGCACTCTACTGAGTATGATTCTTTTTTCATACTTGGCCTAGGCCTTTATCTTCACCTTTTATAGTTGGGGGGGAGGGGAGTTAGTAGAGGTCAAAATTTAGTAACCCCCCTCTACGACCTCAACGATAATAATTTTGTAAATATAATGTGATTGAATAAAAGTTTGAGTCAATAAAAAAATTCTTGATTCATACAAATTCTTTTTGGGTATGTAGCAACTATTGATGGAAAATAGAGGGAAGGAGAGGAATTTGAAAAGTTGAGAACTTGAAGAGTTGGGAACTTGAAAAGTCTTCTTATGCTTTAATGAAAAGGCATTTGTCCCTCATCGGTGATGGAAAGAAAAATAGGAGAGTTTAAATACATAAACACTCCTATTAACTGTTAAAAGGGTTGGAAAGAGGGACCCCCTCGCGCCACTGTCGTCATCGCTCGCTTCGGCTTTGGCTTTGACTTTGGTTTTGGCTTTGGCAAATGGTCGTTCGAGAGATTATTTTTTGGACAAAGTTTGTTTTATTTATTTATTTAACTAATTAAATGGCTAAAAATATTTTCAATTAATTAGTTGATAACAGAAGTTTTTATTTAACCGAAATATTTTCAACTTTTTAGTTGACCCGACACGACTCGGATCCGCGCATGACCCGTTTTATTTTCCGTTTTATTCAAATTTTCCGCCATGACTGTTCTGAAAGGTTGCAACTTTCAGGAACTGTCAATACCATTTGAAAGGTTGAAAACTTTCATTAATGGTCGTGTCAATTCTAAAAGGGTTGCAACATTTCAGAACATATTCTTCTTGCCTATAAATACCACTCAGTCTTCAGAATATTTTATTAACGAATTTTCTGATCTTCCTTCTTCTTCTAAACACATTTTTCTTCGTGTACTTTCCTGCTGTGGATTGATTCGCTGACAGTAAAGTTCTTGGTATCTACACTCTGCTGATTAAGATCATTTTACCCTAGGAGGTTATATTCCAAATCAAACCTCGGATACTAGAGGGGAATAATTTCCATAAGGGGAAACTGTGAGTTCAGTGGACTTGATCTTCTTCCAAACTAAAAGGTTATTTCAGATTCTTGTACGTTTTTACAGATTTATGTATTTTGTGAAATAAAAATTTCTGTTCATCTCGCTTACTGGTTCTATAAATTTCAGTTACTTCGTGTTTCTGAACAATTTATTACAATCAGTAATTTCTGGTTTTGATTACACAGATTGAAAAACAATTCTATACTTCATCAACTATTTTATAAAACTAATTTTATTTTAGCAAAGTTCGATGTAGAGTCTACAAGACACTAAAGCATTGTATTCATATGTTTTTGTTTTTGTATTCATATTCAAAAATCAACTAAAACTTTTTTTGTTTCTATTCATTATTGTTCATTTTGCCATATGGTGGATTGTAAAAAACATGATTAGGATAACTCAAAATAATATTTTTATAAATGTCTAGTTTCATTTATTATAAATACCTTACTTATTAACTAGTATTTAATAAGATGATTATATATCTTACAATTTTATTGTTGCGTAATAAATTGTAACAAATTTCTATTGACCGATAGTCTTGAATGTAGATTTAGAAACTTCTAGATCAGTTCATTTAATTAGATTTATTTTTCTCTCTCTATATATATATAGAGAACACACAATCATATACATGTATGCCTCTTTATTTCTCTCTATGTCTGAGCTTGTAAACATAGAAAAATAATTAACAACTAGTTCTTGATTATTATTTTTTTGGGTGGAAATTCAAGAACTACTCACTCTTTCCTTCCTTTTACAGGTAAACTATTTTTAATCAATTGCTTCTCCATTGTTTTATTCTAATTGTTGCAACTATTTTTACGGTTGTTCTTATGAGGAAATAATTTACGCATACACGTTATTTATATGTATATGTATGTATGTTATCATGTATATAAACAATTTTTTTTGTTTTTATTCGGTGTTTCTAAATGACTTTAGAATTCGAGGATTTTGTTATCTTGCTGAGTTCATGTCAAATATTTTTGTGTATGAAGCTTTGATTTTGAAATTCTGTTAAACATTTTGTGGTGAATTATTTTACAAAGTGTCATTTTTCAAGTGTAAATTTTGAAACTTCAATAATCATAAAATGGTATCTGCTACTTTTTAGTGTTGAATGATTAAAGAATGAAGATTAAGGATATATCTTACCGAGTTGTTGAATCTTTATTTAAATTCGAAGAAAATAAATTTACATAGAGATTTTGTTTAGTCATCAATACCCTTGTGATCAATGTCGGCTCAATGCTTATTAAAATAAGGAACATGCCTTAGGCCCCCAATTTTAGGGGGCCTCAATTTTTCCCCAAAAATAACTTGTGTTAATTTTCATAGAAAGAAATAATTGTTTATGATAAATGTATCATTTTTATAAAAAAAATTTTTGTTCTCCTTAACCTCAATCATATAGAAGAAAACAAGAAAATGTTGTTTGTCTTCTTACATTCTTTTCGCTTAAACTCATATTATTATATTTTAAACTCCCTTTATATTCTATGTTAAGTTACAATAATATTCTGTCAAAAATATAATTTAATAGTAAAAATTTGTTGAATAAAGTGAATTGCCTGTAGCTTGACATTCTTTTGTGTTTCTAAACCAAAAATAGTTATTAAGCAATTTTGTCAAACTTAAGTTCCTTTACTCTTTTTGAATGAGTTACAGTTAGTAAAGTAATCAGGTGGAAGGGGTCCATAGAAAAAAAAATGGCTTCTTCTTTTTTCTTTTTTCTAGTTTTCGTTTTAGATAGAGAAAGAGTTGAAACTAAGGGTACACTCACTAGAAGATTTGCTTTGAGCTTTTTGATTGCCTACTATATTGAAACCTCTTTGCTTGCGGGGGCAAGACGCCACTGCATGATCAAAGTCTATGGTCACTTAATTTATACAGCCAAAGCAATCTTCCTATCTGAAACAAGAGCAACTGCTAGTTGACTATATTCCGTTGTTACTCTTAACAAACCATTGCACAAGACGAACTAGAAAAACCACATAGTTAGGAAAGCGATGTGTTCATCATGTATTACATCCTCTTTTTCCGTGTGGAACTTCAAAAAACCTTGTTCATGGATATATTTTTTATTTTAGATGATTAACTTTTATTTTTTAAAATTTAATGTAACCTAATGATTATACTTGTGCGAACAAACAATACACTTTTACACTGTAATTAAATTATGGCAAACAAACAGGTCATTGTAATTACTAGATTGGGTAATTATCTCAATTACAAGTATCAAGTGGCTTTTCAAACAGACCCTAAATTTCTTTTCTATTTTTTTTGGTAGTGAATGTACAATGTCCAATGTTATATTATATGCTAGTTCTTAACATAAAGCTAATCATTAGTACACTTCAGGGACTACTTAATCAAATGCATGTGGTAATATTTTGTGTAATTTTTGTCATATCTGGCAAATAGCAGCCAATTTTATTCAGTGAAACCATAAGCGGACAGATTTTAAGTTGTTAAATAGGGAGCCCAATATTGATAAAGTAAAAAGGCTGGCAAATTCGATTTGATTGATTGCCTCACTAGTCACTACATCGTCGAGATAGGGGTAATGTCTGCGACACTCTACTTTTCTCAGATTCCACTTGATGTTTTTCTTGTATGGAAGATGCAGGAAACACAAGTTTAAGATTATCAAAACTCTAGTTTCAACTCTAGTTTCCAGCACTCCATCATGGAATGAAAATATTTGATAAACTCTGTTAAATGCATTCCTTTTATTTGTTTAAAAGTCAACTTGATTAATTTTCAAAGTTAAATTAAATTATATTAATTCAATACTTTAAAAAAAATATTCAAAAACTATGTGAAAAGTACTATAAATTGTTACTTTTTTGCATATCAATTTAATGAAAAAAAATACAGTATAAAATGTTTGTCAAAATTTTTGTAATTTGACTCTAGAAAAGGAAACTATAATAATACTTAGAAGTGAATGAATATAGCATTAGCTTATATATAAAAAAATGAAAATAATAATACTCATTTTTTCTTGCTGGTTTCCAAATCAATACTATTACCAAGCGAACTTCTCCCTTTCCTACTTGTTTCCAATTCTAACATAGGAAAACAAAAAAGGAACTTCTCCCTTTCCTATTTGTTTCCTATTTAATAAAACGTGTTTGCTTCTCTTCTTTCTTCCACACCCACACCCGCACAAACACACACACACCCACNACCCACACCCACACACCCAACCCCCCAACCCCCACACCCCCCACACACATATAAATCGATCAATTCTTCTCATAGATTATACCTCCATTAATTTTTTGTTCTACCAATTAACTTTTCCGGTGGCCGGAGTTTCCATTCTTGAACCACAAGATCTTCTCAAACACCACGTAACTTGTCGAGGAAATTCCACTTGTAACCCTCTACATAACGCTAAACCTAAGAAAACCGAAGAAAGCCAAGTCCAAAGAAAAATGGATCTGCTAACTTTTCCACTGAGAAAATTCTTAAGCGTGGTCAAGTGTACTTGAAAGTTGTAAAAGAAAAAAAGGACGAAGATTTGGTGCCTAAGATTGCTTAATTCTATGTTGGATGGGGTTTCTCCTCCTCGCCACCACCAAGCTCTTTGCCTGTCCCGGCTTTCTTCTGTTAGTTTTATGACCCACTCACATTAATATTATTTTGGTTTAATATTTAATTATTAACTAAATTTTAATTCTAATTGGATAAGTGGATAAGTGGAGAAGTTACTTCAACTACCTCTTAATTTTTTCACTTTACCCATTACCTCTTCCAACTATCTATTATCTCCACTACTCACCATGATGGAAAAGTGGGAATGTTGTTAAACACACTCTTTTTAAAGGATTCTCTCTCTGCCATAAAGATATAGTCTTATCCATCAATGTTATACATAAAGTATAAGCCAAGAGAGAGAAACAAATTTTAAAGAACCAAAAGAAAAGACTTGCGCTCAATCAAGTCAAGAATTATATGGAAAATTCAAGTATGTATTGTTGACTAAAATATCATAGTATTAAATATATGTGAAAATCATATAGTTCTACGATCCTGAATAATTGATATGATTTCTAAATGTTAGATTGTTTATGTTTTCACAATCATTAAAAAGTTCTTATATGTGGTATCAAAAGCATGATTTAAGAACTAGTGATTTTTCCTTATTTTAAAACGTTAATCGGTAGTATTAAGTGAAAAAATTATTCTCTATCATGATGTATTTTATTTTGAAATTATGCATATGAGATTAGTTAATCACCAAAGTGGTCTAATCTTTAGAAAATTAATTCATAACAATAGATGACAAAATGTATATTCAATTATCCATTATTTTGATGCTTATAACTGATATAACTTACGGATATATTGAAGTATTTGGTTGTAAGATATTTAGGGATCACCCAAAGGTTGATTATTTCATTTTATAACCCTTGAACATTAATGAGATAATTTAGATGTATCGTGAGTTTTACTTATTTATCCAAAGGTAATAAATATTATTGACTGAAACATATATAATTATAGAATTACGTCAAATTCACATCTAAGTATCATAATGTCTAAAGTTGTATCTTGATATTTTGCCCAAAGGAGGACGTCAATATACATATAATAATTTAAAAACCATTTTTGAATTTGATAGAAAGTTAAATTCATAACTCAATGTATTAACAAATGAATATATTATATTTGCAGCATTTGATCTTCATTCGCACTCTGCCTCTGTTACGACCTTTAACGATCTTAACTTCTCAGATTGGTGCGAACAGATCAAATTCCATCTCGGTGTTTTAGATCTTAATGTTGCACTTTACACATAGAAGCTAACTGCTATTACTGAAACTAGCAGTACTGAATAAAGGTCTCATGTTAAGCACCGGGATCGATCTTATAGATTAGGCATAATGTTTATGTGAATGAATATTGCGAGCAACATTAAGACTACTCTTCCCAAAATTGAAAATGCAAAAGATTTTCTTAAATTTGTGGAAGAACACTCTCAAACTGCTGATAAGTCTCTTGTTGGGACACTAATGGGTAATTTGACAACCATGAATATCACGCCCCGAGCTACCCCCGAGACACGGATACGGAACCTAGGACCACAAGTGATCCCAAGCAAACCCTGTTGGCATGATCATGAGCATACTAAAGAATAATAAACTGATGCAGAAGCTAAATCATATTATAATCGAAAAGATGGGGGGGGGGGAATACCCATATTCTATAGCTGAGATATTTGAAAATAATGAGTTTAGTACAAAGGAAATATTAACTCAATACTACGCTGAATCTATTTTGTATGAAATAAGCCTCTAAATTAGACTAGAAATACTGGGAAAAGCCCCAGCTAAATCTAGCAAAAACTAAAATTAAATCACTAAATACTGAAATAAAACTCATGACTATTATCCTCGGAGAATGAGGACTCACCACTGAATTTGCTGAACTGGAGATTGGAAGTCGATCTATGAGTGATCTGGATGCTTAGAACCTGAACCTACATCACGAGAAGATGTAGCGCACATATGCATTAGTACCTGAAACTGAACAAGCACATAGGCAAGTATAATAATTTGAACATGATATACTGAATTTCTAAGTTAACTGAATGCAATGACCAATTTATAACATGATGAAACTGAAGACTGAATATACTTATAAATGGTCAATGCAGAGAGTCTGAATGATCTGTGGGAGCTACTAATAACCGATAATAAAACCACATGAGCTAAATGTGGAGTTTGATGTATACGCCCCATCGAGAGGACCCAATATACCCTGCCAGATCTTGTAAGAGACTACATATCTAGGACTGAGCTTCCCTTTCTTTCCAAATCTCATAACCCCTTTCATAGGTGAGACCTTCAGAAAAACCCAATCATCAACTTGGAACTCTAGCTCCCTTCTGCTTACATCTGCATAAGATTTCTGACGACTTTGGGTTGTCTTAAGTCTATCTCTAATGAGTTGCACTTTCTCCATAGCATAAAGGACTGAATCTGTCCCTATCAAAGCTGTTTCACCAACTTCAAACCAACCAACAGGAGATCTACATCTACGTCCATATAAAGCCTCATAAGGGGCCATCTGAATGCTGGAATGGTAGCTATTATTGTAGGCAAACTCAATAAGAGGAAGGTGATCATCCCAACTACCTTTGAAATCGATGACACATGTTCTCAACATATCCTCTAAGGTCTGAACACTATGCTCTGCCTGCCCATCCGTCTGTGGATGAAATGTTGTACTAAGGTTAACTTGAGTACCAAGACCTTTCTGAAATGACTTCTAGAAATGAGAGGTAAACTGAGGACCTCTATTTGAGATGATAGACAAAGGAACCCCATGGAACCTCACAATTTCATTGATGTAAAGCTTGGAAAAGTCCTCTGCCGAATCTGTAGTCTTGACCGCCAAGAAGCGAGAAGACTTAGTCATCCTATCAAGTATCACCCAAATGGATTATGTTGTCTAGCGAGTACGTGGTAATCCTGTGATGAAGTCCATATTGATCATATCCCACTGCCAAGTAGGAATATAGATCTCTTAACTTATACCTCATGCTTTATGATGTTCTATCTTGACTTGCTGCAAATTGGGGCACTTACTTACAAAATCTGCTATATCCCTCTTCATGCCATTCCACCAGTAGACTTCTCGCAGATCGCAGAACGTCTTAGTGGCACCTGGATGAATAGAATACCAAGAGTTATGGGCTTCTGCAAAAATATGTTGTCTCAACTCACCCACATCAGGAACATACAATCTACCCTGGTAACGAAGTACACCATCTCCCCATTGGGAGAAAACCTCCACTCTTTGATTATGGACTACACCCTTAAGTACAAGCAAGATTGAGTCACTGTCTTGCTTTTCCTTAACCTCCACTACCAAAGACTATTCTGCCCCATTCTGAACTGTTACACCGCTGTCTGATATGCTCAGAAGGCGAACTCCCAAACGAGTAAGCCTGTGAACATCTTTACTAGCTCATTCTTTTCTTCCTCAACATGGTCTACACTACCCATAGATAATCTACTAAGAGCATCTGCTACTACATTCTCCTTACCAGGATGGTAATGCACACTCAAATCATAATCCTTAAGGAACTCAAGCCATCTCCTATAGCGAAGATTCAACTCCTTCTGGGTTCACACATACTGAAGGCTCTTATGGTCAGTGAACACATCTACGTGAACACCATACAAGTAGTGTCTCCAGATCTTGAGTGCAATCACCACCGCTGCAAGCTCGAGTCATTAGTTGTATAGTTCTTCTCATGAACCTGAAGTTGTCTAGAGGAATAAGCTATCACCTTACCTCGCTGCATCAACACACAACCAAGGCCAACTCTGGATGCATCACAATAGATCACATAACCATCTGAACCCTCTAGTAGAGTCAAGACAGGAGCTGTAGTCAATCTAGTTTTCAATTCTGCAAAGCTTTTCTCACAATCATCTGACAATTGGAATTTGACCATCTTCTGACTCAACCTACTCAATGGTGAGGCTATGGATGAAAATCCCTCCACAAACCTTCTGTAATAACCTCCTAGACCTTAGAAACTTCTGATATCTGTAGCAGAGGTAGGTCTGGGCCACTGTTTCACAGCTTCTATCTTCTGCGAATCCACTCGAATCCCTTCGCTAGATACAATGTGACCAAGAAAAGCAATGAATTGCAATGAGAAATCACATTTACTAAACTAAGTGAATAACTGGCGATCCTGTAGACTCTGCAGAAAAACTCTCAAATGACTTGCATATTCTTCCTTACTCCTAGCGTAAATGAGGATATCATCAATAAAGACGATAACGAACAAGTCCAAGTATTATTTGAAAACTCTTTTCATCAAATCCATGAAAGCTAGAGGAGCATTCGTTAGTCCAAACGACATAACTACAAATTCATAATGACCATACCGAGTTCTTAAGAGGTTTTCAGAATGTCACTATCTCTGACTCTGAGTTGATGATAACCCGATCTGAGGTCAATATTTGAGAAATGGCTAGCACCCTGAAGTTGGTCAAACAAGTCATCAATCCTGGGGATGTGATTCTTATTTTTTATTGTTACCTTGTTCAACTGTCTATAGTCAACGCACATTCTGAGAGAACCATCTTTCTTCCTTACGAACAACATTGGTGCACCCCATGGTGAAATACTAGGTCTCATGAAGAAGCCCTTATCGAGAAGGTCTTTCAACTACTCTTTCAATTCCTTAAGCTCTGCTGGAGACATTGTGTAAGGAGAAATAGAAATAGGTTGGGTATCTGGAAAGAGATCAATTCCAAAGTTGATTTCCCTTTTGGGAGGGACTCCGAGAAGATCTTCTTGAAATACTTCTGGAAATTCACAGACTACTGGAACTGACTCAAGAGTTGGGGTTTCAAGGCTAGAATCCTTAACCCGAACTAGATTATAGAGATAACCGTTAGATATCATCTTTCTGGCCTTAAGGTAAGAAATAAATCGACCCATAGGCGCTAAGCTACTACCCTTCCATTCTAAGACTTGGTTCGTCTGGAAAATAAAAACGAACAATCCTAGTTCTACAATCAACTGAGGCATAACATGAGTGTAACCAATCCATGCCTAGAATGACATCAATGCCTACCATTTTTAACTCTACTAGATCTGCTGAGGTGACTTTTGGAGAGACTGTGATAGGGAAAATTGTATAGCCGTCTAGCTATGACTGGGTCACCCACTGGAGTAGAGACTGAGAAATGTTCTAAGAGAGTTTCTGGACTAATACTGAATTGGACTGCTATACTGAGTTTCAAAAGACAAAGTCATGTCTGTTGTCTTTCCACTGAGTGAACCATATGTGAGTCACATCCTTGAGTTTGTAGGATGCAAATCTCACCTACCACTACCAGTTACTGACATCACACCAAATATTTTCTTGACCTCATCAATGAATTTCTGTGGGTCTTTACCAACTTGCGACCCTAAAAAATAGAAGGATTCATCCTAACAAAATCACAAACTCTGGATACCACTAATCGGTCATTATTATTAGTAGGAATTAGAACCTACTGATCGTTCTAGTTTGTCATACTCTGAGACAAAAGCTGAATTGGCATTCTGAAACTATGTATTAGATCTTCCTTATCTGATACTAGAGGAACTGCATTAGCATTGCGTGCATTAGCATTCCATGCCTTAGCTCTACAAGAAGGCATGGTCTTAAGCGCACAACGTCAAGTAAGAATGGAATTTGATCATACTTTACGAACGATAAGAGTAACAAGAAAGTGAAATTTTTCCTAAAACACTTCATAGCCTCCCTCTCATTAGATGTGGTGCACTTCACACCCGTGAAGAGGACTCTACTTAGTGCGGCTTTTAAGACATCCTAGGACACATAAACCTAGTGCTCTGATACCAACCCTCGAGACGCGAATACAGAACCTAGGATCACAAGTGATCGCAAGCTAACCCTGCTGGCATGATCATGAGCATACTTAAGAATAATAAACTGATGTGCAAGCTAAATCATCATTTAATCTGAAAAGATGGGGAATACCCGTATTCTATAGCTGAGATATTTGAAAACAACGAGTTTAATACAAAGAAAATATTAACTCAATACTAAGTTGAATCTAAATATGTCTGAAATAAGACTCTAAACTAGACTAGAAATACTGGGAAAAGCCTCAACTAAATCTAGCAAAAACTGAAACTAAATGACTAAAGACTAAAATATAACTCATGACTATTGTCCTCGGAGAATGAGGACTCACTACTAAATCTGCTGAACTGGAGATCGGAAGTCAATCTATGAGTGATCTGGATGCTTAGAACCTGAATCTACATCACGAGAAGATGTAGCTCATATATTCATCAGTACTTGAAAGGTACTGAACATGTAGGATAGAAATAAGCTGAAATAAAACATAACTGAACAAGCACAAAGGCAAGTATAATAATCTAAACATGATATAGTAAATTTTTGAGCTAACTGAATGCAATGACCAATTTATAACATGCTAAAACTAAATACTGAATATACTGATAAATGGTCAATGCAGAGAGTCTGAATGATATGTGGGAGATACTAATAACCGATAATAAAACCACATGTGCTAAATGTGAAGTCCGATGTATACGCCCCATAGATAAGACCCAATATACCCTGCCAGAGGTAAAAAGGCATGCTGGCGTGATCACTAAACTGATTGCCCACAGAGGGGACATACAACCTACTTGGTTAGTAGTTCTGGGACTATTTGGGTACGCTGAACCCTAGTCCAACTCGGTATTATGCTACTCCCATGAATTATGTAAATTTACTAATTATGTCTGAGTTTCCGTAAATACTGGATAACTCGAAATTGAACATGCAAACTGAGAATTCAACAATTAATGTAGTCATTATGCATTTATAAATGAGGCATGTATATCTGAAGTGTCTGAAATGTCTAACCTAGCATGTGTAATTCAAGAACTAAAGAAATACAAAGCTAGGGTTCTGAAATTCATGCGATAATCTGAGTAATAACATGATAATATGATTTGGAATATATATTTAATAAATTCAGGAAGTTCTATCAAAGTTCTAGAAACCCTAGGTTTGATCATGCAAGATAATCAAGAACCTGACTGAAAACTAGGGACCCTATAGGTGATAGGAACCCACTAGTGCAATCCCACATGCCTGGTGATGAAATCCACGGAAAAATATTTAAGTTTTAGGGTTGGAACTTCTGGAGATTGTGCAGATTTTTCTGAAAATTAATTGTTTGTCTGCTTTGGCTACGGGGTGTTACAATGAAGTTTGATGGTTCACGTACCATGCATGAGCATGTCATCGAAATGACAAATGTAGCAACAAAACTTAAGTCTTTGGGAATGGAAGTGGAACAAAATTTCCTTGTACAATTCATTATCAACTCATTATAGTCTGATTATGGACCTTTCCAAATGAACTAAAACACCATGAAAGACAAATAGAGTGTATGAATTGAACGGAATGTCGGTTCAGGAAGAAGTAAGGCTCAAGAAGAAAGGAACCCACTACATTAACCTTGTAAGTCATCACGGATTTGGAAATAAAGTAAAGAAACATGCTAATGGAAAATAGAGGCACCATAATGTTAATGATTCCTCCTCTCAAGTACATAAGAAGGAACATAAGAATGATAAGTGTCGTTTCTGTGCAAAATCTGGGAACTTTCAGAAAGATTGCCTGAAATTTAAGGCATGGATTGAGAAAAAGGTAAGGCTAGTGCTTTTACATGTATCGAATCAAATATTACTGAAGTTCCTTATAATACTTGGTGGATTGACTCTGATTGTACTGTTCATGTTTCTAATACGATGCAGGGATTCCTTACAACACAAACCATAAACCAGAATAAAAGATATGTGGATATGGGGAATAGAATGACGGCTTAAGTTAAAGCTATAGGAACTGACTGTTTGATTACTTGAAACTTGTTATGTACCTTCTCTTTGGAGAATTTAGTTTCTTTGTCCAAGTTGGATAAGACTGGATACTCTTTTAATTTTGGTAATGGATGTTTTAGTTTGTTTAAAGATAATTAGCTCATTGGTACTGGTACACTTTGTGATAACTTATAAAAACTGAATCTTCATAATCTATTTGTCGAAACACTCTTTACTCAGCATCATAATATTAGAACCAAACGAAGTTTGGTGAATGAACAATCTGCTTTCTTGTGGCATAAACGTTTAGGTCATATATCCAAAGAAAGACTGGAAAGATTAGTTAAGAATGAAATTCTACAAAATTTGGATTTTACAAACCTTAACATTTGTGTTGGTTGTATTAAATGAAAACAAACAAGACAAACAATGAAAGGAGCCGCAAGAAGTACACAACTTCTTGAAATTATACACACTGATATATGTGGTCCTTTTAATATTATATCTTTCAGTAAAGAAAAATATTTTATAACTTTTATTGACGATTTTTCACGTTATGGGTATGTTATTTGTTGCATGAAAAATCTCAAGCGATAAATGCTTTAGAGGTCTTTATTATTGAGGTTGAAAGACAACTAGATAAAAAGGTGAAAAATAATCAGGTCAACTAGAGGTGGTGAATATTATGGAAGATATGATGAAAAAAGAATAACACCCAGGTCCATTTGCTAAATTACTCGAAAAAAATGGCATATGTGTTCAATACACAATGTCTCGAACACCACAACAAAATGGTGTAGCAGAAAGGCGTAATTGTACATTAATGGACATAGTTAGGAGTATTTCAAGTAATTCATCTATTCCTCTTTCATTGTGGATGTATGATTTAAGGAGTGCCGTTTACATACTAATATGGTTCCTAGTAAAGCAGTCCCAAATACTGCTTTTGAACTAAGGACTGATAGGAAACCTAGTTTAAGGCACCTGCATGTTTGGGGTTGCCCGACAGAAGTTATGGTTTGTAACCCACAAGAAAAGAAACTGAATTCAAGAACAATCAGTGGTTTGTTCATTGGTTATCCAGAAAAATCAAATGGGTATATATTTTACTATCCTAATCACAGTACAAGAATAGTTGATATTTGAAATTGTAGGTTCATTGAGAATGGTGAAGTTAGTCGGAGTGAAGAACCACGTAAAGTGGAAATTAAAGAAGTTAGGGTGAGGGTTTCTCGACCTTTTACTTCTTTTAAATATGTTGTTCCTAAAGTTGTTGCACAACCTATCAATCAACAAGAACAACAAATTGATGCTCCTATTAATCTTAATGAAGCAATAATTAATGATCCTGCAATAGATGTACCACAAGAAGTAGAATTAAGAAAATCTCAAAGCCAAAAGAGACATGCTATTTCTGATGACTATTAAGTATATTTACACGAGTCATAAATTGACTTGGGAATTGATAATGATCCAGTTTCATTTTCTCAATCTATTGAAAGTAATAATTCTGATAGATGGATAAATTCTATGAAAGATGAGTTGAAATCTATGGGACAAAATGAAGTATGAGACCTTGTTGAATTACCAGAAGGTTGCAAAATAATTGGGCGTAAATGGGTCTTTAAGACAAAATGTGACTGAACTGGCATCATCAAAGGTCACAAAGCCAGAGTTGTTGCAAAAGTTTTCACTCAAAATAATGACATCGACTATAAAAAAATATTTTCACCTGTTTCTAGGAAAAATTCTCTCAGAAATATAATGGCTTTAGTAGCTCATTATGACTTAGAGCAACATCAAATGGATGTGAAAACAATCTTTCTAAATGCAAATTTGGAGGAAGAAGTTTATATGAATCATCCTAAAGCGTTCTCTTGTAAATAAAAGGAACACATGGTGTGTAAACTTAAGAAGTCATTATACGGACTTAATCAAGCTTCTCTACAATGGTATCTTAAGTTTAGTGAAACTATTGCCACTTTTGGATTTAAGGAAAACACTGTTGATCGATGTATATATCTGAAGGTTAGTGGGAGTAAGTTTATTATCTTATTCATGTATGTTGATGACATCTTGCTTGATACTAATGATCTTGGTTTTTTGCATGGTACCAAGAGATATTTATCAGATAATTTTGAAATGAAAGATATTGGAGAGGCATCCTATGTGATTGGAATAGACTTATTTCGAAATAGATCACAAGGATTATTAGGTTTGTCTCAAAAAGCCTAAGAACATAAGCAAGATTCCACATGAGAAAGATTAGAGTGCATTAAATGGAGTGAAATATTTGGGCTTGTAAGTGTCAATGGACTAACCTGTTGAAGAATCTTAACAGATCCATATAAATTAGACTAACACCTGAAATACACGGAACTTGTATTATAAAAAACATCATTTTCTTATGAAACATGTGCAAGAGAATATTGTTAGGTACTGAAGTATTTCCTAAAACATGAATAATGTCATGAATAGTTTTCCAAATTAAGTTGGAACCTGTCCAAGCTTCAAGGCCTTATAATTCCAAAAGAGAGAACCTCTAGCATTGTCTTGTAACTGATGGTACTAGAACAAAAAAGCTCTTCCTTTAGAAGTAAAAACTCATAATTCACTTGTTATAATTAACCCTATTAGAACATAAAATGAACAAACGACACTTGAAAGGATTTACACCTTCAACCTATACAATCTGTTCCGTTTTACTATTTTTCATTTGTGTGTGAGGAAGAGAGAAAGAGAGTTGCTCCATGCATTAATTTGTTGAATTTGTTTAAAGGCATTGTGCTCCAGATCCATATTATTCCTCAATAAAATAATCGCAAAATGGTATCTTCAGCGCGAAATCATTGCTTGGTAGGTAAAAAGGAGAAATAAATTATGTATATTCACACGAGAGTCTTTTTGACACTAGGATATGGATGATCTTAGTCGTTTTTTTCTAAGCACTCGAGGTTGATTTCATTTCGATGCAATGTATGCCATGCCTTGGAGAAACCCTTATACAATGAACCCAAATTAGCAATCTGCTCATGCAGAGCACCCATGTCTATAAGAGAAACAATAGTAGGTCTCCTGTGAGCACACTAACAAATAAAGTTCCAACACAAATATTTCCTGAAATGCAATTTTGCACTCACTTGAAACACAATGAAGTTTACTTCAACTCTTCTGCAATGAGAGGACATACTAAAGGCATCAACGCATCTCCATGTATAATTGCACCAATGAAATAAAAACATTAAATAAATACAATTGCCATTTTGTTGGTACAATAACAAAAAAAAATTTGAGTTATGATATAGTAACGGATTAGCAGCGGAATATTTTTACGTCGAAATATCAATGCAAAGTTTGGCGCCCAAAATTTCCTACGGATTTAGAAAGAAATTATTTGTTACAAATTTAATTAATATTTCGCAATAGAAGAAGTAACGTAAAATCCATCGCTAAACTTTTAAATACATTTTTAAAAAAAATTAATTTTTGTAGTGTAGAAAAAATTTGTCGCTGGAATTTAATCTATAAAAATATCTTTATTTGGTAGCAACTCTGTTTCTAAGTTTGTTGGAATATTTATTTACGTGATATATTCTAGGCAAAATTTCATTTTATCATTTGCACTTGTATCTGAAGAAAGTGGTATCTCAACCTCTCCAATGGAACTCTTATATGAGATATGAGCTCTATATCTCTCCATCTTTTTGATCGATGAATTTAGCATATTCTTCTTCATCTCCCCAACTCGAATCGATGAACTGTCTTTTTTAACTCCTTTTTTAACTCCGTCTTCAATAACTCTATCTACCTTTAAAGTTTAAAGTAAATCTTCCATAAACAAGTAATCTTTGAGCTCAATCAATTAATTATTTAGTTTAGTATTTTATTTTATTTTGGAGACAACAGTTATTGTGCAAAATCAAATTCGATTTATGTGCAATATTTGAGGTTCTAGTTTTGGAAAAATGGGGTTTCGTGATGTTCCTATTTTGGGGAAGTAATGTTGAAATGTTTTGAAAATAGGAACTTAGAAGTTTGGGTGTACTGAAAATAGGGTTTTTTAAGAAAAGATTCAATGACTTATGTGGTGTTTGAGGTTCCAGTTTTCTTCTCTAGAGAACTTGATGAAAACTGAAACATTTGAGATAGAGGGTTGCTAGCATTACAACTTAATGATTTTGAGCAGTGCTTGCGTACGTGGCTTACGAGCAATACTTCCACCCCCATTTTCCCCCTTTCCGCTATGATTTTACTCAACGTCTAGTATAAAATCCTTGGTTGTTGCTAACTCAAAATTACTAGTGTCACCACTAATGTCTGTAATTAAACTATTACGGTCTCTTTCTAGTGCAATAGCATGAGGTTTCGAGACATGGAAACCTCTGATTTTCAACGTGTGAGAAGTTTCTGAAGACTTGTTTATTACTACTAGAGTGCATAATAGGATAACTAAGCACGGAAGCAACCTTCATTTCTTTTGGAGCTAACCAAGAAATAAGTTTGTTTTAGAGGGTACAAGAAGGAAGTACTCCCATTGACAACTCAACAACAGTGACACCCTTAGTGCCTCCTTCACTACTACTAATGAGGACAAAGTTGATCCTTAATTAGTTTCACATGACAATTGTATACCTTTTTGTTTTTTTCTGCTTTTTTGGGAAGTACAAATTTCACAATAACAATATTTGATAGGTGTCTGAAGAATAGTTGATATGTTGTTTTGGATGTTCTGAATCGAAAATATGAGATTTCGATTGACTATATAATTTGAACCATATATGACATTATTTTATATGTTTATTATTTAAGGGGTATTTAGCAATTTAATTTGAATTATATAAAGCAACATATTGAAAACAAATATAAATCAAATTAACAAGAAAAAATTTAGCAATAAATTTGGCGACGGACCATCGACGAATTTTAATTGTGCCAAATGTGCTGGCTCAAACGACAGAATATGTCAATGCAAAAGATCAATCATGACAAAGTTTATCTTTACAAATATGAAGTATATAAAACAAAGTATTTTAGTAGTTTGAACTATGAGAAAACTAGAAGTCTTCGGACTGCATTTCCTTCAAACTGGTTGGTTGCGAAATACATCACGAACAATGACTACAAAGAGGAGAATCCCAAACAAATTGCCTTATTAGCAACCCGTTGTCTACTTATACAGAATTATACCAACATTTTGTATAAAATCATTAAATAGTTTTACACAATTTTGTATGTTACTCTAAATTAGGCTTCATACAATTTTTTTTATATATAATCTAACTATGTGATGCCAACAAGTATTGTATTTCTTTTTTATTTTGTATTAGTTCTAAGTGTATGCCAACAAATTTTAGATTTTTTGTGCTCACTTTGTATTTCAATATCATTTTCTATTTCAATCTTACTTTGTATGCCAATAAGTTTTGTATTACTTCAAAATATATGCCAACAAGTTTCATATTTTTGGTGCTCATTTTGTATGCTAACAGGTGTTGTATTTCTTTTTTTATTTTGTATTAGTTCTAAGTGTTTTCAACAAGTTTTAGATTTTTTGTGCTAACTTTGTACAATCTCACTTTGTTTGTCAACAAGTTTTGTATTTTTTTATATTTTGTATTAATACTAAATGTATGCTTACAAGTTTTAGATTTTTTGTGATCATTTTGTATTCCAATCTCACTTTGTATGCCAATAAATTTTGTACTTCTTTTATTCTGTATTCATTTTAAAATCTTCTTCACTGGCAACAAAAATCATAAATCAATAGACTTCAGTTCGACATAGATTGAATATTTTCAATAGAGAGTTAAAATTAATATTGAAAATTTAAGGTTTAAGGGAGAGAGAAGTAATGTTAATTGTGGAACCAAACACGTACAATAGGAAAGAAATTTTGTAAATTTTAATCTAAAAAACAAAAGATGAAAAAAAGCATAAGAATAGTCAAAAAATTTAGGCTTACTTAAAGTTATACCCAAATTATAATTAGTAATTATGGTAACTTTGTTGGTTTAAATTTAAAAATTACCTTATTTAAAATATCATTTTACTTAAGTTTATTCATTCTGTTAATAACTAATTGTATTTTTTGTAAATTAAACAAATGACATAAATACATAAATCAATAATATAACAAACTAAAATACAGACATTTATTTTTAAAAAAATACATAACTCATGTCGACAAACTAAAACATTGTCAGTTTTACTAAATAGTTAAAATGTTATTATGGAGTCACACTAAAGACTAAAACATTGTTGTTTTGATAAATTTTTCTTTTTAAAAAAAAATGGTAAAAGATTTGTTTTCTTTTTTTATACCCGCTATATGTAACAAAATTTATATATATCATGGATCAATATATCATCCCAACTTGTAGATGAATAATCACGAGGATCGAAGTGAGCTAAGTTAATAAAAGAGTGAGTCAATAACCACAAAAAAAATGTATTGGATGAATTATGTTTGATATGGGCTAATTTTATGGGTAATAAATTAGATAAACAGTAGTTTGTAATATTACGAATTTTATCAGATTTTGATGCATCCTACTACATCCAAATAAATATATTTTGAAATATATAGGATCAAAATTATATGTAATTATGATTTCAAAAGAAAATTGGATAGATCTATATAATGGATTTGGGTTAGCATGATATCTGAATGATTGGCTTCTGCACTATTTTTCCTTTTTTGATGATTTTTTTGTTTTAATTTGTTTGTCTTATTCTCTATTTTTTATTTTTTAAATATTTTAAAAATAATATATATATACTATAAAATCATGATAATTACCAACTTAAAATACTCATAAAAAATATTTAAAAAATTTGATTGATTCATAAAAGAAGTAACATGCATGATTTAATTGGCAAACTATGTAGAAAGTATTGTAAATCTCAATAATTAATAACATTTGATCGACTCTTGAAATTCTATTTGTGTTACATACATTGGGTTAAGAGAAGTAACATATATTATTAAAATTTCACATAAAAATTACTATAAATTATAATAATAAAAAGAATTAACATGTACTCATAATATTTAATTTGGGAACTACTTAGAAAGTATTGTAAATGTCAATAATTAATAACATTTGATTGACTCTTGAAATTCTATTTGTTCTATGCATTGGCTTAAGAGAAGTAATATATATGATTGAAAAATTACGTAAACATATTATAAATGACAATAATTAATAACTAAAAATATTTAATGTCAATTTAATTGACTATCTAAATTCTATCTATGTCATCTAAAATGAGACAAAAAATAATTGATATCGTGCTAACACGGACACTTGTGACTAGTGTTATAGCTAAGATGTCAAGCTTACTCACAAGAGAGATCTGTATTTGCGAGTTAAAGTTACATATTGATTAGGTATTGTGGATCAATATAAATACTCCAACTGAAAAATTTGAGTAAACTAAAAAATCTTATGACAAAAACAATAGATTACTATTTACAATTTTATAGATATTAGAAAACAGACAAAAAAATAAGGGGAAATGATCTGATATATCCCCCAATTTGCCATTTGGAGTTGATATGTCCTTCGTTATTAAAGTAATTTATATATACCCTTACCGTTATACAAAAGACTCACATATACCTCTACTGTTGCAAATAGCTCACACATACCCTTCATTTAATGGAAGTGGATAAATTAGCTTTATTTATATTTCTGACTTTTAATTTTAAAAAAGTTAATGTAGGGTATATATGATCCTTCTAGCACAGTTCAAGGTATATTTTAATCTTTTAGATACACCAATTATTTTTTGACGTCTTTGACTATCATTATTTAAATTTATTATTCTTATTTAATTTTTTTCTTTCATTCCTTAGTGTAAAGAAAAAAACCAAATCTAATTTTTTTCTGGCTGTATTATAATTTAAAACTATTTTTACTATATTGTTATTTTGTTTTTGTATTTAAAAAATAATTGGGTCGTATATGATAAAGTTTACAATAAAATAGTGAAATATAAATTAATTTGACCATAATAATAATACATTTAAGGAAAAAAGGGCAAATATACCCCAGACTATCATAAATGCTATATAGATATCCTTCGTCATACTTTTGGGACATTGATGCTCCTACCATCCAAATTTTAAAGCGTATATACCATATCTATTAATAGCGAGACACGTGTCTCAATCTAAAAGACCTACCCAAAATTTATTCAATTACAACCCATAATTTAAAGACTCACCCAAATTAATTTTAAAATCCACCCAGATAACATAACAAATCATAACCCAAAGCACTTCATCTTATAGCAAATTATTCATGACAAGCCTAAACGAGTTCAACCGTCCATATGTTTTTTAATGAAAAGCTTCAACTTTCTTCCCCCACTAAAAACCTAAAACTCCCCATTCGCATTCCCAACCTCCACCATCGCCGAGCAACTTGCGTTTGCCCTCATGCCATTGTCAAAGTACCGGAGAAGGTAGTCTAGCTCGGAGATGAAATCTCCAACTTAACCCTCATCGACGCTCAGAAACTCGTCAAGGGATATGCTTGGAGGTTCCACTGTCGTCATCTTTAAAAAATAATTTGTTGTATTTTAGATGTTCTCCAACTTAACCCTTTGCGTTGCCGTTGTCGCCGCGCTGGTAGAGTAGCAGTAGATTCTCCAGCTGTGAATGAGGAGAGACGTAATTTGACACAGTAATAGATAAATTTTCGAGTAGTAATGAAAAGCACAAAAGACAGGAAGTAGACGAGATACGACACGGTGAGAGAAGCCATTGAAAAAGAAGTGAAGAAACGATGAAAGGGGAAAGGGTTGCATTCCTCTGAAAATCTGATGTTATATCGGAAAAATCCGAAACTATAGCATTGTGGAATGCAACTCATGAATCAGTTGAATATTACGAGTTGATCGAGGTGAATGGCATATTAGAGGTCATAGATTACATAAAATGGGTAACTGAATACATTGACTTGTGGATTATAGAGAAAACTCCACAAAGTAAATGGGAGAGACATATCATTGGCCCTAATATGGAATACTACAACACCTAGATTTGTATCATCATTCATGGCCCATGATTGGGTGATTGTATTCGTTGTCATCTTAAAATTTGGTGCTTGTTTTTATTATGATGTCACATGAAAGAGTTGGAGGGAATTAAAAATCATGGGACTTCCTAAGGAAAACTACATCAGAGGCTTTTATAGTTATGTCGAAACTCTCGTCCCTGAAGGTAATTTTGTTCAAATGGGAAGGCATCGTGAGTGCTTGTACATCCTTTCACCTGTAACTTATGTTGCATCATAATAGATTATATGAACCAGACGAGAAATGTTGTCTGTTTGCACGTCTTTTTCATTCATCGTAATGTTTAATTGTCAAAAAGTTTTTCTTAATCTAGTAGTAAAAGGGCATATGTAATAAGAGGGGATTTTTAGCAAAATAGATAAATGAAGGGTATATATAGACAGTGGCATAGCCACAGTTGTGTCAGGGTGTCCAATTGGACACCGTTGGTCAGAATATTATACGCAAGTAAAATCATAAATTAAGTGGTTAAATAATATATTTTGGACACCCTTGACACAACAATATGATGTAATCTAGTGGTTTCAAGCTCCTTGAAAGAATAATGATACATAAATTTAAAGAGTGTGCGTGTTCGAATTTTACTAGTAGCAATTTTCTTTTCCCACTTTTTAAGAAGAGCAGATAAACTTTAGCACTTGGACACGCTTTGTCAAAATCCTGATTCCGCTAGAGTTTGTTTTGTATAAATGGATTCATCCAAAGGCCCTGTTAAGAGTGATGTAGTTTCACGAAGGTGATATTCTCTTTTCACGTATACAATTAAGAGTAAATACTTGACCCTGTCTACTTTTTCCAGATCGACAAAAGAAGCAGTTCAGGTGATCAAACTTCCATCTCGGACAAAAATTCTCCTAAGCTGGGGAGAAAGGAGAAACAGGACCAGTCATAGAATAAAAGTTTCAGCAGATGCTGTTGTTGGTTCGGGCGTGCTGGATACTAGATTTTCTGATACCATAGACTCTTTCTCATGTTTCTTCCATCTTTGGTGAAAGATGGCCTGTACAAAAATATTTTCACACTCAGTAACTACAGATTTCACAAATGATTTTGACTTGAATAAATTCAAGACTGTATTTTTGACTTTAATACCCTCACATATCGTTCAATTGAATGATCTAAATATATTCATGTTTTGAAAAAGTTTTGGCTTTTCGAACTCTTCTTCCATAGCCTCACAAATAAGGTAAAAGAAATAGCCATTGAAAAAGTTTTGGCATTTCCAATACCGTAGTATTTTGTTATTTCTCAAACCAGATTTTCTGCAAATTTTGATCCCATTTTTTAGTTGAAATACCAGTTTTTCTGCAAGTTTGAAGTGTTGAAATTCTCAAGGTAGAAACAAGAAGAAAACATAAATGCTTTTAGGTAACTTAGAGCAAAGGCAGAGACAAGATTTCAGGCATGTGGGTTCTAAATTTCTAAAAAGGACAATGATCTTAACCTAAAGTCAACTGTCAAATTAATGAATAAATATGCAAGTATTTAATATACTAAAAACACGATGATTTGAATCTTAAAATTCACAAAAACACAAATTATGTTAATGAGATATTAGTCATGTTTGAAAACATTATCTTAGATGTTATTATTGTAAAACTTAATTTAATAATATGAAGAATTGAGTAATTTAATTTAAAATTTTGAAATATTTTTTTATAAAATGTGAATAATTTTTAATATAAAATATTGAACATTTTTACTGTAATCTTTAACATTGTTCTAAGTGAGATTAAAATTATTAAATTCATCATTAATATTGCATAAAACATACATTATATTAGTTTCATTATCACCTAGAACCATTATTTTCTTCAAAAGTTAATATTTTGAAGAGCAAAGAAGAATTATTATAAGATAATCAATTATCAATATGGTAGAATAACCCTAGAATCAAAGATTAAAAATTAACTTTGAATTGATAATTATATAGGGTACAAATAAAGAAACAAGAAAAAAAATGAAAAAGAAGAGACAAGAGTGCATAGTACATACCGGAGGACAGAGATCGGATAGTAGCAACCAAATTAAAAATAAAAGTTAGAAGCCTAACTTTTGGAAATAAATTTGGCTGAAAGGTTTTTCATTTAGAATAGGACACAAACACTATTTTTTCTATTTATATAAAATATTTTAATCTTGTAAGATTAAAAAAACTAATTCTAAAAACAAAGTGACCACAATAGATTTTGAGAACCCACGACGCGCTGGTAGAAGAAATCCGCATGGTGTGCAAAAATCACTGGGCCATCGGCATTCCAATGCTTATGCGTTCGCAGGAAATGTATGTGCACTTTGTTTTTGATATTTCAATACGAATATAGGGTCTACGGCAAAGCCAGTAGATTCATTCGAACCCGCTTTTTATACAGTAGCTCCGCCCCTGACTCAAGAGTACTATTTTTTCACTTGAGAAATGACAAACATACAACATATTTTTATATAACATAAAATATTCAAAGCGAGACTAATACTACATAAAACGGCTATTCTTACGATATCCTCAAATTCTGCATCATGATTATCAATTTTCCTCTCCAATCTCCAAAGGTTGTGCATCTTATGAATTGTGATTGTAACATTTGTCTGCTCCTAACTGTAGTAAAATTTAAAAAAATGTGTTTAGGGTTTTAAAAGATAATAATTTAAATTCCTTTGCAAATATATTTTTTTTACGATTTTAAACAAGAAAAAAAATCAATTCTTTAATGCGTTTCCACATTCTGTAATTCAATGCTATCCGATTCAGCTTTTTTGGATATCCATAAATGTGGGACAAAATTACTTTTCCATGGAGAAGGAGTTTATTACACCGCAAAGGAAAAGAAAGATAGAAAAGCCTCTGCCTCTACCTCCATTCTTCAAGTTGACAATATTTACAACGGTAACCCTGCAGATTCTCATTTGAATTGTTTTAATGTTTTTTTTTGTGGTTGGGAACCATTATATATATGACCTGCTGCAAATTTCAATCCCAGCACAAAACAAGTAACCTTTCTGCCCAACCCAAATGAAGGTAAATGTTGGAATACTTTTTCATTAAGTTTGAGTCTGAAGAAAACCAATACAAAGTTCTCCAGATAACATATCATCCTCGAGAAAGGCACACAAAGTACTGGGTTTTCACTTTAAGCGTAGACAAATCATGGAAAGACACTCACAACATTTTTCCTTGTATTCCGTATTGTATGCCCAATGTTTGCATTAGTGGAGTCATCTATCAATTTGCTATGGCCGATTATATATCTATAATTGCATTTGCTGCTAAATCTGAACAAATCGAAAATATTGCATTGTGGAATGCAATTGAATTCGTGTACTATTACCAATGACAGAGGTGAATGGTAAATTAGGGGTCACAGATACAGAAAATGGGTAAGTGGATACTTTAACATATTGATTTTAGAAAAGAATCCAAAAAGAGAATGGGAAAAACATATAATTGTGGTTCCCTCGATATGGAACACTAGAGAGCCTAGATTTGCATTATTCTTTGATGAGGAGATTGTATTTGTCGTGAACTCAGGTGATTTATGTAGTTTGTGTTATGATTTCACAAGAAAAAACTGGAGGGAATTAAAAATAAAGGGGCTTTCTTAGAAAAACGATATCATAGACATTTATAGTTAGTTATGCTGAAAGTCTATTTCCCTTTGGGTAGTTCTAATCAAACTGGAAGGTATTTAATGAGTGCTTATATGTCAAATATCTTGTTGATGACCTTACAACAACTGTTTCATTTTACGACAAGATTTTGTTCACGCAAGTTCATTCATGTAGTAACGCTATGACAAAACAAAGTTGTGGCAAAAGAAATTACATTCTAAATATATTGCAAGTGTTTGAAGTGAAGCAGTAAACTCATTGTTATCAAATGTAGAAAGTCTGTTCCCTTTGGATAAATTTGTAACATACTGGATGACATTGTTAGTACTGTTTTTTCTATTTTATTATCAGATATCTTTACGCATTTTCAGTATCACAACTGCAAATCAGGTGCAAATAATTGAAAAAACAATGCCAGTTTTGGGAGTACACTCTTTCTTAATAAAGGAAATTGGATTGAACACTACACCGTCAAGCTTTCTTTTATTCAATTCATTTAACTAGTCGTATAATTAGTCCATTAACAGATAGTCAGGTATATAACCCCTGCTGTTATGTCAAATACCTCTGTACATACATTGTGCACTGAACGTCAAATATTTTATACACTCTGCTCCAAGTTTAACTTTTTTGTTAATAACCCTATGAGATCAAACGGACAAAAATTATCCATATGATCGCGTGCAATAGAGTTCCTCATATGCACCTGGATTCAAAAAGATACTCCCTTAGTAATTGAAAATGGAACCATAACATCAAACTTTCGAGATCAACAGGATTTAATGTAGAGGCAATGCACAGAGAATGTGTTCATACCATCCATACATATTCAACATATGTCATTGTATTGTGGAATGCATCTCATGAGTCAATATACTGTTATGATATATTAGATACTTGGATTTGTGGATTTTAGAATAGAATCCAAAAAGAAAGCGGGAGAGACATTATCATTGGCGTCCCCTGAACTCAGAGTATGATTGTGCAATATGATTGCAAGTCCAGGAATGTTCGCCCAATCACAAAAAAAACTCTCAATTTCGACATACAGATCATCCCAAGGACAAGTAAAAAATTACTCAAAGAGAGTCATGTTTTCCATCTTATATTACAATTTGACAATATAAGCTTTGTTTCAACTACTCACATGCCAAAGTGCATACAGAACAAACTAACGCCTCTACATGACTAGTCTTTCTATATAACTATATAAATGCCTTTGATATTGGTCTTCTCAGGAAGCTGCTTGATTCCTAATTCTCTCCTAATTTTTGTATTGACATCATAACACGAACATAAAGCAACTGAATATAAGTTAAGCACGAATACAATCTCCGCATCACGGGACATGTAGGATGATGTAGGTCTAGACACTACGTTTTTCCACATTGAAGGAAATCGAATCATATGTCTATGCCATTCTTTTTCCTGAGTCTTCTTGAAAATCCATAAGTCAAAGAATCCATCTATCCAACACCCATGATATATAACCCCTAATTTATCATTCACCTCTAACAACTCGTAAGTAACCACCCAGTGAAATGCATTCCACAATGTAATAATTTCGAAATTTTCAGATTTGACATCAATTGCTGCTATAACATGCTCCTGATTGATAACAAACTGATAGATAACTTCGCTAATGCAAACATTACGCATAGATGCGTAGGAAAAGGAAGAACGCTTTTAGTCTCTCTCCACGATTCATTTGTTCCTAAAGTTAAAACCCATTGTTTTCTATACCCTTGTGGTAGTGTTGCTGAGAAAAATACTTTGTATTTCTTCTCTTGTGGCTCAAAACCTAATGAATACTTATGCCAAAAAATATATTAATTTGAGTAGAGAAGAAATCTTACTTCCCTTGTGCTGGGATTGTAAATTGAAGCAAGTCACATAAATGATGGTACCCAAATGCGAAATAAACCATTAACTGAATCCAACAAAGAATTTGAACAACTATAGAGTCCATCAAATCTCATTGTTTGAAATAGGGAGGCAGAGATATTTCCATGTTCCTTTTAAACAGTCGTGTAAAAAGCATTACTTTCATGGAGAAAGAACTTTGTTCCACCAGAACGGGTCTTAGAACGACAAGTATGGATATCCACAAAATCTGACTCTGATACAATTGAATTACTTAGTCGGGTGAATGAAGCCATGAGAAAATTTCAAATATTAATTCTTGAGGAATTGACGCGTCTCTTTTTCCAAAATTCATCTTGTATCTTGTTGTGAATGTTGAATTTCTTTGAGGAATTGTGGCTGGCGGGTAATGTTTGTTTAAAAACCCTAAACACATTATTTCAATAATTTTAATCTTTATGGCTATCACAAGAATATTGTCTCTTACTTTTCCTGGACAATCTTTGGTTTTATTATAATTCGAGAAATCGTGAACCTTCTTAACAATAGACCGAGGCAGGTCCCTTGTTTGTTCACTCTTGTATTGTTCATTTGATGGATCTTGAACTGCAACAACCAACACTTGCAAGTTTCTTGTTCAAAGATACTTGCCTCTTACTGCTTAGTTGAGACAGCAAGATGCAAAATAGTGTTTCCTTGTATATCCTTCTTGATTAAAAGATCATACTTATTAAAATTCTTTAGGTTGTCAAGTTATAAATTGAATGCTTCAATCTAATGATTCCTGACAGCTAAATGAAGGCAAGTCTCTCCACGAGCAATCACTTCTTCTGCTTAGTCTGGCGAAGCCACGGGAAGATCCTTCATGACATGTTCTCAGCCTTTGATTACTGCATAGTAATACCTTAGAATCATAATTAGGCACCAATAACTACATAACATTCTTCTTATTTGAGTTTTGATAGATAAATTTATAGTTTTTGCATCTAGAAGAAACGAATGACCTGTAAATTTTAGCATCTGTTGTCTTCTGGAAGTGCATCTTATTGCAGTATTTAAAAGTTCACAGATCCATCTGATGTTTTCTCATTTGCTATGTACACTTTTTGAGCTTATTCACTTCGTACTCCCATAGCTATAGAAAGGTAATGATAAAAAGGCAGATGATAAGTGTGTTTATGGTACCTGATTTTGTAGGAGGAGGATGTCATTTTTTATTTTTATCGATCTTCCTATAATGATTTCAAGCAAAATAATTCTGAAGTCATACAAATCCAACTTCTCTTCATATTTTTTGTGTTGTTTGTTGAATATCATCTACTGCAAAAGTTTAAAATTGTAGGTGGAAACTCAGTAAATGTGCTACAATCTCGATGGTGTTCGATTGAATGCTGGTGGCCTTTATGGTTGAAGATTTATGTGTTCTTCTAAAATTTGTTATGGTTTATGGTTGAAGATAGGGTAGTAGAAGAATGACATGAACTTTTATATGTTGATAGATTATTATATGCACATGGAAACCAGATAGTCTATCTTGCTGCAACAACATAGTTCTTTCCTGGGAAAACAAAGGACATGCCCTTTAAGCTTAAAAGCTTATGTATTTTGCTGTAGTTTCCTACCAAATTTGTTTTTTTATATATCTTTAATGATTTCTCCTTTTCTCTCCTTAATATAGGAGAAATATGAAGAAATATTACGGGAAAAAGTACTGTCTAAAACAGATATTGATCAATGTGAAGCATATTACCAAGCTGCGGGAGGAAGGGGGAGGGAAGAAGGATATACGGTCTTGGTTCTGAAGCAAAAAATTACTATGGGCAGAATCTTTGTGGCTCATCATCATTACCACCTACATTTTCTCAATCAACATCGATAACAAATATGGATGAGTTTGTAAAGCAAATGATGCCTGCACTAACTAGACATCTTGTTCCTATTATTATTAACCAGGTGCAAGCATCGATTACTCCATCCGACAATCCATCGATCGTGACACCCATAGTGTCTCCTGCTACTAATGTGAATGTGGATGATACCACAATTTCAAGTGACGATTGTATCCCTTAGTCTCCCACAACTTTAGTTTTTGATAATGTGATATTTTTTGGAAACTACAAATTGCATAGTAAAATGAACAATTTAAGAGTACTTGATGGTTTTCGTTGAATATTTTTAACTAAAATTATGTGGTGTTGGGGTTCTCTATTTATATTATGAATCGTCTATGAATATTATATTATATGAATGTTTGTTAGTTTTGGAGTATTTAGTAATTTTAATTTATTTTATTTGAGCAGTGCATATTTAAAATCACCAAATAAAATAATTTTTATCAACAAATTTAGCGACCATTTGGTCGTTGCTATGAAAAGAATGTTGGTGACAGATCAACGACAAATTATTTAAGGCCTAATATATGGTAACAACATATGTTTCGATGGAAATTTTGTCATAAATTTATCCAAAATGATGAAATGACTTATGAAATTAGCAACAAACTATATAAATATAATGATGAATCAGTCCGACGCAAACATGTGGCAACGGAAATGTTTCGTCACTATGACGTGGCTAAAGTTGTGCATTTGTTTCATTATATAATTATAAATTATCAATAAAATTATATAAATATAATGATGACTAAATTCGTCATTAACAAGTGATGACGAAAATATTTTATCGTTATGACGTCGCTAAACTTGTGACGAAACTCATTTTTTGCCACTAAGAGCTTACTAACGAGCGTAATTGCAACAGTCAATAATCCGTTGCTAATGCGTCACTAATTATGATTAGTGACGGATTGTGTCCGTCGCAAAACGTTATTTTTTTAGTAGTGGCTCTATGATGTCCTTATGTTCTAGAGGATGATTTTTTACCTTTTGTTAGCCTTTACAAGAGTTCTTGAGAATTTTCAAGTTGTTAAAACTTATAAAATGATAAACACAAAACTTAAAACTCAACAAGGATGATTCAGCACTCTATTAGATCCTTTTGTTGAGTATGAGTATTTTTATACCTTGAAGATGACTCTTTTTAATCTTGTGTGTTTGTAACATCTCGTTACTTAAATTAACTAAGGTTAAGCTACGAAAAACAAGAATAAACTAATTTGGAAAGAAGTTTGGAAATCTGGAAAATTTCTAGATTTCAAAAGTGAGTCTTGGTCATTTTCAAACGGCCATAACTTCCCTCTCGAAAGGAATTTGGGTGAGTTATGGATGGAAAGGTCGTTGGAAGATCTTTCCAATGACGCCAAGTTTGCGAATCTCCGAGGAAGCATGAGGGAGATATGACTTTCGGAAGTTGGACTGTTGAGAAGGGAAAAGTTCCAAATACGGATTTGTTAAGGGTGTTTTGGTCTTTTATAAATTAATTATATAAAACTAGAGCATATTTGAGAAGGTTCCAGCCTGTATAAATTTAAAGAAATTACCATATTTCAATGCTACCACATTCAACAGACATGAGGTCATGTTCTCTAGATTAAATATTATGCTTAAAGGATCAACAATTAGTAATATGATAGTGAAATACTATCCAGATATCTTCAATTTGTTCAACACAGTAAGTAGAAAAAAGTTTAGGAATAAAATCAAAATAATGGACTAACCCTGCAGAAGATAGAAAGCGAAGGGTCCTTGTATGACTAGTGTTCCTTCAGCATCTGTATTGGTATGAACTGTTGGAACATTGCTATGAGTAGAAAGACCTTGACCGACTAGGTTACTCTGATTTGGTGTAGCTGGAGGTGTCTCAAAGATGGTTGGGCTGTTAGTTTTAGTTGGCTATCCAACCTATCATACATCCAACCACACTCTAGATTATTCATGTTCCTAATAATGTTAAAATTTACAAAAAATAGTAACAAGCACAAACCGTGGACTAGAAGGTACTCACTTCATATTAATCAAATTCGAACAAAACATGCATATTGGTAAAACAAGAATAATTTCTAAAGTTCTTCACTATGTAGACTTAAACAAACTTATGAACTATTAAAACAATTATTAACTATAATCAACTTACAAAACAGTTAATGAAACATTCTAATTTTAGTAAACTCATAGAACAATTAAAGCATTCTGATTTAAATCAACTTACTGAAGCATTCTGGTTACAGTGTACTTTTTCAAACTATCTCATAATTATATTAATCTTACAAAATTTATGACAAACAAAACGGATAGAAGCATCAACAATAAACAGAAGCACATTACTTGAAAAACTTTCTACTGAATAAGCTGTTAGCTAATAAATTTAATCTTAGAGGTTCTTCACTACTATGTAGTTGTTTTGATTTGATTTGGCTAATAATTTAATCTACTGAACAAGCAGTTGACAAGAATCTTTATTTCAATAAGACATTTTTTTAAGTAAACCACATGACTTTCCTCTATAAGTACAACAGTTCCTCTAGCAAATAAAATGAAAGAAAAAGTTAAAGTCTAAAATGTATTACTGTAGAAAATAAAACTAACAAACAAGTTAAAATTTAGAATGTATTCCTCCAGCAAGAACTAATCAAAGAAATACCCACAACAATAGAATCAGAATTCTCCAAACATTTCACTAATCTCTTAAAAAAAGCTTTAACTCGAATAGTCCCCAGATAATGATAACAATATTCATCATAGTTAGATTGAGTAAACAAACTACCTCAGAACTTAAATCCTAAGCCAAATCGGAGAAAGAAAAAAAGAATGAGTCTTACTTCAAGTGAATATCAACTAGGCCTTGGTGGTGAGGTCATAACAGCAGGGGTCTGCAATGTTTTAACCAGTGTTTTCGAAAACGTTTTTGGGGCGAGTCCCAGGGCGAGTTTCGGGGCGGGCGTATCAAAAACGCTCTGGGGCGTAATTTAAAAACGTAGATCCATAAGGCGTAAGTCCTAAAATTTGAGGCTTAAGCCCTGAACATAAAAACGTAAGTCGTGGGCGCAAAAACGTACGCCCAGACATTTTTAATGTACTTTTAAAATGTTTTTGCTCTAAATCATATTTTTATTATTGTTGTAATGATATTTTTCAAATAATAATGATTTTTTTCTTCATTATTGAATATTAACACTTCATCTCAAATAAAATCATAATTTATTGAAAAGTTTACTTTAGCTTATTTTATTAGTAATAAAACTATAAAATTGAACATACATGTGACTACGCCTCGTAGATCCATGAGACTTAAGCCCTGTGTCTTGAGGCTTACGCCTCGCCCCATATTGTATAAAACGTCTCGCCTCATGCCTCCGCTTTTTAAAACAATGGTTTTAACATTTTAATACCTTGGTTGTTAGCAAGAATATGAAACAATAAAAATCTAAATAAAAACTAAAACTTAATATAAATGAGTTGTTGTTTGGATGCATTCAGTTTATAGGTAGTCCTTTTATAAGGCTCACTATCTACTTGTCAGGATAGTGATTTAAGTTTTTCAATTATCTATACATGGATCCAAATGATAACAAAAACTTCATCTAAAGAAGAGTCCCCTTTTGTTGACCATCTTAGTCAAATACCAAAATCAATGAGAAGTAGTGTTTAAGCACTAGATAATATTTCATTATTTTTTTAGCTAATATACAGTGTGCAGTTGTGTCAAAGATACATACAAAATAAAACATATAAACTTATGTATGATGCATATAGAATGAATTTGACTTTCAAATCTAACTATGATCCTTTGTTATTTCTCTCTGTACAACTTTAATCTCCAACACTATGGTTAATAAGAACTATACATCTATACAACTCTAATAAGAAAATAAAGTCTTGTCAAGTTTGTTCATTCTCATAACCTATCAAATTGTGGACATTCACAACATAAGTTAGATTGCGGGCATACATTTGTTCAAGATGAGCTTTAGTCAACAATTTGGATAAAAAAGTCACCCCTGTCAAAATGATCATTTACTGCTAGACATATGCTTCCTTCTAAATGTACTACTCTCTATGAAGGCAAAGAGTAATCGGTCAATGATACAATATTAAGCAATGAGTATGATTTTTGTTTTATTTTTATGAAAAAACTGACATAGGAAGATAACTTCAGCAAGCATCAACATGAGATAATTACGCAATCTCTTCAATCAGAGACAAAGTTCAGTATATTCGAAAAACTCTCAATAAGTACATCGTAGTAAAATTATTCTCATTCATTTGCGTTGCTCAGTGTATAAATATTTATCGAAAATATCAATCCTACTTCAAGAATTAAGCTAAATGAAATCGAAAGAGCTACGACTTAAAATATCATATTTCATACACCCAAACCTGTAACGACCTGTTTAGTCGTTTTGAGCTGCAGATTTTATTTCCGGAAAAACTGGCTGAGACGACGAAACCCACGACGGACCGTCATGGGCACGACGGACCGTCGAGGGGGTCTCGTTCCAAAATACTTAGAATTCTGAAATTTGGGTACTGAAATCGACTCTCTGAACTTCGTAACGGAATGGCAGGACGGACCGTCACAGGCGTGACGGGCCGTCACAGACTCTTG
>NC_028637.1:38311647-38311870 GCF_001406875.1 Solanum pennellii | reverse complement strand
CTTCGTGCTAAGAAAATGGTTAGTAAAGGGTGTTTAGCGTTCTTGGCACACCTCAGGGATGATACTACCGAAGTACCTTCGATTGAGTCGGTTTCGGTAGTTCGTGAGTTTCTGGATGTGTTCCCTGGAGACCTCCCTGGCATGCCACCGGGCAGAGATATTGACTTTTGCATTGATTTGGAACGGGGTACTCGTCCCATTTCCATACCCCCTTATAGAATGG
>NC_028637.1:38310374-38310544 GCF_001406875.1 Solanum pennellii | reverse complement strand
GCAGATTTTATTTCTGGAAAAATTGGCTGAGACGACGGAACCCACGACGGACCGTCATGGGCACGACGGACCGTCGAGGGGGTATCGTTCCAAAATACTTAGAATTCTGAAATTTGGGTACTGAAGTCGACTCTCTGAACTTCGTAACGGAATGGCAGGACGGACCGTCA
>NC_028637.1:38309830-38310036 GCF_001406875.1 Solanum pennellii | reverse complement strand
AAAAAGAACAAACAGAGAGAGAGGATCGATTGATAGAGAGAGAGACGAACGAAGAGGGAAAAACAAAGCTTTGGGGAATTTGCTTGCTTGATCACGAATCTTCGGTGGAGGTAGGTTATGGTTTATGCTATTCGTAGTAAACTCTTAATAGCGAATGATATGTATTGGGTAGTATTGTAAACCCTTCTATATGCTTAATTGTATGC
>NC_028637.1:38309330-38309677 GCF_001406875.1 Solanum pennellii | reverse complement strand
ATGAATTAAGAGAATGAGATTAGTGGAGCGGGTGTCACGAACCGACGCATAGTATTAGGGGGACCGGGTGTCACGAACCGACACGTAGAATTAGGGGATCGGGTGTCACGAACCGACACGTAGAATTAGGGGATCGGGTGTCACGAACCGACACGTAGAATTAGGGGATCGGGTGTCACGAACCGACACGTAGAATTAGGGGATCGGGTGTCACGAACCGACACGTAGAATTAGGGGATCGGGTGTCACGAACCGACACGTAGAATTAGGGGATCGGGTGTCACGAACCGACACGTAGAATTAGGGGATCGGGTGTCACGAACCGACACGTAGAATTAGGGGATCGG
>NC_028637.1:38296050-38308531 GCF_001406875.1 Solanum pennellii | reverse complement strand
TTCTTCCTCATGTCTTGATGCCTTGAAGTTCCGGCATGGACTAGCTTTTGTTTATTTTAGCTTCTTAGAATACTCTTAGTTTAGTAATTTGATCATAGATGTTCTTGTGGTGATGACTTCCAGATTTTGGGGAATAATAGATGTTGAATTTTAGAAGTTATTGAATTGATTTTTATTAATGAGTTTAAGTCTTCCGCAGTACTTTCTGTTGATATTAAATTGAAATGTTAAGGTTTAGATTGGTTGGTTCGCTCACATAGGAGGGTAAGTGTGGGTGCCAGTCGCGGCTCGGTTTTGGGTCGTGACAGAACCACCACAATCTCTATTTTCAGAAGACGGGTTTAACAACAAAACAATGATTTTTTCAATTGAAGCCACTGATACCCAAATCAAGCAAATCTAACATCCAAATGCAGAAATGAGTTGGGGTTCTTATTGTGCAGAAAGAAAAGTTTAAACTACCCATTTTGAGAATACCACATCCCTATTGAGATGGAGAGCTAAACGAAATTGAAATCGAGATGGGAGATTGAACTTACAATGGAGACTTGGAAAGCTAGCATTGGAGACTTGGAAAGCTTAAATGGAGCTTGCAGCAAAACTTGGAAAACTTTAACGGAGCTTGGAGCGAGACAAGGAAAGCTTCAATGGAGATAGAGCTTGAGAGAGGCTTCTTTGGAGCGGGAGGTTGAAAATGTTTAAATGAATTTGTTCCCTAAAATATATGTCTTTTAAAATATTTTTCAACTGATTTACTGATGAATTTTAATATTATTTCAAATAAATGTATTTATTTTAAAAAAAAAATGGGACAATATTTCCGTCACTATGCAATATAAATTTTATAATAATATATCAAAAAAATTAGCAACATTTTTTTGGTCACTAATTTTGTTGCCCGATATTTATTAATTTTGTCACCTGTACTTTATTACTAAATTCATAGAAAATATTAGGCGCCAAAATTGTGCGCTAACATTTAGCGACACAATAAATATTTCGTTGTCAATCTGTCGCTATATTATTACTCAAAAAATTATTTGTCATTTTTTAACAAAATTATAATTCTGTTGCAAATCAATCGTTATATAGTGATCGAATAGCGTTCGTCACTAATATCCGTCGCTAAACACTGCTTTTTTAGTAGTGAGCTGAAGTTGTCTAATTGTTTTAGGATTATATCTTCTGTACTTTCATTGTAAACTTTTTCCTAATCTACAAAGGATTCACATCTTGTGTCCGTTGTAAAAGTCTAAATTAAATGAGTCTAACTGATTTAATGGGCTACATTGTTTGCTGCTTAGTCAAATTCTAAGCCATCCAGGAGCTAGTTGATTTAGTGGGCAATGTGATAACTTCTTAGTTGAAAATTAAGTTATCTAAAGGTGATAGCTTAGAGCGCCCAAATGTCCCAAAAGTATGACGGAGGGTATATGTATACTATTTATGATAGTTTGGGGTATATTTGTCCTTTTCCCATTAAATTTATTATTATGATGGTCAAATTAATTCATGTTTTACTAATTTTCTTGTACACTCACCATATACAGCCCAATCATTTTTCGAATACAAAAACTAAATAACTATATTGTAAAAAAAGTATGAAATTATAATATAGCCACAAAAAATTAGTTTTAGTTTTTTTCTTTACACCAAGGAATGAAAGTAAAAAATTAAATAAAAATAAGAAATTTAAATAATGATAATCAAAGACGTCAAAAAGCAATTTATGTATCTAAAATATTAAAATATACCTTGAATGTTGCTAGAAGGATCACATATACCCCCACATGAACTTTTTTAAAATTAAAAGTCGAAAATATAATTACAGCTAATTTACTCACTTATGTTAAATGAAGGGTATATATGATCTCATTTTGTAACAGTAGGGATATATGTGAGTCTTTTGTATAACGATAAGTGTATATATGAATCACTTTCATAACAAAGGCATATCAACTCCAAATGGAAAATTGAGGGATATATCATACCATTTCCCCTAAATTTTTTGTGAGTTTTCTAATATCTACAAAATTTTAAGCCATGATCTAACCTTTTTGTCGAAAGATTTTTTTGTTTACTCAAAATTTTCAGTTGGAGTATTTATATGAATCGACAACACCTAATAAATATGTAAATTTAACTCAAAAATACAGATATCTCCTGTGAATAAACATGACGCCTTAGCTATAACAATAGTCACAAGTGTCTGTGTTAGCACAGACTCAATATCTGTTATTTTTTTGTGTCACTTTAGGTGACATAGATATAATTTATATAGTCAATTCAATTGACTTTAAATATTTTGAAGTTTTTAATTATTGTAATTTATAGTATTTTTCGATATTTTTAAAATAATATATATTACTTCTCTTGTCCCAATGTATGTAGCACATATAGAATTTTAATATTTAATAAAATATGGTTAATTATTGAGATTTACAATACTTTCTATGTAGTTTTCAACTTAAATATCAGGAGAACAGGTTACTTCTTTTGATTATAATATTTATAGTACTTTGTTTATATAAATTTTTAATAATATATGTTACTTTTCTTATCCCGATGTATGTAGCACAAATAGAATTTCAAAAGTCAATCAAATGTTGTTAATTAAAGAGATTTAAAATTCTTTCTAGGTAGTTTTCAAATCAAATAATACATATTACATATGTTATCCCATTTTATTTGACATAGATATATTAATTGTATGAATCAATCAAATTTTTAATATATTTTTTACAAGTATATTAAGTTGGTAATTATCATTATTTATAGTATATATTACATAATTTTTAAATATTTAAAAATTTAAAAAAAAAACACAAACAAATAAAAACATAAAAACCATCAAAAAAGCAAAAATAGTGCAGTTGTCAGGCACGCATGTCGAACATGACCTACCTCGTTATTGTGTGTGTATGGGGGGGTGTCATGTGTGCGCGCATGTGCGTGTGTGTGTGTGTGTTTGTGTGTGTGTGCGCGCGTGTGCGCACGCGTGGATATGTGTGTGCATCTGTGCGCACATGTATGTGTGTGCGTGATACTCGTAAACTTCGCCTTTCATTCTATTTAAAGATGTCACCCACTATTCATTTTCTCTAAGCCCTATTGTTTCTTACTTTCTCCAATTGCCGCCCAACTTTCCTATTTCTCCCCCTTTTAGCCAAAAGCCCGAACAGCCTTCAAGTCAGTTCGCTTGTTCCTGTCATTTTTGAATATCTTTTTTCATTTTCTTCTTCTTTTTTTCAGTTATCCCATTTACTATGAAATTCTGAATTAATATACGTAACCATGAGAGGATGTTTCCTCAAAAATTATCAAACAAAAATGAAGATGAAGATATCACAAAATATGATACAAATTATATAAATACTCGTTGAATGTTGAATGATTTGATTTTTCTTTGTTTTATTTTAAAATTATTTTTTAATTGTTATTGAAAAGGAAAACGAGGAAAGATATTACAATGTGGGGAATCGAACTCTCGTCAATAATTTTTCAAGTAGTCAACAAACTTAACTACTAAAATTCTCCATAATACGTAATGTCTAGTCTTTTGCCATTTTACATGTCTTCGTCTTCTTATTTATTTTTAACAAGCTTTGTGTTTGATCTCAATTCTAAAGTTCTTAATTTAAAATTCGTACTAATACACAAAATCATAAATACACAAAGTTATTAAATTGATATTCCATCAGTGTCACATTTACAATGAAAAAAAAAGAACATTTTTTTCTGTTCTATCAACCTCTATTTCGTAACCATTCTCTACTTCTAATACGTAAAAAGAGACTAAATTATGAAGTTTTGTTTCGGTAAAATCAATCATCCTTAGAATTGAGTCCTTAGTTGACTCAAATTCCTTCTCTTGAGGATCCCTCTATAGACGATACAAACTAAAATTTCCATCATTCATCTCGAAACTCTCTAACTAATTATCATATGGGGAGGCACAAAAATATAATCATCATCAGTGTACTCATCTTCAAAAAAGTTTAATAATATGTGTTACTTCTCTTTTCCCTATGTATGTAGCACAAATAGAATTTCAAAAGTCAATCAAATATTGTTAATTATTGAGATTACAATACTTTCTATGTATTTTTCAAATTCAATAATACATGTTACTTGTTTTATCATATTTTATTTGACATAGATATATTAATTTTATGAATCAATCGAATTTTTTATATTTTTTACAAGTATTTTAAGTTGGTAATTATCATTATTTGTAGTATATCTTACATAATTTTTAGATATTTAAAAAAATTAAAAAAACAAGACAAACAAATTAAAACCAAAAAACCATAAAAAAAGGAAAAATAGTGTAGTTGTCAGGTAGGCATGTCAATCATAACCTACCTGGTTATTGTGTGTGCGTGCGCGTATGCGTCAGGGTGCTCGCGTGCATGCTTGTCCATGCGTGCGTGCGTGTTACATATGCGCGTGCATGCGTGATCCTCGTAAACTTCGTCTTTCATTCTATTTAAAAAGGTCGCCCAATATTCCTTTTTTTCTAAGCCCTAATTTTTTTTACTTTCTCCAATGGCTGTCCAACTTTCCTATTTCTCTCCCTTTTAGCCAGAAGCACGAACAACCTTCAAGTTAGTTCGCTTGTTCTTGTCATTTCTGAATTCCTTTTCATTTTCTTCTTCTTTTTCACACTTATCCATTTACTATGAAATTTTGAATGAATATACGTAACCCTAAGAGGATGTTTCCTCAACAATGGTCCAGACAAGGAATGAAGATGAAAATATCAGAAAATATGATCCAAATTATTTAAATACAGTTATATGGGGAAACTCTATTTATTTGCTCATTGAATGTTGACTGATTTGATTTTTCTTTGTATCATTTATTTTAACAATATCTTTTAATTCCTATTGAAAAGGAAAATGAGGAAGGAGATTACAATGTGGGGAATCGAATTCTCGTCAACAATTTTTCAGGTAATCAACCAACTTAACTACGAAAATTCTCCTTAATGCTGTATGTTTAGTCTTTTCCCATTTTATATGTCTTTTATATTTCTTATTTATTTTTAATATGCTTTGTGTTTGATCTCAATTCGAAAATTCTTAATTTGAAATTCGTACTAATACACAAAATCATAAAGACACAAAGTTATTGAATTGATATTTCATCAGTGTCACATTTACAATGAAAAAAAAGAACATTTTTTTTGTTTTTTAACTTCCTCTTTCCCCTCATTATTTCTCTGCTTCTAATACGAAAAAAGAGACTAAATTATCAAGTCATGTTTCGGTAAAATCGATCATCCTTAGAATTGAGTCCCTTAGTTGACTCAAATTCCTTCTCTTGAGAATCCCTCCATAGACGATACAAACTAAAATAGCCATCATTCTTCTCGAAACTCTTTATCTAATTATCATATGGGGAGGCACAACATCATCATCATCATCGTATACTCATCATTGAAAAAGTTTAATAATATATATTACTTCTGTTATCCAGATGTATCTAGCACAAATAAAATTTCAAAAGTCAATCAAACGTTGTTAATTATGGAGATTTACAATACTTTCTATGTAGTTTTCAAATTAAATAATATATGTTACTTCTTTTATCCCATTTTATTTGACGTAGATATATTAATTTTATGAATCAATCAATTTTTATATTTTTTTACAAGTATTTTAAGTTGGTAATTATTATTATTTATTGTATATATTACATATTTTTTTAAATATTTAAAAAATGAAAAAACAAGACAGACAAATTAAAACAAAAATCATTAAGAAAGGAAAAATAGTGTAGCTGCCAGGCAGGCATGTCGATCATGACCTACCTTGTTATTGTGTGTGTGTGTGTGTGTGTATGTGCGTACGCATGTGTGCGCGCGTGTGTGTGTGCGCGTGTGTGTGTGCGTGATCCTCGTAAACTTCACCTTTCATTCTATTTAAACAAGTCACCTAGTATTCCTTTTTTCTAAGCCCTAATTCTTTTATCTTCTCAAATTGTCGCCCAACTTTCGTATTTCTCCCCCTTTCAGCCAAAAGCCCGAAAAACCTCCAAGTTAGCTCGCTTGTTCTTGTCATTACAGAGTTTCTTTTTTCATTTTCTTCTTCTTTTTCTGAACTATCCATTTACAATGAAATTTTGAATGAATATACGTAACCCTGAGAGGATGTTTCCTCAACAATTGTCCAGAAAAGGAATGAAGATGAAGATATCACAAAATATGATCCAAATTATTTAAATACCAGTTAAATGGGGTAACTCTATTTATTTGTTCATTGAATGTTGAATGATTTGATTTTTCTTTGTATGATTTATTTTAACATTATTTTTTAATTGTTATTGAAAAGGAAAATGAGGAAGGAGATCCCGATGTGGGAAATCGAACTCTCATCAACAATTTTCAGGTAGTCAACCAACATAACTACTAATATTTCCATTAATACTGTATGTTTAGTATTTTCCTATTTTAGGAAAAATGCACAAGTATCCCCTCAACCTGTACCCGAAATTCCAGCGACACACTTATACTATACTAAGGTCCTATTATCCCCTGAACTGATTTTATAACTAATTTTCTACCCCTTTTAGGCCTATGTGGCACTATCTTAAAAAAAAAGTGAATCAGTGTTGAGCCCACAAGATAGTGCCACGTAGGCCGAAAAGGGGTAGAAAATTATTAGTAAAATAAATTCAGGGGGATAATAGGACAATAGTATAGTATAAGTGCGTCTCTAAGATTTCGGGCGTAGGTTGAGGGTGTACTTGTACATTATACCCCCATTTTATATGTCTTCGTTTTCTTATTTATTTTTAACAAACTTTGTGTTTGATCTCAACTCTAAAATTCTTAATTTACAATTCGTACTCATACACAAAATCATAAATACACAAAGTTATTGAATTAATCTACCTTTTTTTCCTAACCATTTCCCTGCTTCTAATATAAAAAAAAAAATACTAAATTATAAAGTCATGTTTCAGCATCCTTAGAATTGAGTCTCTTAGTTGACTCAAATTCCTTCTCTTGAGAATCCCTCCATAGACGATACAAAATAAAATTGTCATCATCCCATTTACAAGCTATCTCATGTGGAAAACTGAATTAAACTTCATTCTCAATCTCCACCACTAGATATTGCAAGGAAGGAGATGAGAGGCTAATCATCTATGAGTTCTAGTTAATGCAAAACCCATATAACAATCTTACATCAGACAATTTAAATAAGTTAATATCTAGAATCAGTTTTTTTCACTATCACGCTTTACAAGTCAATATAGTACCAACATTTTGAAATGCATATTGTCTCGTCGCAGTCAAGATAAATAATTTCACTCGAGTACAACAGAAACAATGCAAACTTCACACTTAACCACAATTTACTGATTTTTAGTGAGATATGAAAGTTGAATGTTAATAACTATTAATTTCACTAGTAATCAATATGCAATACTACAAAATGAAAGATACCTTCGCAAACGACAAGGATCATGTTGAAATCCGAGAGGTAATGCAATTATTGGACCTGCAGGCTCATACCTTTCGTTTTCAGCACCTTCAAAAGGTGTTACTACAATTTTAAAAGGGATACAAATAGATTTAGGAAATAGAAAAAGTGATTTCCCAAATTAATTCATCACACCCATACTCATCACATGAACTTAATTAGAGTTGTCATGAACACAAAATTTATACTTAAAGAAGAAAATAAAACCTTCAAATATGTAAGTTGAAGAACCAAACTTGCTTGACCGAATCGATAAGGAGAAATCAAAAAGACTTAGCTCATATCTTGAGTTGAAGAAGAACTGAGAAGAAATCTCAAAACTTAATTCAATTGAAACAAAAATTATTCCAAGATGATCTCCATAGTATATTTTCTTTTAGTTAAATCAATTTTTAGGAGCTGTCCATTTTATTTTTCAGAGACAAAAAGAGATAAGAAAGGAGAGAAAAATACACTAATATATTTTAATGTGATTCTATGAGAGACAGAGAGAGAGGGAAATTAGAAATGAAGAAAAAAAGTAAAAGTAAATGCAAGCCACGATAATTCTGACAGTATGCTAGCACATGAACCTAGAGTAACTAAATTTAAATGATAAAAGAATTATTTTATTAGACAATAAATAAAGTAGGATATCAAATAATTAATAATATCAAAATATCCCTTTCCGTTAATAAAGACCGTTAACGAAGTTAATATTTCTTAGTGATTAGATCAAAATCGCTCAGTCTAGTTAATTCAAGGTTAAATATGCACAGTCAAATATCACATGGACTAGAAGTGGATTTACACAATAACATAGGGACTGCAAATGACATTTCCTCTTTAATAAATTCAACAATCATGTCCATACATATTATTCGTTCAATTCATCCGTTAAGGATTTATTTTGTGGTTGGACATCATCAACTCTCCATGTTTTCAATCCCAACACAAAATAAGTAAGATTTTTGCCCCATCCAAATAAAGATATTTATTGGTCTAACTATTCGTTAGGTTTTGAGCCAAAACAAAACAAGTACAAAGTTGTCTCGACAAAATATCATGCACAAGAAAGATACCTAAAATACTGAATTTTTATTTTAGGCATAGACAGATCATGGAGAGAGATTGAACACGTTTTCTCTTGTGCTCCAACTAGTAGCCCGGTTGTTTGCATTAGTTGAGTTATCTATCAGGTCATCTATGAGCCTTTTATAAATGGTTACAAATCTTCTATTGTTACATTTGATGTTAAATCTGAAAATTATGAAATTATTGCATTGTGGAAAGCATTTTTGTCGCAGTCGCAGTCGCAGTCGTACTGTCACGAGATGATAGAGGTGAAGGGTAAATTAGAAATCATAGATTATAATTATATAAGGTGAAATGAATACATGGACATGTGGATTTTAGAGCAGACTCAAAGAAAACAATAAAACAGACATATCATTCGCTTTCCCTTGATATGGAATGAGCAAAAATCTATATTTATATCATCCCCCACTCCTAGTGATGGAGAGATTGTATTTGTATTGAACTTAAGTTCAAGTGTTGTCCGTTGTTTCTGTTATGATGTAACAAGAAAGAGTTGGAGAGAATTAAAAATCAAGGAGCTTCCAAAGGAAAACATAATCCACGACATTTATAGTTATGTTGAATGTCTGTTGCCTTTGGATAATTTTGTTCAAACTGGAAGACATCATAAGTGGTTGCATGAACTTTTTCTTGAATTTGGGTAACTTGAGCCTATAGGATCGTAACCTTGGTATTAAAGTCTCCAAGTAGAAATATATTCAATATATATTATGTTGAAACTCTTGTTTCCTTTGGATTATTTTGATTTTTGGTGTATGTACTTATTTCACCCCTTCTTTTTCACCCAAATATCCTTTCATGAATTGTTTTATTTTGTGATTAGATTTTGTTAATGCAAATTAATCCATATAGTCATGCTATAACTCGACAAAGTGGCATGGGTGAACAAACTTGTAAGACCTTAACTGATGTAGCAAGAAATTAGTGTTTGTTTCACTAACTCCAAAACGAAAATTAAATGAACAAACATTGTTGTTTTAACAATAAAACTGAAGAGATCAGAGTTCAGAATATGAAGAATTTTGTAAATGAACGAATCTCCTCAAACCCTTGAGCTGGTTTACGAAACACCGGTTGAATTTTATTATTTTATTTGTGGAAAGTGAAACTGCCAGTCGCCGCTAAAGGTAGGTATTCATGGCAAACTAAAATCAATAATAGTCGCCGCTAAAGGTAATACTCCACTCCATCTTGGCTAATACTTGAATTTGCCAAAGCAACGCTATACTGGAGGTCTCGAGCAATAAGAAAACTAGACTAGATGTTGTTTAACTCCTGCTTAGTTGTATCATGCAGTGGCTATCTCAGCCATTCAGGAGAAAAGGGAGTGAAGAGGCTAGGATTTTTAATTTGGACAAGTATGAATAAACAAAGATAAAGCATTCTCGGAAGCTATTACGTTTGAAGTTGCTAATAATTGGACAATTTTGTGAATTGTAAGGCAAAGGTCTATATTCAGGAAAATAACAGTGCAGCTAGAGCTCTTTCAACTCTTGCCCCCGCAAGCAAAGAGGTTTCAAGAGAGTAGGCAACCAAAAAGCTCAAAGCAAATATTCTAGTGAGTGTACCCTTTATTTCAAATCTTCTCTATCTAAACGAAAAATAGAAAAAAGAAAAAAAGAAGACAATTTTTTTTCTATGGACCCCTTCCACCTGATTACTTTACTAATGTAATTCATTCAAAAAGACTAAAGGATATTAAGTTTGAAAAAATTGCTTATAAACTTTTTTTTGTTTAGAAACACATAAAAAGGTCAATCTAGATAGGCAATTCACTTTATTCAACACATTTTACTACTAGTTTATATTTTAGACAGAGTATTATTGTAACTTAACATAGAGTATAAAGGGGATTTAAAATATAATAATATGAGTTTAAGCGAAAAGAATGTAAGAAGACAAACAACATTTTCTTGTTTTCTTCTACGTGATTGAGGTTAAGGAGAATAAATAAATTTTCTTTTATAAAAATGATACATTTATCATAAACAGTTATTTCTTTCTAAGAAAAATTAACACAAAAATTATTTCTGGGGTAAAATTGAGGCCCCTTAAAATTGGGGGCCTAAGGCATGTTCCTTATTTTAATAAGCATTGAGCCGATAGTGATCACAAGGGTATTGGCGACTAAACAATATCTCCATGTAAATTTATTTCTTCGAAACATAATAAAGATTCAACAACTCGGTGAGATATATCCTTAATCTTCATTCTTTAATGATTCAACACTGAAAAGTAGTAGATACCATTTTATGATTATAGAAGTTTCAAAATTTACACTAGAAAAATGACACTTTGTAAAATAATTAACCACAAAATATTTAACAGAATCTCAAAATCAAAGCTTCAAACCCAAAAATAATCGACATGAACTCAGCAAGATAACAAAATCCTCGAATTCCGAAGTCATAATAGAAACATCGATTAAAAAGAAAAATAAGGGTTTATATACATGATCACATACATACATATATATGTTTGTGTGTGTGTATATGTATATATATATTCTAAAATCTTCTAGATCTTGATTTGTAGCTTCTATTGAGGCTGTTTTTATTATATATTCTGGGTTTATTATATCTAACTTACATACTTCATGATTATTTTCCCAATACTTTAGAGGCTTTTCTCCTATTTTACCAGCAAAAATAAAGAAAATAGATTTAAATATTATGTGGTAATTCATGGTAAAAAAAATGGTGTTGTTCAGACATGGATAGAAGTTTTAGACTCTATTAAAGGTTTTGAAGGAGTAACACAAAACCCTCAAGCAAAATGGTCAATAGGACATAGAATACAACATATAATGGAAATATTACAAGAAAAATGTACTAATTTACAAATACAAAAACAATTAAAACAAAATGAAATGAATATATATATATATATATATATATGTTTATATATATATATATATATATATATATAACATGTATGCATAAATTAGTTTCCTCCAAAGAACAAATGTAAAAAATAGTTACAACAATTTTATGAAACAATGGAGAAGCAATTGATTTAAAATAGTTTACCTGTAAAAAGAAGGAAAGAGTGAGTAGTTCTTGAATTTCCACCCAAAAAAAAAAAAATCAAGAACTAATAGTTAATATTTGTCTATGTTTACAAGCTCAGACATAGAGAGAAATGAAGACTCGTACATGTAAATTATTGTGTGTTTTCTCTTTATATATATAGAGAAAAATAAATCTAATTAAATGAACGGATCTAGAAGTTTCTAAATCTACATTCAAGACTATCGGTCAACAAATGTTTGTAACAATTTGTTACACAACAAAAAAATTGTAAGATATATAATCATCTTAATAAATACTAGTTAATAAGTAAGGTATTTATAATAAATGAAACTAGACATTTATAAAAATATTTTGTTGAGTAATCCTATCATGTTTTTTACAATCCACCACATGGCAAAAGAACAATAATGAATAGGAAAAATAAGTTTTAGTTGGGTTTTCATATATGAAATAAGAAAAAAAAAACATATGAATACAGTGCTTTAATGTCTTGTTGTCACGACCCAAGACGGGTCGCGAGTGGCACCCACATTTATCCTACTATGTGAGCGAACCAACCAATCTAAACCCCAACATTTCAACCATAATAAAACAGAATATAATGCGGAAGACTTAAAACTCATTAACGGAATCAATTAATAATTTCTAAAATTTAATACTTATCATTCCCCAAAATCTGGAAGTCATCACCACAAGAACATCTATCCTTAAATTAGTAAATCTAAGAATATCTAGGAAGCTAAAATAAATAAACAGCTAGTCCATGCCGGAACTTCAAGGAATCAAGACATGAAGAAGAAGATCCAGTCCAAGCTAGAAGCAATAGCTCACCCTGAGATCTGACGTGATGAAGACTGGCTAGAGTTGCGGTTGAGTTGA
>NC_028637.1:38293212-38293754 GCF_001406875.1 Solanum pennellii | reverse complement strand
ATAACTAACAGAAATCCGACCCAGCCTGGGATTACGCAGCCTGTGACGGGCCGTCGTGCCTGCGACGGTCCGTCCTGCTGCTCCGTCACTGAGTTCAGAGACTAGATTTTTACCAAGAGTCTGTGACGGTCCGTCACGCCTGTGACGGCCCGTCCTGCCATTCCGTTATGAAGTTCAGAGAGTCGATTTCAGTACCTAAATTTCAGAATTCTAAGTGTTTTGGAACGAAACCATCCTCGACGGTCCATCGTGCCCATGACGGTCCGTCGTGGGTTCCGTCGTCTCAGCCAGTTTTTCTAGAAATAAAATCTGCTGCTTAAAACGACTAAACAGGTCGTTACAATAAACCATAACCTACCTCCACCGAAGAATCGTGATCAAGCAATCTACTTCCCAAGCCTTTTTGTTTTCCTCTTCGTTCTCCCTTCTCTCGTTCGTTTCTCCCTCTCTCTCTGTTCTTTCTATTTTTCTTATTCAAACCCTTTTTCTTTTACCCTAATTGTCATATAATTAAGTATAAAAGATGATAAAAATAACCCACT
>NC_028637.1:38292131-38293171 GCF_001406875.1 Solanum pennellii | reverse complement strand
CCACTAACTTTATAATTATAAGCATGAATAGTCCAAAATGCCCCTTTAAAACTTTAGCAGAATTCCGACCCAGTCAGGGTTACGCAGCCTTTGACGATCCGTCACGACTGTGACGGTCCGTACTGCATGTCCGTACAAAGTTCAGAGAGTTAATTCTGTGGAAAGATTTGTGACGGTCCGTCGTGCCAACCACGGTCCGTCCTGCTATTCCGTCGTGAAGTTCAGAGAGTCGATCTCAGTACTCAAATTTTCAGGATCTAAGTGTTTTGGAACGAGACCCCCTCGACGGTCCGTCGTGCCCGTGACGGTCCGTCGTGGGATCCGTCGACCCAGCCAGTTGTTACCAGAAATAAACTCTACTGCTCAAAACGACTAAACATGTCGTTACAATAGATACCAATTTACCCATCGTTCGTCCTCGAACGATCACAAGAAGAAAAACAAGGGCGAAAAGGAGTACCTGAATCTGTAAACAGGTGTGGGTATCTTTCTTGCTTATCAGCCTCCTTCTCCCAAGTGGACTCTTCAACTGGTCGATTCTTCCATTGAACTTTGATGGATGCAATCTCCCTTGATCTCAACTTACGGATTTCTCTATCTAGAATGGCAACATGCTCCTCCTCATAAGACAAATTCTCATCAAGAAGAACTGAATCCCAACGAATAATGTAGTTTCCATCCCCATGGTATCTTTTCAGCATAGACACATGAAATACCGGGTGCACTCCTGAGAGTCCTCGAGGCAAGGCTAATTCATAAGCCACCTCCCCTACTCGCATAAGTACTTCAAATGGTCCAATATACCTTGGGCTTAGCTTACCTCTCTTACCAAACCACATCACACCCATCATGGGTGAAACCTTCAGCAAAACTTGTTCACCCTCTATGAACTCCAAGTCTCTCACCTTTCGATCTGGATATTCCTTTTGCCTACTTTGCGCCGCTAAAAGCTTTTCTTGAATGAATTTCACTTTCTCTAATGATTCCCTCAGAAGATCAGTACCCCAGGGCCTCACCTCGAATGCATCAAACCAACCAAT
>NC_028637.1:38291833-38291922 GCF_001406875.1 Solanum pennellii | reverse complement strand
TTATTCAGCATGCAATGTTCTCCAAAACTTAGAAGTAAAATGCGTACCTCTATCTGATATGATGGAAAGTGGAACTCCATGCAATCGAA
>NC_028637.1:38290980-38291552 GCF_001406875.1 Solanum pennellii | reverse complement strand
AAATGTTGCTTTAGGTCACGATACATCTTGGTTGCACCAGGATGTATAGAATATCCTGAACTATGAGCCTCTGTAAGAATAGTGTGAATCAAATCATTGACGCGGGGTACACATACCCTTCCCTTAATTCTCAAAACACCTTCCTCATCGAGTTTTGCTTCTTTAGCCTCTCCTCGCAACACCTTATCTCGGATCCGGATCAGTTTCTCCTCAGTAAACTGTTTTCCCTTAATCTTGTCAAGAAAGGAAGATCTTGCCTCCACACAGGCCAAAAATCCTCCCTTCTCATTTACTTCTAACCTCATGAAGTCATTAGCGAGAGTCTGAACCTCTCTAGCCAATGGGCGTCCAGAAACTTGCAAGTGAGCTAGACTTCCCATGCTTCCTGCCTTTCTACTTGAAGCATCTGCCACAACATTAGCTTTTCCTGGATGATACAGGATAGTGATATCGTAGTACTTCAGTAGTTCAATCGATCTCCTCTGTCTCAAATTCAAATCTTTCTGAGTAAAGACATATTGTAGGCTACGATGATCCGTATAGACTTCACACTTAACCCCATATAGATAGTG
>NC_028637.1:38290590-38290781 GCF_001406875.1 Solanum pennellii | reverse complement strand
AAGCTTTCTTCGCACTCGTCCGACCATACAAATGGAACACTTTGCTTAGTCAAATTTGTCAATCGGGAAGCAACAGAGGAAAATCCCTTGACAAATCGACGGTAGTAGCTAGCTACACCAACAATGCTCCTTACCTCTGTAACATTAGTGGGTCTTGCCCAACTCTTCACTGCTTCGATCTTAGAAGGATC
>NC_028637.1:38254556-38287286 GCF_001406875.1 Solanum pennellii | reverse complement strand
AATTCCTCATTCTGCACTCGCTCATTTTCCCCTTCCTCACCCTCTTTTACTACTTCTTCAGTCGGTGGAGGAGTCACCGCCCTAGTACTAGATGGGCCAGGTGCTTGTCCTCTTCCTCTAGAGGACGTCCTCCCGCGACCTCTACCACGGCCTTTTGCCACTACTCCTCTTCGAGCTACAGCCCCAGTGACTGGCTCAGACGCATCCTGTCTTGCCGGTGTTGGTGTTCGCGCAGTTGTTGCTCTAGTTCTAACCATCTGCGAAATAGAGTGAAGATGGTCAGATACCAATTTGTATAACCTAGATACCAATTGGATCAAAGTAATAGCATGAAAGAAAGAAAGAATGGAATTTTCCTAACGTCCTATAGCCTCTCAAAGAAAAGTAAAGGCTTCCCCCTACCGTTCCTTAAGACTCTACTAGACTCGTTCTTGTGTGATGAGACCAACGAACCTAATGCTCTGATACCAAGTTTGTCACGACCCAAAACGGGCCGCGAGTGGCACCCACACTTATCCTACTATGTGAGCGAACCAACCAATCTAAACCCCAACATTTCAACCATAATAAAACAGAATATAATGCGGAAGACTTAAAACTCATTAACGAAATCAATTAATAACTTCTAAAATTTAATACTTATCATCCCCAAAATCTGGAAGTCATCACCACAAGAACATCTATCCTCAAATTACTAAATCTAAGAATATCTAGGAAGCTAAAATAAATAAACAGCTAGTCCATGCCGGAACTTCAAGGCATCAAGACATGAAGAAGAAGATCCAGTCCAAGCTAGAAGCATTAGCTCACCCTGAGATCTGACGTGATGAAGACTGGCTAGAGTTGCGGTTGAGTTGAAGACGATGGCACGTTTGCTGCACTCCACAATTAACAAAGAAAAACAAATACAAGTAGGGGTCAGTACAAGGCACAAGTACTGAGTAGATATCATCGGCCAACTCAAAATAGAAAGCAATATATTTCAGATAATAACATAAAATCAACTAATATTCTTAACAGGTGACAACAACATTTACCATAACCCTTGGCCACAACACCAAGCACATCTATGAGGACTCAAGCCTCCACACCATACTCATTTGGGAAACAGGTTCTTTAGATTGAGTATATTAACATATTTCAAGATTCATTCTCTTTACTATCCTGGTGTCGGAACGTGACACTCCGATCCCCTACTACTACGTGTCGGTTCGTGACACCCGATCCATTACCCTCATTCTTTTAGTTCATCAAGCCTTCTTTTATACCAAGGCATCATCATTAACAAAGTGGATTTAAGGTTTAAGATTCACAGCCTCATCTTTCCAACCCACTACAATTACATAATCACATCATGCAAGCACACAATTAAGCATATAGAAGACTTTACAATACTACCCAATACATATCATTCGCTATTAAGAGTTTACTATGAAATAGCATAAACCATAACCTACCTCCACCGAAGAATCGTGATCGATCAATCTACTTCTCCAAATCCTTGCTGTCTCTTCGTTCTTCTCTCTCGCTCGCTCGTTCTCTCTTCTTTCTCTCTCTGTTCTTTCTATTTTTCTTATTCAAACCCTTTTTCTTTTACCCTAATTGTCATATAATTAAGTATAAAAGATGATAAAAATAACCCACTTTTTATTTCAAGGTTATCTCCTTTAACCCCCAAGTAATTGAATTATTAACATTAATCCACTAACTTTATAATTATAAGCATGAATAGTCCAAAACGCCCCTTAAAAACTTTTAACAGAAATCCGACCCAGTCAGGGTTACGCAGCCTGTGACGGTCCGTCACGACTGTGACGGTCCGTACTGCATGTCCGTCACAAAGTTCAGAGAGTTAATTCTGTGGAAAGATTTGTGACGGTCCGTCGTGCCAACCACAGTCCGTCCTGCTATTCCATCGTGAAGTTCAGAGAGTCGATCTCAGTACTCAAATTTTCAGGATCTAAGTGTTTTGAAACGAGACCCCCTCGACGGTCCGTCGTGCCCGTGACGGTCCGTCGTGGGATCCGTCGACCCAGCCAGTTATTACCAGAAATAAACTCTACTGCTCAAAACGACTAAACAGGTCGTTACACTTGTAGATTCTACATCGGACTTTGCTAAATTAAAATTAATTTTATAAAATAATTGATGAATTTTAGAATTTCTATGAATCAAGAATTGTTTTATTGACTCAAAGTTTTATTCTATCACATTATATTTACAAAATTATCGTTGTTGTAATTTTTGCGCTCTCAGGCTAAACCTGTAAAATGATATTCATGAGTGCTTTAAAAAGATTACTATGATTTCATAGAAACAACACAACTTCACAAACATATAGATTCAATCATCAAATATATTACCTATAAAATATATAAATTTGATTAAACGTTTAACACAGACTTACTTTGCGGTATAATATTATACTGAACTTATATATATAGAGGAAAACTAATTACAAATTTCTAAACTTAATGAAGGTATAAGTGTTGATTGTTGAAGTACAATGCAAACGTGGTAAGCAAATGAGGTATGAGAGCTCATATACTTATTTTTCTTAAATGAAAATCTTACAAATAGTAAAGATTACCTATAGATTATAGGAAAAAAAAGGAAAATCACCCCCCCCTCTTCCCCCAATCTGTTGACTTTATTTTCTATGTTTCAATATGAAATTGAAAATATTATCTAGGTAGCTATTATTTATGAGGTTTTTCATTTTCTCATTTTCAAAATGATGTTTTTAATTTTTTTTTGAAGTTTTCTTTCAACTTACACATACACAGTGAAGTTAGCACTAAGTTGATGATTAATGGTTTGGTGTATTGTTTTAATGATTGATATATGATTTTAACCAAGTTTTTTTACCACTAAACAATGAGTTGGACTACATATATGAACTATGATTTTCTTCCTTATATTTTCTTCTATCTTTTAAAATCTTATCATGAAAAAAGTTATGAATTTCAAACTATAATTATGATTTCTTGCATAGATAGAAATTCATATTGACTTCAATGTAGTATTAAATCTATTTCTGATTTTTATAAAAAAATGAAATCTATTTTCAATTTAGATACACATGATTTTCTTACTAAAAGAACATGAGTGAATAAGGATTTATTTTTTAATGTTGAACATTTTGCTTCTTGTTTTTTTGGGAAAATGTGGAACTACTAATATTCAAGAACACCATCTACTTATTAAATTCCTTTTCTAATTTTGCTATCAAGTTCAATATAAAATTGAAGTTATTTGTTAGATGAGATTTTGTGTCTAGAACTTGAGGAATTCAGTCCTAACAAAACACTCGGGTCAAATGGTAGTCAAAATATAAGAGGTCGTTTTACAACTGGTTAAAATTGTACATATATTAACTGGCTTCATCATCAGAAAAGAAGAATAAGCATGGTGATTATAAACATAAGATAGTGAATTAAATTTATCGTCCAATAGTTACTTTAAGAAAAAAAACTCGCAATACACTGAGTATGATTCTTTTTTCATGCTTGGCCTAGCCCTTTATCTTCACCATTTATAGTTGGGGGGAGGGGGGTTGGTAGAGGTAAAAATTTAGTAACCCCCTGTATGATCTCACGATAATAATTTTGTAAATATAATGTGATAGAATAAAAGTTTGAGTCAATAAAACAATTCTTGATTCATAGAAATTCTTTACTTCATCAATTATTTTATAAAATTAATTTTATTTTAACAAAGTCCGATGTAGAGTCTACAAGACACTAAAACACTGTATTCATATGTTTTTCTTTTTGTATTCATATGTGAAAACCCAACTAAAACTTTTTTTTTCTATTCATTATTGTTCTTTTTGCCATATGATGGATTGTAAGGAACATGATTAGGATAACTCAAAAAAAATATTTTTATAAATGTCTAGTTTCATTTATTATAAATACCTTTCTTATTAACTTGTATTTAATAAGATGATTGTATCTCTTACAATTTTATTGTTGCGTAATAAATAATAACAAACTTCTGTTGGCCGATAGTCTGGAATGTATATTTAGAAACTTCTAGATCCGTTCATTTAATTAGATTTATTTTTCTCTCTATATATATATAGAGAGAACACACAATCATATACATGTATTCCTCTTCATTTCTCTCTATGTCTGACCTTGTAAATATAAAAAAAAATATTAACTACTAGTTCTTAATTATTATTTTTTTGGGTGGAAATTCAAGAACTACTCACTCTTTCCTTCCTTTTACAGGTAAACTATTTTTAATCGATTGCTTCTCCATTGTTTCATTCAAATAGTTGCAACTATTTTTTACAGTTGTTCTTGTGAGGAAATAATTTATGCATACACGTTATATATATGTATATGTATGCATGTGATCATGTATATAAACCCTTTTTCTCTTTTTAATCGGTGTTTCTAAATGACATTGGAATTCGAGGATTTTGTTATCTTGATGAGTTCATGTCGAATACTTTTGTGTTTTAAGCTTTGATTTTGAGATTCTGTTAAACATTTTGTGGTGAATTATTTTACAAAGGGTAATTTTTCAAGTGTAAATTTTGAAACTTCAATAATCATAAAATGGTATCTACAACTTTTCAGTTTTGAATTATTAAAGAATGAAGATTAAGGATATATCTTACCGAGTTGTTGAATCTTTATTTAGTTTCGAAGAAAATAAATTTACATAGAGATTTTGTTTTGTCATCAATACCCTTGTGATCAGTGTCGGCTCAATGCTTATTGAAATAAGGAACATGCCTTAGGCCCCCAATTTTAGGGGGGCGTCAATTTTTCCCCAAAAATAATTTTTGTGTTAAGTTTTCATAGAAACAAATAGTTGTTTATGATAAATGTATCATTTTTATGAAAGAAAAGAATATTTATTCTCCTTAACCTCAATAACATTGAAGAAAACAAGAAAATGTTGTTTCTCTTCTTACATTCTTTAAATCCATATTATTATATTTTAAACCCCCTTTATACTCTATTTTGAGTTACAATAATATTCTGTCAAAAATACAAATTAATAGTAAAAATATGTTGAATAAAGTGAATTGCCTGTCTAGATTGACCTTCTTATGTGTTTCTAAACCAAAAAAAGTTAATAAGTAATTTTGTGAAACTTAAGTTCCTTTACTCTTTTTGAATGAATTACAGTTAGTAAAGTAATTAGGTGGAAGGGGTCCATAGAAAAAAATTGGCTTCTTTTTTTCTGTTTTCTTTTTTTTATTTATCATTTTAAATAGAGAAAGAGTTGAAACTAAGGGTACACTCACTAGAGGATTGGCTTTGAGCTTTTTGGTTGCCTACTATCTTGAAACCTCTTTGCTTGCGAGGGCAAGAGGCCACTGCATGATCAAAGTCTCTGGTAACTTAATTTCTACAGCCAAAGCAATCTTCCAATCCGAAACAAGAGCAACTGCTAGTTGACTATATTCCGTTGTTACTCTTAACAAACAAGAGCAACTGCTAAATGATTAACTTTTATTTTTAAAATTAAATGTAACCTTATGTCCAATGTTATATTATATGCTAGTTCTTAAAATAAAGCTAATCATTAGTACACTTTAGGGACTACTTAATCAAATGCACGTGGTAATATTTTGTGTAATTTTTGTCATATCTGGTTAATAGCAGCAAATTTTATTCAGTGAAGCCATAAGCTGACAGATTTTAAGTTGTTAAATAGGAAGCCCAATATTGATAAAGTTAAAAGGCTGGCAAATTCGATTTGATTGATTGCCTCACTAGTCACTATCTCGACGAGATAGGGGTAATGTATGCGACACTCTACTCTTCCCAGATTCCACTTGATGTTTTTCTTGTATGGAAGACGCAGGAAACACAAGTTCAAGATTATCAAAACTCTAGTTTCAACTCTAGTTTCTAGCTCTCCATCATGAAACAAAAATATTTGATAAACTCTATTGAATGCATTCCTTTTATTTGTTTAAAAGTCAACTTGATTAATTTTCAAAGTTAAATTAAATTACATTAATTCAATACTTTAAATAAAAAATTTAAAAACCATATGAAAAGAACTATAAATTGTAATTTTTGCATATCAATATAATAAAAAATACAACATGAAATATTTGTCAAAGTTTTTATAATTTTACTCTAGAAAAGGAAATTATATTAATTAGAAGTGAATTATAACATTCAAAAAAATAAAATAAGAATAACTAGGTACTTAAGGGGATTTAATTATTAATTAAATCTCTAAATATTAAGGGCATAATGGTCCTTTCGCTTATTAATTAAAATAAATCAGATTTTTGTATTAATTTAATTTAAATTATATTTGACGAAGTCTTGACTTAGTCTCCTAATCGTAATAGTTCTCTCTCTCACTCTTCTTAACTCTCTCTCTCAAGTTCTCCATCTTTCTCACGTTATTCTGCCAAATATCAACAGTTCTTCACGCTTGAAGAACTCTCCTGACATTTTAAGAAGAAAAAAAAAACAAAGCAACCAAAAATATTAAGGCGAAGAGAAGTTGTTCGTTGAGTGGTGTGGACGTTGAGGTAACTTGGACTAATTTTTGGAGAGAGTTTTGGGCAGCAAATTCTTCGTTTGAACATCAATAAAGGTATGGGTTTCTTCTCTCTTGGCTCCTTTCCCAAGAGGCCCCTTACGATTCAAACTATTCATCTCGAAACTAAGGTTGTTCCCCGTTGCATGCCCCTGTCACTAGATCCATATGATCTTAGGTTGGGTATTCTTGTTGGTAGAATTTAGGGATACTTGTTTGTGGTGATGATCTCGTTTCGAGTATGTGTTCATGAATATGTGTTTATATTTTGTGTCTTTTGGGAATATGTATGTAAATACGTATGTATTTGTGCAAGATTCTTATCATGATTTTGAGTTTTTCTTTAGCATGCTAATAGCATAGAGGTTATTCGTGTTTTGTGTGCAATTAGAGGCTCTTAAAATCGTATATTCACATGGTTGAAAGATTATAAATTATAGTTAAAACAAATGATCAAACCATCCCTCTAAACTTGTCTTAAGAATTTTAACGAATGTATAAGAAACAAATGCTAAATTAACCCGTAAAAATGATGTACAAAATTGTGGAGTAATGTCCCAGAACCTGGAAATAAGTTGTAATTCTGGAAATTTTGAATAAAAAAATAAGTAAATAAAAATAGGTGAGGTCTGCAGGGATCGTACCCGAGACCTCACCAAAGTAAGCCTTAATAAAAGAAATGTGCCAGATGGGGCTTGAACCTGGGGCTGGGGGGCCGGCGAAATTCGCCAAGAAAAAAAAAGAAAAAAGGGGGGGGGGCTGGGGGAATCGAACCCTCGCTCCTGTATTGCGCGAAAAAAAAAGGAAAGAAAAGAAGCGGGGGCTAGGGGCTCGAACACGCGACCTGGGGGAGAGGCGAAAAGGGAATAAATCAGGTAATTTAAATGAGAGGCGTGGGATTCGAACCCACGACCTCCATGTACACGCGAGACAAAGAAGAAAATAGTAAGAAATAAAACGTGAGGCGTGGGAATCGAACCCACGACCTCAAAGACTGTAGCAGTGTACGAAAAAAGATAAAAAAAAATAGAGGGGCTGTGGGGGTTCGAACCCACCACCTCACAGCCTCCTCTTCAGCGAAAAATAGAGGAAAATAAGGGGGTTGTGGGGGTTCGAACCCACAACCTCACTAATGAAGTGATTTTAATGGAAAAAAAATATTTGAATTAGAATTTTAATTAAAATAGAAAATTAATTCTTTCATGTAAATATTGAGATTTAAATTAGAATTCTAATTAAAATAGAAAATTAATTCTTTCATGTAAATATTGAGATTTAATTTAGAATTCTAATTAAAAATAGAACATTAATTCTTCCGTGTAAATGGTGAGATTTAATTTAGAGTTCTAATGTTATGAATAGTAGAAATAAAATCAATGAAAAATATAAATGATACCCAAATGATTCAAGAATTGGGTTCCCGTGCCCAAACTTCCGTATTGGTACATACGTCATACGTGAATAAAATATTCAAGAATAATGTCATCTACTTAGATCAAGAAAAAGAATCAAGATCTTGGTATATATACAAGATACATAAATCTTGTAATACATATTCTTAGGAAAATAAGAATCACTTAACTAACTATAAATGAAGCCCCATGGCTTGTATGTATAGACACTTAAGTTTAACATACATTCAAGAATAATTTAACCTAAGATATACGTAATGAAATGAAGAAATGAACATTCACGTATTAAGAGGCGAATAACTATGAAAAATAAAGGTGCTAATAATGAAGAATGTGGTGACAATCATGACGTGAGGCTAATGTACATGATGAGAGAAATCTCAAATGAGCCTAAGTAAATGTTACCAATACGAACTCACAAATGGGAGTGTAAAATAATGAAGAGATCAGTTTCGATGAACACTTTAATGAAAATATTGAGTTTAAAACACTTAATACTAATGATAAGATGAGAAATCATCTATTGAGCTATGATGTCCTCATACTAGAAGCCAGCTTCAATTATGTATGGGTTGAATGTAATGGAACTTTATACCGAGCATCGATAGGCTAGCTATGAGCGGTGATGCCTTCTTTTAGGAAGGGCGGAGGTTCACGTAACTCTCATGAGATGAGACTGTCCGGCTTGCCGGGTATGGGTCTCCATACATCTCCTAGTCTTTGAACCTATATTACCACTATACGGATCTGGCGGGGTTAAATTCCCATATACCCTTGCATGTTATTGAATTGCTTTGGCCGGTGATTCCACCTCTTTTCGGTGTGGGGGATACACTGGATTTCATGATGCTCACATGATCTATGTCGGTTAAAGTTAAAGTTCCCAATGAATGAATGAGGGCAGCCTCAAATGAATCATATAAAGAAATGAATGATACCCAAGGTGTTAGGATAATAAAGAGGTGAGCTAGATACAGGTAATGACATTAGCTTATTCCTGATCATCGCACAGCAACCCCGATGAAAGTCTTAAACTACATCCTAGGTATAGCTGGTGTTCGCACTAGCCTATGAATGAATTGAAATGAAATACGTATGAAGGAATGAAGCAGACTCTGTGTTTGCTAAAGAAGGCTCCCTAGTTGAGGTCCCATATGTTGAGCTCTCATTTTGGAAAGTCTTATGGTTAAGTCTATGATAATAAGGTCTCATGGTATATGAATGAATAATATGAAAGAAACTATGTGTTATATGTTATGTGCTATATGAAGATGTTATGTGTTGTGTGCCATACGATGATTATAATGATGCATGTCACTCTCATTGCATAACTTTCCCAATCTCAATTTAGCAAGTCCACTGACTTGACTTCCAAACATCATGTTGTTAGAAAAGAGCTATTCTTCCTCATGCATGTCCCTGGTGGGTGCTTGCATATACCCATACTTAGTACAAGTGTGTACTAATTCCATACAGACATCTACTTTTAGGTGCAGGCACAGGTGGACGGTAGAGCTACAGGTTTGTTGTTGCAGCTATCTGGACGTCAGCATTCATCCGGAGTTTGGTAGGTCCTCATGCTTTCGAGGATGCTACTGTTTTACATTCTAGCGTAGTTCTACAGTTGAGCTAGTGGAGCATGTTCCACTGGCGCTTCTTTCCTATTTTGGTTCAGACGTTGTATTGGTGTTATTTTGGCCGATATACAATTAATACTTAATGAATTACTTCTTTCAGTTGCTTATCTCTTAATTGTTAGATGGTTGATGATGAACGATTACAAAATATAAATAATGTTTGGCAAGTATGATTAAAGAATCAAAAATTTCAAATTTTCCGCTAAAATTAACCTATGTAAAGTAAGAATGACGTAAGTAGGCTTGTTTGCGACCTCTGAGAGGTCAACGACGCCGGTCTCGTCTGGGGTCTAGATTCCAGTCGTGACAAAGTTGGTATCATAGCACTAGGTTAAATTCCTAGAATAATGAGTTCACATCAACCACATTGAGTAGTTTCTAAGTCATGGTAGTGAAGTGCACCACTATCCTGGATTAGAGAATGCATGATGTGTAGGAAAAACTTCCCTTCTTCTGATCTTATTGTGCTTTTCCTGATGTCTGAATTCTTGGTGTTATGAACGTGTCTGACATCAATCCTTGTTGTTTTCAGAGAATGAACAGTTGGAGAACTAAGGGTCTGAGGACGGGATCAGCAGCAGCTAGGGGTAATCAAAATCCACCCTAGGCTCCAGCAGAAGGAGTGGCCATGCCAGTTAACCCAGCTGGGTTGACTGATGCGGAGGTGCGGGCATCTCTAGCCCAGATGGCACAGGCCATCACGATGCAGGCCCAGGCGATTACTGCCCAAGCCAACCGGCAGGATGTTCAGAGGGAAAACCCACCGGTTCGCAGCATGGCTGACAGACTGCGAGATTACACGAGGAGGAATCCTCCTATATTCACAGGGGCTAAGACTTCAGAAGATCCTCAGGAATTTATAGACGAGTTGCATAAGATCCTGGTGGCCATGGGGGCCACTGATATTGAGAAGGCTGAGCTGTCTTCCTACCAGCTCAAGGATGTTGCACAGACATGGTGCGAAATGTGGCAAGATAGCCGTCTCCTAGGTGGAGTGCCAATCACATGGGAGCGGTTCAAGACAGCATTTTTGGAAAGGTTCTTCCCTAGAGAGATGAAGGAGGCCAAGGTTGAGGAGTTCATCAACCTTAAACAAGGATCTATGACGGTCAGGGAGTATTCCCTGAAGTTTGTGAAGCTATCAAGGTATGTTACTTCCCTTAATATTTAATAACAAGAATGACGAGAGTACTTAGCTTTGTTGAAATTATCTAGGTATGTTACTTCCTTGGTTTCGAACAGCAGGGATGAGATGAGCAGGTTCCTCACAGGAATCAATGGAGACCTGGAGGAGGAGTGTCGGTCTGCGATGCCCCATGATAATATGGACCTTTCTACGTTAATGGTGCATGTCCAGCAGGTAGAGGACAACCGAAAGAGGAGAGGTGTACGTGATATTAGGAGGCCTAGGCCTCATGATCAGGCAGGTCCCAGCCATGGAGGCCATAGAAATAATTTTGGCGTCCCTGAGCAGCCCAAATTCAAGAAGGGGCAACAGAGTTCTGGGAATTCTAACCCTCAAAGAAATACAACACCTAGAGGAGGAAGACCCGAACCCAAGGGGGGCAATGGAGGGGAGATGCAGCGTCCAAAGAAGACTTGTGGTAAGTGTGGTCGAGCTCACAGTGGAGAATGCAGACAGGGCACTAATGAATGCTTCGGTTGTGGTAAGAGTGGACACATGGTCTGAGAGTGTCCCCAGAACAGAGGTCAGGCTGGAGGTAATGCTCAGCCTAGGCCTACCCCTTAAGGTGCAGCAGCAGCCGAGCCTCCCAAGAGGAATATATTCAATGCGCTGAAAGGCAGGGAGGAGCTGGAGAAGTCCGCTGATGTGGTCACAGGTATGCTGCAAGTATTCTCAAATTCTGTTTATGCTTTACTTGATCCTGGGTCTACACTTTCCTTTGTGACTCCTATGCTTGCCCTTACATTTGAAATACTACCTGAAGTTCTGCATGATCCTATTGTGGTTAGTACGCCTTTAGGAGAAAATGTAAGAACTCATAGGGTATACAAGAATTGGCCAATAGTGGTGAGTGGCAAGACTATGTGTGTAGACATGATTGAGTTACCCATGAATGATTTTGATATTATTCTTGGCATGGACTGGCTTCACAGCTATTATGCTTGCTTGGACTGTCGTAGTAGAGTGGTGAGGTTTCGCTTCCCTAATGAAGGAGAGTTAGTCTGGGAGGGGTACAATACGAATCGTCCTAACCCCTTGATTTCAAATCATAAGGACAATAAAATGATGGCCAAAGGGTTACTATGTCATCTACTGAGTGTTAATGATTTAGATCATGACGTTCCTTCCATATACTCGGTGCCTGTAGTAAATGAATTCCTAGATGTGTTTCCTGAAGATTTACCTAGAGTCCCTCCCCTTCGAGAGATTGACTTTGGTATCGACTTAGAACCTGATACTAAACCAATCTCAATTCCTCCTTATGTAATGGCTCCAGCAGAACTCAAGGAGTTGAAGCTGCAGTTAAAAGATCTCACTGATAAGGTTTCATTCAGCCGAGCATTTCCCCTTGGGGCGCTCCAGTGTTGTTTGTAAAGAAGAAAGATGGGACCCATAGAATGTGTATCGATTATCGGCAGCTCAAGAAAGTCACTATAAAGAATAAGTATCCACTTCCCAGAATTGATGATTTGTTCGATCAGCTCCAAGGGTCTAGTGTCTTCTCTAAGATTGATCTTCGTTCAGTGTATCATCAGCTTAGGGTTAGGGATGGGGATGTCCCAAAAATAGCTTTTCGTACCCGTTATGGTCATTATGAGTTCTTGGTTATGTCATTCGGTCTCACGAATGCACCTGCTGCATTTATGGACCTCATGAACAAAGTCTTCCATGAATACCTTGACTCCTTCGTCATAGTATTCATTGATGACATTCTCATCTACTCTAAGACCAAGGAAGAGCATGAACAACATTTGAGACTAACCTTGCAGGTACTTAGACAGCATCAGTTGTATGCCAAATTCAGCAAGTGTGAATTCTGGCTGAGATCAGTGACCTTCCTGGGCCATGTTGTGTCCGATCAAGGTGTAGAAGTGGACCCCATAAAGACTGAAGCTGTTAAAAATTGTCCAAAGCCTCTTACTCCCACCGATATCCGTAGCTTTCTGGGATTGGCTGGTTGAATGAGCTTGATGAATTTCTCTTTAAGGCATATGAAAGTTCATCCCTCTACAATGAAAAGATGAAGAAGTACCATGACCAAAAGATTGAGAAGCACAATTTTTTGTAGGGGATTTGGTGCTTTTGTCAAATTCAAGGTTGCATTTGTTTCCGGACAAACTCAAGTCAAAATGGAATTGTCCCTATCTTATCACCACCCTATTCCCTCATGGTGCGGTTGAGTTGGAGAACAAGGAGGGTGTGATGTTCAAGGTGAACGGGCAGCGAATAAAATCTATGTAGGGCATGCATAAATGGAGAAAGAAATGATTGAGGCATAGCATCTTGATGAAGTCTGAGTAATCAAGAGTCCTCCGTCGTGCCGCGACGTTAAATCAAGCGCTAATTAGGAGGCAACGCAATATATGTATCCTCTAGGAACCTATAGGTTTTTCATGATTTTATAGTTATAGTTGCATTATTTTTGCTTTTAATTATTTAATGTTCCGTCTGAGTGCTCGTTTCTTTTTCATTAATAGTGTTGGCTAGACCATAGATTAGGGTCTGTGTCCAAAAAGTGTCCAAAAAAAAAACAAAGTATTAGCTTAATGGGTGTTAAATGTGCAAGTATTAAATCAACAGAAATCTGCAAAAAATTGTCTTTTGCACCCATCGACGGAACCATCGATAGACCGTCGGTGGGATCTTTCATTCCCAGGAATGTCTTTCAAAATTTCCAAGTTAGGTCACCCTCGACGGACCCCTATGAGAGAACGTCAACCCCGTTACGATCCGTCGACGGGGAATCGTCGCGTCTTTACCCACAACCCTGACCCGACCCGTCCAGCTGAATAGTAAATGTTTTAAACTTTTTAAGTTCCCACCTCCTCAATAACCCATGATAACTCTTTCTCTCCTCATTTCCTACCATTTCTCCCCACTTCATCACCATTAACTCACATTCCCTTTCCATCTTCTGATTTCCCACATTTTCCCCAAATTCCCAGTCCTTTCTCTCCCAATTCTCCCAGTTTCTTCAGTCCATTGATGGTCGGTGTTCGTGGTGTTTGTGCTCCTGTTCAACTACCAATGTCTTACTTCTTCTTCTTCTACTCCATTTATCAGGTATATTCTTCTGATCTGTGAATTAACTATCATTAATTTTCTTATTTTTAGATTAAATTTGTTGTCTCATTGTGTGGGTCTCCATTTTGGACCTTTATTGCATGTTAGAACTCACCCCCGTAATTCTAAGTTCCCGTAGAACACTGATATTGGAAAGGAATGGGGGTGTTGTGTTAAAAAACGGCGTGTCTTTCCTGATTCTATTTATGACCTAGGGTTGATAGGCTGTCAAAAATTAAATGCTAAAACTCGAAAAAATTCTTGCCCTAGGGATGATGGGATGTTATGTAGTTTCTTGGGAATCTTGGGTTGTTAAGGATACTACTCATTAGTAAGTTAGGGGAACTAATTTTGCTAAAATAAAGTAGAAAAATTATGTCCCTAAAGGACAGTACGAGACCCCGTCGACGGACTGTCATGCCCTCAATGGACCGTTGTGGGGGTTCGTTACTCCCCACTTCTCATTCTTAGGCCAAGTACCCCTCGACGGACCCCTGTGATGGACCGTCGTGCCTTCGACGGTATGTCCTACACAATCGTTGACAATGTGAGAACCTTTGTTTCTGATGTTCAAAAATTTTAGTCTAAGTGTCCCTCGACAGAATCCTGTGACGGACCGTCGTGCCTTCGACGGTCCATCATGCACAATTGTTGACACAATTAGAACCTTTGTTTCTAATATTTTCAAATTTTAGTCTAAGTGTCCCTCGACGGACCCCTATGACGGAATGTCGTGCCTTCGACGTTCTCTTGCACAATCGTTGCCACTATCAGAGCCTTTGCTTTTGATGATATACAAAAATTTCACTAAGTGTTCCTCGACGGACCCCAACGACGGACTATCTATAGGTCTGTCATGCAGTGCTACAACTGTTGCACTGCCACTCCATTTCTGTTTCTACTTTTTTGCTTTCTTGTGTTGCATGTACTATTGCTAATTGCTTTTCTCTGCACGTACTAATGGCACCAAAACAAGATTGCGTCAACTCAGGAAGGCGTTCCAAGTCCGTCGCATGTCCGTCCGGATGGTCATAGGCTTAGACGATGAGTGTGACATGGAGTACGTTCCACCGTCACTCTCACTCAAACCCATGCTGCACGCACCACCTGAGCCACGCCCACGAAGGTGGCGCCCGGCGGAGTCACGGTCTCCCAGTTTGAAGAGGAGCGCATATTGACTGGCACACCTTCTGGGTCTACTACAAAATCTAAGAGAGAATTCGTCTCCGAGGATGCTTCTGGTTACGAGGAAGTGTCCGATTCTGAGGAGGCCTCTTCTCCCGCCACCGCATCCCAGTCTACCTCGTGTGATGAGGCTGATAGTGCTGACTCTACCCCGCACCGCAGACTGGCGTCCCCGCCCAAGTTGTTGATCAGCCCAACCAATGGGGTGTTGAGGGGCAATATCAAGTATACACCGACGCAAGCTGCCTAATGATAAGGGGGTCATGACCCGGACCCTGACACTAGAGCGGCAGGTTCTTATGGGGAGTCTCACCACCATGCCGACTATTCATGAAATATTCACCAGGCATCGGCTGGAGTGGACGACTCGGGATTTAGGCCACTACAGTGAGGAGATTGTCTAAGAGTTCTATGCCGCCTATATGGAGACTCTCTGATCTAAGCTAGATAGGTGGGCAGCCCCCGCCAAACATGCTCCTTTGGATTACGTCCGAATCTGCGGCAAGCGGGTTGAAATTTCCTTGCTGGCTATCCGCAAGTTTCTCTATGGTGCAAATATTGATACCACCCGGACACCTCTCATCGCCGAGTTCGACTATCGGTTGAAGTTGATTAAAAATGGTCGATTCCTGCGTGAGCGAAAGTTGAGAGATACCACCAAGCGGTGGATCGCACAGTACCTTTTCGTCGATGGTGAGGCTGCTGATGGGCTGCTGGACCCCAAGGGAAGTATCAATAAGGCTAACCTCACCTTCACAACCAAGTTTTGTGGTTACTAGTCCGACACTACCTTTCCCCCACTGTAGCTGACAACATTGTCACTTGGGATCGTGCAGTACTCATGGCGGCGATGATTGCGGGGTTCGAGGTTGACTTCTGATGGCTATTACAGGAGGTGATGCACGAGAGGGCCTTCAAGGCCACTACTACTTACCCCTTCGCGTGCATGGTTTTTGCTTTGTGCAGGTTAGCAGGAGTGCCCATGTGGCACATTGATCTGCTCAAGACCCCTCCTGGAACAAAAGATATTGGCCTCATTCGTGATGAGACCAATGAGTTGGCTCCCCACAGACGGACACATCCGAAGGTGCAGCGGCTTGGTGTGAACTTAGCGGCAAAGGTAGAGTAAGCCCAAGCGGCTAACACGGCAATATCTGATCCTAGCGACACACTCCGGCTGAGTCTATCCCGGGTAGTAGCACCGCTCCGAGATCCTCCCACTCGACTGCATCTATTACTCTGGTCCCGCTTGCTAGGGTCCAAACACTTGAGGCTTAAATGGCCACACTTCTACACCACCTCCAGCCTTGGTTGCTGAAGTCTATTTCTTAGTCATAGGAGCGCTTAGAGAGGAAGATGGCCTAGCACACTGAGCGGAAGGTCATGGAGCTCCACCAGCGCTTGAACGCTTTTGAGCTGCGGGTTCTTGCCCGACCAGCCCCTACACTGGATGTGACGAATCTCCAGGCTACTGTGGAGAGTCTTAGAGCAGACTTAGATACTATACTAGAGGCTCAGGTGGAGGAGTCTGAGGCCCCTTGTGCAGAGCCCGCTGAGGACACAGTGTTAGCTGCCTTGTTCTCCACTGCCACAGTGCCACCACCTCCACCACGAGATCGTGTCAAGAGGCATAGAGTTAGAGATAAGGAGGAGTCTAGGGCGTGGAAGAAGGAGCACCATGAGTTTAAGGCTGCGAGGAGAGCCTCACTTATTGATGAGGAAGCCCGCCAGTTGAGGTTTGTAGAGTTGGCTGCTGGGGCTTCCAGTTCCGGAGTTGCAGAGGCTGAGAGAAGCACTACTAATGGTGTTGTCAGTGCTGAGGAAATTACTGATGGTGTCCTTACTTCAAAGGGAGTGGGTTCCGGGAAGCCGGACCCGCCAGCTTGTTGATTACTAGCGATTTGGGCCTCAGGTTTGCTTCACCTACCACCTTATTCTATATACTCTTATTCATTGGGTACAATTGCATGTCTTTTTGTTGGGGCTGGTGTAAATGGAATGTGAGTGCTAGGGTGAAGTCTGAGTAGCCCAACTCACAATCCTCTTTTGGGGTTTTCTTATCTGTGTTCTTTTCCCCCAAGAGAATGGTTATTTTTATTGTTGAACCGTCATGTTGGTATCTTTTCTACATAGCATAGAAATGGACTATGAAAAATAATGGTTAAATAAAAATAACATCCTGATTTAAAGAAAATGCTGCATGACTAGGCATAGTAACTGATAAATGTGTGGCTCTAAGCATGACATAGAGAAACACCACTGCATGACCCTAAATCTAAAACTCGAATTAGGTTTCTGATAATTTGGTAAAGTAATGAGACGTCAAGTGAGGATGAGGGAAAATTTGAATATTCCACCTTAGGTACTGAGCTAGAACTTGCATGGTTAGTCCTGCTAAATGTATGTCATAATAGACAATTAGGAAAGGATCATATACCCTTGTTTAATATAGATAATCTTTAACCTAAAAAACAGAAAACCAAATGAAATTAATCCCTTCTTGATCCAAATGATTGAGCTTAAAATAGACCTTCCTTTTCACCCCAACTGATCTTTTCTGGGAATAATGTGTTGGCCCTGGTCCCTCCTTGGACATGTGCACCACAGCTTATGCCAAAAGCATAAGTTGAGGATGGCTTATGCAGAAAACAGCCTTGTCGTGGACCTGAACCAACTTTGGGTATTGTGTACATTGAATAATGGCAAAGCCATGAGTTGAGGGTAGCTATTATGAGGAATGCTCCAGAAAGTGGAGTTCAAAGAACAAAGAGAAAGAAAGAACAAAAGAAAAGTGACTCAAGAAAAGTTTAAAGAAGTAAAAAAAATAATATAAATTTGAAAATGTAAAAATACAAGCAATAAAAGAGAAGAGTCACTTACACAAAGGAAGAAAGAAGGGAGAATAGCAAGGTTAAAAAATACAAGAAAATTATGAAATAGGACGGAATAAAACAATGAAAAGGTAGGACACTTAGCCGTTATGTAAAGGAGGGAAATAAGTCACTAAAATACATCCAAATGTATCCAACCTTACCCTGATCCTAAGTTACAAACTAAGAAAGTCCTATCGTGTTCCTAATAGTCTATTATGGTGAACTTAAATTAGTGAAAATAAGGGCAAACCTATGGCAATAAGTAAAAATGAGGTGTGAATTTGTTCTGAGAATGAATGTTGAAAAATAATCCTTATACTCAAACTGAAATCACTGTGTGAAAAATGAGAAACTTGTTTTGAAGTGAGGACACTAATTGCAATACTGGAAAATTTGTACCTCGGTGAGAGATCAAAGAGGATAGGTGTCGGTGTGTGGTGAGTCTGTGTCATGGTCCGATCCACATGATCAAGCCTAGTAGTGATAATATGCATAAATCAATTTGAAAATAATCGAGATTGATAGCCAAATGATTGCAAAAAGCTAAAATAAGGATACTCTTGTACAATGATTTTGTGGTGAGTCATAATGAGTCACTTGAGGACAAACAATGAATTTAAGTTGAGGGTGTTGATGTACCGTGGTTTTTCCGTATTTTCAATTCTTTTTCCTTATGTTTAGTGTGTGTATAAGGCCTTTTTGTATTGGTTTTAATGTAGTTTTATCATACGATCAAATTTATTTCTCAAAAAGAAGTACAAGAAGTCGTATCAAGTAAAGAACCCAACTATGAAGCCCCTCTTGTACAACCAACAAAGGGTAGTGTACGAAAAACTTGTGGTGCCTTATTAAAAAGAGGTCACAACCCTTAATTATAAAAGACACAACCCTTCAGAAAGGTCAAAAATCTTTGGAAAAGACACAACTCTTCGAAAAATTTGCAAACCGTTTGAAGAAGTAAGAACCCTTCAGAGTTGCCACCCTTCGGAAAATTCGCAACCCAATAAGAAAGTCACAACCCTTGAAACTGATCACAACTCATCTGAAATGTTATAGCTCTTTGAAAATTTCACAACCCTTCAATTTGAAAAATTGTCTGCCTTTAATGTAATATAATATATTAAACATAAATAAATATAATTCAATAAAAAATATGAAAGATATACCTACATTAGGTGTTTTAAAATGGGGGCATTAAAACAATTAAAAATTTAATTTAGTCATTTATTCTTTTAAAGTAGTATATATAAAAAAACAGATAGATATATATTGGTCTAATTTTAATTTGAAGTGATTTTTTTCAAATTTACAGAAGACTTTAATTTAAGGATCATATGTAGAATGTATTTAAATGTCTTTTAACTTTGTGGTCTTAAAGATGATTCCTCACAACCAAGAAAAAAGAACATTCTTTATTAAACTTAATAAAGATAAAAGTACAAGAAATAAATTCAAAATGAAAGAATACTTATTAAATGTAGTTTGGATTCTTCAAACACGTTTTTGCTCAAATACCTTTTTCCCATTATTTTGAGACTTTTCAGTGATCTATCTATTTTACCCACAAAGAAATATTGTAATTAAAAGTACAACAAGTAAATTTAAAACGAAAGAGTACTTATTAAATATAGTTTGGATTCTTCAAATAGGTTTTTGATCAAATAACATTTATCCATTAGTTTGAGACTTTTTAAATTATAAACACGAAGTTCTAGTTTGTGCAACCGAAAATCAATAAAATTCTTGAGAAGAAAGAGTTGCTGTAAAAGTATATTTATGGCTATGAAAATGAGTACATTAATCATCACGATAATATTCTCATTTGACGTTGAGTTATTTCATTCTTCTTGTTGCATAAATTTTTATTGATCGATCTAATTTACCCACAAAATATTATTGTAATTGCATAATAGAACAACTCTAACAATCTTCCTTGTTATATGTAGAAAAATATGAAACTAACAAAATTCTTAGCTTAAAAGTGTGGAAACACCCACTATTTATAGAAAACAAAGGTTTGTTTGAAAATATGTTTTTCGTGTCTTTTAAGATAAGTCACAAACATCCAAAAAAATCATGACTTTTTTGTAATATCATAACTCATCGAAAAAAGTCACAATTTTATAAAAAAAAGTCATAACCTTTGGAAAAGTCACTACCCAACAATGTGAAAACGTGTATGCAATTAATATGGTATAATGTATATAAATATAGTTTTAAATATAATATATAATAAATTAAGCGTTTTAAGTTAGGGTTATTGTAGTAATTTAACATTCATGTTAGAAAGTTCATGCTTTTAAGGTAGTAGTATAAGTATATTATATAGAAGATATAGATAGATAGATTAGGCTACTTCGCTCAAAATATTTCCCTTAATGCATCAACTATTTTTTAATCCAAATGTTTTGGCGATTTTAAAGTTGAGATCGTAAAGCAAACTTAACATTCACAGTTTAAGTTAAAGTACCATTTTCTTCAGCCGCGATGAGTGTTTATGCTTCATTAGTGAACTTATGTCACAAACAAATAGCTCAGGTTAGGATGACACCTACTATAACCCAATAGCATGTAAGAAAACATGTAACCTCGTAATGAGTACAAGGGCAGAAGTAAGGAGAAACATGAGTTCTAAATAGCAAAATAAGACAAGAAGGAAAGAAAACCAAAACTATATGCATAAATTTTGTTTCACGCCCAGTGCTACCCCCGAGACGCAACACGGAACCTAGGACCACAAGTGATCCCAAGCTAACCCTACTGGCATGATCATGAGCATACTAAAGATAATAAACTGTTGCGGAAGCTAAATGATACATAAAATGAAAAGATGGGGAGTACTCATATTCTATAACTGAGATATTTGAAAACAATGAGTTTAATACAGAAGAAATATTAACTCAATACTAAGATGAATCTAACTATGTCTGAAAATAGCCTATAAACTAGACTAGAAATACTGGGACAAGCCCCAACTAAATCTAGCAAAAACTGAAACTAAATGACTAAAGATTGAAATGAAACTCATGACTGTTGTTCTCAGAGAATGACGACTCACTACTGAATATGCTGAACTGGAGATCAGGAAATCGATCTATCCGTGATCTGGATGCTGAGAACCTGAACCTACACACGAGAAAATGTAGCGCACGTATGCGTCAGTACTTGAAAGGTACTGAGCATGCAAGATAGAGTAAATCTGAAATAAAACATAACTGAACAAGCACAAAAACAAGTATAATAATCTAAACGTGTTGTGCTGATTTTTGAGCTAACTGGATGCAATGACCAATTTATGACATGCTGAAACTGAATAATGAATACACTGATATATGGTCAATTCAGAGAGTCTGACTGAACTGTGGGACCTACTAATAACCGATAATAAAACCACATGAACTAAATGTGGAGTCCGATGTATACGCTCCATCGAGAGGACCCAATATACCCTGCCAAAGGTATAAAGGCATGCTGGCGTAATCACAAAACTGATTGCCCACAGAGGGGACTTACAACCTACTCTGCTAGTAGTTCTGGGATTATTGGGTACGCTAAACCCTAGTCCAACTCGGTATTATGCTACTCCCAATGAATTCTATAAATTATCTTATTATATCTGAATTTCTGTAAACACTGTATAGCTCGAAACTGACCATGCAAACTGAGAATTCAACAATTAATCGGGTAATTATGAATTTATAACTGAGGAATGTATATCTGAAGTGTCTGAAATATATGACCTAGCATGTGTAATTAAAGAACTAAAGAAATACAAAGCTAGGGTTCTAAATTCATGCGATGTTCTGAGTAATAACAAGATAATCTGATTTGGAACATATATTTAATAAATTCATGAAGTTTATAACAATGTTATAGAAACCCTCGGTTTAATCATGATAAGAGAATCAAGAACTTACTAAAACTAAGGACCTAATTTGTGAAAGGAACCGACTAGTGAAATCCCACATGCCTGGTGATGAAATCCACGGAAAAATACTTAACTTTCAGGGCTGGAACTGCTGGGGCTTGTGGCGTTCTTGAACTAGGGTTCTTGAGATTTTTTCTCCTCTCTTTTTTCTAATTTTCTAACTTTTGGTTTCATGATTTGACTTGGATATGTTTTAATTATGTTTCTAGGCTTAAACTGACTGAAATATGATGATTTAGGGTCAAAACAACGTAATTTAGAGTTTAAACTGAGTGGGAAAGGTTAAAAAGACCCCTGGGAAGGTTGCTGTCGGTCCTCACGACGGCCAGGACTGACGGTCCGTCGTGCGCCCGAAAATCCGTCGTTGGGTCCGTCGTGAGGGCATGTTCGATAGGCCTTTACTAAAATGGGCATAACTTTTTACTCGGAGGTCTGATTTTATCAAGATCGGTGGCTATAGAAAGGTAATTCAATTATCTATATGTTGGTTTATCATGGGAGACCTAATTCATTTTAATATAAGAGTTATAATCATTTTAAGTTGACCCAACTACATTTCCCCTTAACTGACCGCAAGTTTCCACCTACGGTCAGACCTACGGACCGTAGGTCCACCTATGAACCATGCTGGTCATCCATAGCTCTTGTGAGAGAGTAGTTGAAGAAAGTCTTGATCGACGGTCACGGACTACGGACAGTAAGTCCGTCCGTCATCCAAGACTTCACTATTTTTCTAGGTTGAAATTTATGGGAGTTTCTGATCCCATCGACGGTTGTGCAGAACGGACCGTGGTTCAGGCTACGATCTGTCGATGCCACCGTTTGTAGCACCTGTAGATTTTTCTGAAAAACTAATTTTTGGTCTTTTTTGGCTACGGGGTGTTACATTTTCGTTCTAGAATAGGGATGTCCCAAGTAAATATTATTTCTTAAAAAAGATATTTAGCTGAACCCCTTCCATCCGTCTCGTTTCGTAAGTAGCCCTATAAAACATATTTTTTTCTTCTACATTTGGAAAAAAATAAAAATGAAGCAAGACCGTTTTGTTCTTTGATTCCATGGGACCACTTTCTTAAAATTTTTTATTCAAATATTGTCCTTATTATATGAAATTTCATTTTCTCCAATTTCACCTACCTATCTATTATGTAAATTCAACAATTTTGTTAACTCTGCCCCTTCACAAATATACACCTAATTAATATTCTTTTTTTTGTCTTGTGTGTTTGCTAGTAAGATTAGTAGCACTAATGTCACAAACCTCTTTGAAATGTGTCATGGACTGTATTTTTGGGACTAATCTACACAATCGATAACAACAATATACGTATTTAGTATAATCACATAAGTGCTATCTAACGAGGATAGCATGTATACAAATTTTATTTTTACCTAGAAGATAGAGTCGTTTTTTTTTACAGATCTTCGATTCAAGAAGAAGCATATAAAATCGCTTAGAAAAAAAAAATAAACGGAAGTAAAAATAACGCTGAACTACCTACTAAAAAAATACTATAGATAGTCTGACAGAACATTCTGATTACTATTTTTTGTCTTTCTAGGTGTTTTTCTTCAAAATTCTTCACCAACTATCCAAAGTTGAAGGACATGTTTTGTCACAATTTTTTTTTTTTACATTAAGGTATCTTTTGACACAGTGTATTAATATAATGCAAAAATAGAGTGTATTAGTATTGCTTGCATTAGAAACACATGTATTAGTAATGTTTGCATTAATTATATATAGATTATTTTTATGCATTGTTTGGTTTGATGCATTAAAATATTATTTATAAAGCTAATGCATGCATTATTTTTTTTAATATACTCTACCAAAAGAGTCTATTTTTTTAATACACTCTACCAAAGGAATAATTCTTTTTTCTGCCTTCGAGGCTTCTTTCGGTTACTCTATCCACCTCCTTTACGAGAAATTAGAAAAATAACATGAGGTGTAACGACTGTTCTTTTTTATGAATAAACACACTCTAATTTTTACTTTAATAAACCAAAGTTGTTGTACTATATTTTGATACTAAAAAATTCTGTCAATCTTATTAAGCATTGTAAAAGTTAAAGAACCAAGTGCTCACCCTCTTCTCCTGTTTGAAAATGCTGCTGGCAGGAATGATCACCACTTGAATCTCGTACTAGGACCTGCATCGTGAAACATATGCTGAGTCTAGTATGATAAGTAATATAAAGGTACTAAGTAGGTATCATAGGACGTGTGAGGATCAAATATAAAAAATTATGAAATGATATAATCTAGACAAAGACTCGGGTCAAAGAGGATATGAAAGAGAACACACGAGTGTACCCTAAAATAAACAAGATACGGCTAAACGAAACCTAATTAGACCCCAATAAGCATTGAAGGTAAACTCATGCACATGTTTAAATAAAACCCAAACGGACATTCATAAGCCCTAAATGCATAAAAAATTGCTAGATCTATTGAGGATTGATTACTACAAATCGTAACCCACAAAGAAAATTCGGGCTACCATCCCAAGTAACCACAAAAACACAATAATGGGCTGCCTATCAGCCCCTATACTCCAGCCTGGCTAGAAATATTGACCTAAGGTCATAAAATGAATTAATATAGTCCGCCTAAAATAAAGTGCTCTCCCAGGGGAATAAGCCTCCTATTTTGAAAGATCGAATCTAGGGTGTGTAGACTTCGAAGAAGATCTCAAATATATCAAGGCCGCCTAGCAAACCACTCCACTCCTAGGGGTATAAGCAACCCAACTAGCATGAGTGACCTTTGGTGTGTTGAGTGTGAAGAGGATATCGAAGAGCAATACCAAGCTACCATTGAACGAGTTCCACATAAAAGAAATTTCCAAAAGGCCCCAAGCCTAAACAACTCAAATCCCATTTCGTCCCACGAAAGCATAAAACCTAAGTAATGCATCACAACCTAAAATAGTGAGCGTTAGTAGAAGCTCAATAAAGGTGTTATAGTGGCTAAACTAAGGTCCATACTATCAGATTTAAGTGTACTAATCCATTCCAGGGGAGATAAGATTAAAAATTACGTACGAGAATAAAAAAGGCTAGTGGACCAGAAGGATTGCATCTCCAAGGCAAACACTAGTCTAATCCTAGACTAAAGCAAGAAATGTTCAAATACCAATACAACAAGAATTTTAATTGAACCACATGGAATAACACTCACCATGTAAGTAGGATACTACTAGAATTGAAATATAATCGACAAACGTAAAACATAGTTTTTAGGAAATGTAAAAGAAATACTAGGGACCCACCCCCAATTCATTGTAATAAATATGTCTTCACATATTCAAGCTCAATCTAATAGAGTGGATATCGTAGCCTTCATTACTTCCAAGCGCATGTGCTCCTGTATTATAATTAAAAGAGATCATACATTCCGTACTTATTGAAAATGCTACTACGCTATCAAAAGTAGAACCAAAACATTAATATATTTGGTTCAATACAAAAACAAATACAATAGAAACAGACCTATTTCAGAGTCTAATAGGAATTATTGGACCTGAACCGGAATTGACTATATGCAAAGGTCTAAATAGTACCCCAAACTTGTGTTAAAAAATGGAACACAACATACGGTTCAGAACAACGAGCACATAACATATGTTTCAATTAATAATCTTAATGAACCAAAGTATGAAAGGATAACACCTCAGTAGCAAGAGGGCAAAGAAAAAGGTCAAGTGGGAAGTCACCATCCCTAAACTAAGCCATAGTACCCTTCATGGAGCCTTTGACGGGCCATGAAAGGTTATTATTGTTCATGGTGGTGCTCATGGAGCTAGGGCACCCTTCATGGAGCCCTTGAGAAGCCGTGATGGGTTATTACGTTTTGTGGTGGTACTCTTAGAGCCATTAGGAGCATTGCCAATAGGATCCCCCCTCCTACGATCCCCTAGACGACTCATGTTGTGCTTCACGCCTCATGGTAGTGCCCACGAAGGGTAGGCAGAACCTACCCAAAGGCTAGCCCCTTCTCAGAGCCTCCATGTGCCTTGTTTAGGGGAAAAAGAAATGTGAAGGTTGTGTTAAGTTAGGCCAATAAATCTAGGGGTCTTCCTTAGAAACTGGGCCAACGGCCCTGATTTCCTAAATGATTCGTGGACCTGAGACGCCTTGTGAATCCTTCTATCCGGGAAAGTGAGGTCTTTTTCTTTCCTCTAAGTAGACCAGATATGAGAAACATCTTTAAGTTGGTAAGAAGATAACTCAAATCGAACATTACCAGTTAGTTGCATCACTCCAAAGATCTTCTTAACCTTATTAATGATGTTTTGTGGATTCTCACCAATCTTCGATCCTAAGAGCTCTGGCAGATTAGTCTTAAAAAAATCCCGAACTCTAGCTGCAACTGACCGATATTAGCTTTTGCCAGAGTTATAACCCGTTGATTGTTCTAGTAGGCTACACTCTAAGCCAACATAAGAATTGCATTTCAAAACTTTGCATTTGAGACTTCTTGGTCAGGTATTGGAGTAGCTGCATTTGTGTTCCTAGCATTCACATTCCTTGTATTAGCTCTACGAGAAGGTAATATCTGAAACATAGAATGTCAAATTAGAATGAAATTAGATCACACCTTACGTATGATATGAGTAAAGAGAAACTAAAGATTTTCCCTAAAAACACTCTGTAACCTACCTCTCATTAGATGTGGTGTGCACTACACACCCATGAAAGGGATTTACCTAGTGCGACTTTTCACACATCCGAGGACACTTAAACCTCGTGTTTTGATACCATGTTTGTCACCTCTTAAGGCTATCCCCAATGGAAACGGGTCTAGGATTACAATTGACCCCAAACTAACCCTGCTGGCATGACATGACGATACTAAAGTTAATAATAATAGGAAGAACTAATGTAGAAACTCAAATATCATAGCGATGAAATTTATGGGAAATACCCATCCTAGAATATAATATGTAAAATTTGAGTGTTTAATACAAAAAAATATCAAAAGAAAATACTATATTGAATCTACAATGTCGAAAATAAGCCTCTATGTCAAGCCTCGAGCTACCCCCGAGATGCGGACGTAGAACCTAGGACCACAAGTGATCCCAAGCTAACCCTGCTGACATGATCATGATCATACTAAATATAATAAACTGAATGTAGAAGCTGAATTATCATTTAAAATGAAAAGATGGGGAGTAACCATATTCTATAACAGAGATAAATGAAATACTAATGAGTTTAATAAAAAGAAGTTATTTACTCAACACTAAGATGAAACTACTATGTCTGAAATAAGTCTATAACTGACTAGAAATACAAGGACAAACCCCAGCTAAGTCTACCAAAAACTGAAACAAAAACACTATTTATTTAAAAGAAACTCATGACTATTGTCCTTGGAGAATGAGGACTCACCACTTAATCTGTTGAACTGGAGATCGGGAATCCACTATGTGTGATCTTGAGAACCTGAACCTACATCACTAGAAGATGTAGCGCACGTATGCATCAGTACTTGAATGTACTGAGCATGTACGATAAAGTAAAGCTGAAATAAAACATAACTGAACAAACATAAAAGCAAGTATAATAATTTGAACATGATATACTGAATTATGTGCTAACAAGATGCAATGACATAATTTATAACATGTTGAAGTATAACTAATATGTAAATATGGTCAATGCAATAGAGTCTGACTGAATTGTGGGAGCTACTAATGAACAATAATAAAACCACATAAGTTAAATATGGATTCCGATGTATACGCCCCATCAAGAGGACCCAATATACCCTGTCATAGGTGTAAAGGCATGCTAGCGTGATGACTAAGTTTATTGCCCACAGAGGGGACTTACAACCTTTGTCTAGTAGTTCTGAGACTAATTGGGTACGATGAACCCTAGTCCAACTTTGTATTATGCTACTCCCATTCATTTATGTAGTTAAATGATTATGTCTGAACTGGATAGCTCAAAAATGAACATGCAAACTGAGAATGAAACATTTAATCTGATAATGATGAATTAATAATTGATGCGTGTATAATTGAATGACAGAAATATCTGACCTGGCATGTGTAATTCAAGATTTAAATAAATACATAGCTAGGGTTCTAAAATTCATGAGATAAATGAATAATATCATGGAAATCAGATTTGGAACATATAAGTAATTAATTCTTGAAATTCTTTTGAAGTTCTAGAAACCCTAGGTCTAATCATGATATGGGAATCAAGAATGTATCCAAAATCTAGGGACCTAATGGGTGAAAGGAACCCAGTAGTGAAATCCCACATAGCTGGTGATGAAATCCACACAGAAATATTTAGATTTTGGGGCTGGAACTGCTGGAACCTTGCTGCATTCTTGAACTAGGGTTCTTGACCTTTCCCTCCTTTCTTGCTTCTAATCTTCTAAGTTTTTGATTAATGATTTGACTTAGGTAAGTTTTATTTATGTTTCTAAGGTTAAACTTACTAAAAATTGATGATTTAGGGTCAAAACGACATATCTTAGGGTTTAAACAAAGTGGGAAAAGACAAAAAGACCCTTGAGTTAATTGCTGCCGGACCAAACGATGACCTGGACTGACTGTACGTTGTTCATTCGACGGTCCGTCGTTTGGGTCTGTAGGTTGGGTCTGTTTGGTAGTCCTTTACTAAAATGGGGATAACTTTTTACTCATAGGTCTGAATTTAGCAAGGTCAGTGGCTATGAAAAGCTAAATCAATTATCTAACTTTAGGAATGTCATGAGAAACCTAATTCAATTTTTTTATAAGAGTTATGATTATTTGAAGTTGACTTAAATGCATTCCCCCTAACTATCTGCTAATTCCCACCTAAGGACTCTAGATCGAACGACGGTCCGTGGTGGTCAATCGTAGTTTATTAAAGAGAGTGGGGGGGCATTAGACACAAACGATGGATGTGCAGGACGGGCCGTTTGTCAGCCTATGGTCCGTCGATGATAACCGTCGATTGCACCTGCAAGTTTTCTAAAAAGCTAAGTTTTTGTCTGTGTTTTATACTGGGTGTTACATTTGTATACACACAATTTACAACATGTTTTTAAGCAACTTTATTTTATTATGAACTTAATTTTAAATTGCTTACTATTGAAATGAGTTTAGTTAAGTATTCATGAGTTTAGAAAAGCCAAGGTGAGTGGTTCTTTCAGAATCTCCTTCAAGCCTATGTTGTTTTAGCACTCCGATTCCATACTCATACATTTAATGTACTCATGCTAGTTGGCATGCATTGTATTATGAGCAGTCTCATATAAGTAGATTCGACATTCCAGTTCACCGTTAATCCAGAGAATAGTTTAGAGTAAGTTGGTGAGCTTCCTTGCTTTCCAGAGGATCCATTTTCATTGCTTTCTAGTTTACTTTATTAGGATGTTGTGGGGTCTGTCCCAACATCCAACTCAATTATTAGAGGCAGCATAGATAGTAAGTCAGATGTTAGATATTTCGTCATAATTTAACTTATTTTAAGATTTGAGTTGTCATTTTTGCTAGGGTAAATGTTTATTTTTAAAACATTTTGATTTAAGTTCTATACAATTCAGTTTGTTAGCATCTTAATCCTTGTATTAATTCCGCTGAGTAAGTAAGACAGGACAACGGTTTGCTTGTGGCCCGCAATGGTCTCCGAGTACCGGGGCGTGATATCAACAACTAAAGAAATACAGAGGTAGGGTTCTAAAATTCATGCAAGAAAATATCTTATAAAATGATAACCTAATTTGGAAAAGTAAATAACTAAATCAAGATAATATGGTGATGTTCTAGAAAATCTAAGTCTAGTTATGATAAGGCAATAAAGAATAAAACTAAATTCTATAGACCTACTGGGTGAAAGGAACCCATCGGTGAAATATCACATACTTGCTGACGAATTTCGTGGAGAGATCTTTCAATTTCAGGGCTTGGCTGATGAAGTCTTGATGTGCTGGGTTTTGTCGTCTCTTTATTCTCTCTAGAGTTCTAATTGTCAATGTTATGATGTAAAATAAGACTTAGGTAAGTTATAATTATGTTTCTGGGTCAAGAATAATATAATACATATTATTTATGGTCAAAACGACTTAGTTTAGGGGTCCAATGAAATGGGAAAAAAATAAAAGACCCCTATCTTAAGTTGTAGATGGGACTGACCATGGCAACTTCCATGAATCATGAAAGGGACCACAGATCGTGAAGTGGGTCGTGGTCTTTTGTTTAGGATCTGGGTTTTCTGTTTCACAAGCCCTTACCGTGACCCGTGTTAAGGACCACAGTCTGTGAAGGTCATTGTGGTCCTCAATTAGTCTGAGGTCTTAAGATCAAGTCTAGGAGTCTACTTGTTAGACTTCACTGATGCCACCACGATCCGTGTAAGAGACCAGAAACCCTGAAAGTTACCATCGCCTTCACTTTTCCGAGAGGGTCTGAGGGTCTTGTGTAGGAGGAATCTACTATCTCAACCTTATGGGCGCCACCAAAACGCATTTTCAGGATAACGGACCGTTAAGGTCCCCTTGACCTTACTTTTTCGAGGAGGGCGCGAGGCTAGGTTTTGTGTCCTACTGGTTAGTCTCCCACGGATGCAACCACGAACCGTTGTCAGGACCACAGACCGTGATGGCCCCTATGGTCCATACTTGGGTGAGGGGATTCTTTTGACGACTGAGTCCACAAGTAGGTCAACGGCCTGTAGACCCTGTCATGATCTTTGAACCTTGCTGTGGTTCACTGGTGCAGGTATGTTCATAATTTTTTTTTGGTTTGATCTCTGAGGTGTTCCAATAATGACATGTTTTTAAAGGACATTCTCATAATATGAAAATTCTTAGTTGAAAAGATATTCTCATCTTCGAATCTATCATCTATCTAATGAATGAATGTTAGGGATTGAGTTGGATACTCATGCAGAAGTTGAGGTGGAATATTTAGTATCAATCTCTTATATCATAATAATGACAACTGTAATAAATGAAAAGTACTGCATTAGGAATTATTTTAAGCACCGAGTGGATATGGATTTGGATGGATGCTAATCGATGAGTTGAGGCTGGGTATCTAGTAGAAAACCCTTGAGATGGATGCTTATCCACGAGTTTAGGCATAATATCTAATAGTAATATACCCATACCATAACTATGTTCCCACATAGGATATTAGCAAGTGGATCAACCTAAGCTTAAAACAATGGTCCTACCTTAGGCAAGTACGGATCCCATATCCAATGAGGGTCACACTGGGATTCCATGAATTTCCCACATGGTCTATGTTTGCTAAGGCTTACAACCACCAACAATGTTAATGAACTATGTCTTTTCAAGAATGCACTACTTAGTGTGGGTGGTAGTATGAGATTCCATCCATGCATTGCACATGTAAGGATTGAGAGTAGTCATGGTTTTTTCTTTTATGTTTTAATATTTAATAGATGTAGGTGCTGCTAATAAAGTGAACGAACAAGGTTATTTTATATACTTAATGAAATGATGCATGCCTTACTTGGATTGCATTCTGAGTTACTTACTAATCGTGACTTGTTGAATATGAATGTGCCTTGTCAATGGTGGCTACAAAGGAGTACTTAGTTGGAGTAGTAGTATGGGATGCTACTCATAAATGCACAAGTATGAGTTAGGGTTGCCCTAGATGATGGTCATAAAGTGTTGAAATGATTTATGAAATTTTTATGTTATATATGTATGTGTATTGTCAAAAGGTGAAAAGGATGAATAGTAAGTTTAGCTTTGGTTGCCTTAATGTGGTACTTTGTGTTGATGGTTTATGGAAATCTATAATACATTGCACAAAGTATAACTTAAGGTTACTTGAGGTGTAGTCCAATGTGTTGAAATGACTTGTATGATTGATTATGTTGTATCTGATGCATCATATGTTTATATTCATGATATTTTCTTAAAAGTTGGCATATGCATGGTTTTGACCAAACTGCACTTTAAAGCATGTTTTTTGCATGGTTATCATACAAATACGTTTTTGTATGCTAAACCATATTTCTTATTTTTTTACTACAAGTGTAGGTTCCAAAAAGTAAGTTGCTATCCGTCTAGTCCAACGGCTTGGATTGAGATTTCCTCCAAGGGTAAGTTGTATGTCCTCATAGATCGAGGACAATTAATTTTGATGTTTCTTTCTTTCATGTAATACACCATTTCTAGACATTGTTTAAGAATTTCTATTGTAAAAGGTCGTGAGCCTACTTTTTTTCAAGAATGTTTTTAGATGGCATGTAGACTATATATGTAACGACCTGTTTAGTCGTTTTAAGCAGCAGATTTTAATTCTGGAAAAACTGTCTGACTCGACGGAACCCACGACGGACCGTCATGGGCACGACGGGCCGTCGAGGGGGTCTCGTTCCAAAATACTTTGAATTTTGAAATTTGGGTACTGAAATCGACTCTCTGAACTTCGAAACGGAATGGCAGGACAGACCGTCGTGGGAACGACGGACAGTCACAGACCCTTTAGTGGAATTGAGTCTCTGAACTCTGTGACGGCGCAGCAGGACGGACCGTCGCAGGCGCGACGGGCCGTCACAGAATGCGTAATCCCAGGCTGGGTCGGATTTCTGCTTAGTAATTTAAGGGGCGTTTTGGACTACTTCCTGCTTTAATTATAAAGTAGTGGGTTAATGTTAATAAGTCTAGTTACTTGGGGGTTAAAAGAGGTAACCTTGAGTTAGTTAGTGGGTTATTATTGCCATCTTTTATACTTAATTATATGCTAATTAGGGTAAAAGAAAGAGGGTTTGAATAAGAAAAATAGAAAGAACAAGAGAGGGAAAAACGATTGATAGAGAGACAAAACGAAGAGACAACAAGGATTTGGAGAAGCAGATTGCTTGATCACAATTCTTCGGTGGAGGTAGGTTATGGTTTATGCTATTCGTAGTAAACTCT
>NC_028637.1:38250556-38251299 GCF_001406875.1 Solanum pennellii | reverse complement strand
GTTTTGATAGTCCGTGAGTTTCCGGATGTGTTCCCTGCAGACCTTCCGGATATGCCACCGGATAGGGATATCGACTTTTGCATTGATCTGGAGCCGGGTACTCGCCCCATTTCCATACCTCCTTATAGAATGGCTCCAGCAGAGTTAAGTGAGTTAAAGGCCCAACTTCAACAGTTGTTAAGTAAAGGTTTCATTAGACCAAGTGAATCCCCTTGGGGTGCTCCGGTGTTATTTGTGAAGACGAAGGATGGGAGTTTTCGGATGTGCATAGACTACCGGCAGTTGATCAAGGTAACTATTAAGAACAAGTATCCCATTCCTCGCATTGATGACTTGTTCGATCAGTTACAAGGTGCTTGTGTCTTCTCTAAGATTGACTTGAGATCCGGTTATCATCAATTGAAAATACGGGCAGCAGATGTGCCAAAGACTGCCTTTCGAACCAGGTATGGGCATTATGAATTCTTGGTAATGTCCTTTGGACTAACGAATGCCCCTGCTGCTTTCATGAGCTTGATGAATGGGATTTTGAAGCCATATCTGGATCTCTTTGTGATCGTATTTATTGATGATATACTGATATACTCCTAGATTAGGAAGGAACATGAGGAGCATTTGAGAATTGTGTTGGAAGTATTAAGGGAGAAAAGGCTCTATGCCAAATTCTCCAAGCGTGAGTTTTGGCTAGATTTAGTGTCCTTCTTGGGGCACGTGGTTTCTAAGGATGGAGTGATGGTGGATCC
>NC_028637.1:38228273-38245832 GCF_001406875.1 Solanum pennellii | reverse complement strand
TTTGTACTGACCCCTACTTGTATTTGTTTTCTTTGTTATTTGTGGAGTGCAGCAAACGTACCGTCGTCTTCAACTCAAGCGCAACTCTATCCAGTCTTCATTACACCGGATTTCAGGGTGAGCTAATGCTTCTAGCGTGGACTGGATCTTCTTCCTCATGCCTTGATGCCTTGAAGTTCCGGCATGGACTAGCTTTGTTTATTTTAGCTTCTTAGAATACTCTTAGTTTAGTAATTTGATCATAGATGTTCTTGTGGTGATGACTTCCAGATTTTGGGGAATAATAGATGTTGAATTTTAGAAGTTGTTGAATTGGTTTTTATTAATGAGTTTAAGTCTTCCGCATTACTTTCTGTTGATATTATATTGAAATGTTAGGGTTTAGATTGGTTGGTTCGCTCACATAGGAGGGTAAGTGTGGGTGCCAGTCGCGGCTCGGTTTTGGGTCGTGACAATATCCTTCCGATGTTTTGAATTGAGTTTTTTGTTGCATGGATTTAAAGAATATTTTTTATTTCGTACCATTTTCCATATATAAAATAATTTAAATTATTTGAGTCTTGTACGAGACGCTTTTGGGTCAAGTACGCCGTGTCACTTCCGGGGTATAGGCTCAGGTCGTGACAGCGATGGGGCCCCACTGCCTAGATTCACATGACGTTTTCCTTTTTCGTTTTCCAGTATCAATTTTTCTAAACTCGACTATGTTTCTAAAATTCTCTTTACATTCCAATGCCCAATTCTAAAACAAGACCTAAAGATCTCAGAAATTTCTCAATTCAGCCAAATTCAAGAATGACATAAAATTCAATAATACATAACGGATTTTGCTGAACTAAAATATTTTGGCCTGTGGGTGAATGATGCAAACTCTGTGAAAGTGCCACATATCTTGTAAGATCAAATCCTTGGTGAAATCCACAACTTAATCACAAGATATTGGTGAATCTTGAGTTTTTCTTCTCTTCTATGCTTTTTTTATTTTTCTCCAAGCCCAAGCGTGAATTTCCAATTGACTAAACAGATTCACTTCTAAATTGACAATAATTAACTCGAAAAATTGAAATAAAATAATAGAATATCGAAACGAGCATAATACTCCTTCGATGGTCCATATTGGACTTTCCTTATTTGAATATTCCAACTTCCAATGGACATAACTCATTCATATGAACTCGGAGTCGTGCAAACACGGTGGTGTTGGAAAGATTATTCCATGAATTAGCTAATGGGTTTTGCTAGTTTCTGATTTTTTTGATGTTTTGAAATGGATTCAATTAATAGTTCATGTTTGAATGGAAGATTTATAGTTGCAAATGCATGTCTAGCTTAGTATTCTATACTTGATTATGAAAGAAGTATTAGACTTGAATTGTGAGTTGATTATTCTATCAATTGTGTTGTTACAAATCTAGATTAATAAATTGCGTTACAATAAAATCTTACAAATGTAACTTGAAAAAGTGGATTTATTAAGGTAATGGACTTTTTAATTGTGTCGTGCCTGTTGAGACTTGATTCACAGTAGTTTATTGAGAAATGACTATTGGCCCCAAAACCTAGCCTACCCATTGAGATTAAATGACTTTGAGTAATAGTAATCACCCATTATGTGAAGTTAGCATTTCACTCTATCACACTTCCAAGAAACCTTCTCTATTTGCTTACTTCCGGTGTAAAATGTCGTAAAAGGTTTGCCCAAATCCCCCCATTGTATACTGATTGTCAAAACCTTGTGATTTAATTTTTTGTTGAGAATTGTCTATATCTACAAATTGTTAAAACACCGTTTTACTTTTTAATGAAATCTTTATAGTATTACTCCATGCGGGATCGACCAAAACTCTTAGTTATGTTTATACTTTTTAGTGACAGCCTACACTTAGAATCGGATGAAGTATTTGAGCTTTATCAAAAATGGCACCCCTACTGTCACACCCAGATTCTGGAATCCGAATGCAACTGGCGTCGTAAAGCTCTCAGAGGTTTCAGATAAGCCTCTTCTTAGCTTTCATCACATTCATATAGTTAAATTTGCGGAAAATTGAAAACTTTTAGAACATAATTAAGAATACATAGAGTTCATATATTTTCTACATAGATTAATATTCTAGTAAGCTCATATCAAGAACAACCATCTATAATTGATGAATCAATTCAAATCAAAAGGTCAATATATAATGTAATAGTTTGACAAAATGGCCTTAATATAAAGCTTCAAAATAAACATCTGAAAAGAAACTCTTGGGACAACATCCACTAGCTATGTCTAAAGAAATAGGCTAGATACATAAGTGTAGCATCCTCGAACATCAAGAGGACCTACAAAAGTCTGGAGATCGCCAATCCAAACAGCTTCGATGAGTCCTCAACCTTCTCTCTGACCTGAACCTATAAAGATAATAATAGTATAGGGTTAGTATACACTTGTACTAAGTATGGGTGTATCCACATATACCCATAAATACTATGCATGATCAAGGAAAACTCTTCCTATAACAAAATGTTATTTATCGAAAGTGACATCACTAGACTTTCGTAATTCATTATTTGTGAATTTTGGTATGAATATGACGTACTTTAATGCATTCAAACCACACAAATCATTTTCTATATGAACACAAGACCTTAGAATCATCAACATAATTTTAGAACACCTTAAACACACATTTATAATTTTGCTCTTAGGCCGAGAGTTGCCATCTCCATACTTAAATTATTTTTCAGTCTTTGTTGTCTTTTGTTGTGTAGTCCAATGATATTATTTGATCTTTGTTTTACTTACAAGTGCAATGATTCGTTGTAGTCCCATTCCTACAATGAATCTAGTAAGCAATTCACAAAACTAAGGAAATGATTTGGCTACCCTACTTACGAGTTAGATTTCTCATTCTTCTTTTTGTTGGTCATAATTATATTAATAAGCCAATCTTTATTGGCTATGCCCCTTATTTGATTATTTACATAATATATGGCTCTTGGGAAATAATCCATGCTCCATTATTGGCTACCCCAACTTGTTATTCTTTCAATTCTTGTTAGATTGGGCATGCAATCTTTATAAGTCAATCTCTATTTGCTAGGACACATATTTCATCATTTTCATGTTATGGAGGTTATGAGGCATTGATTAGGCATTACATTTTTCTCCCCTTTATTGACATAATATAACAAGTCATTATAAATAAGTTTATTTTTCTTTGCCGATTATTTGTTGAAAACATCATTCTTATCAAACACTGACAATTGATATTCTTAAGCTCTTACTTTTTTAGTTCACATTGAACATACATCTCTTCTTCTTTCTTTCTTGCCTTCTTAAGGACATCTTTAGAATTAAGATCATGCGAGCTAACATGAAATACAGTGTTTGCCCCACACCGAAAATGAGTGATTCATGGATCCAAATAAATCTACATCATGTGAGCTAATATGAAATCCAGTGTCTTCCCCACACCGAAAAGGGGCGGTTCACCGACTAAAGTGAAACCAAGTCAAGTGTTCTTCCCACAACGGAAAGAGGTGGTTCACGGCTAAAGTGAACCGAATACTTTCTTTGAGTATTTAACCAACATAGATCATGTGAGGTAAACATGAAATTCGGTGTCTTCCCCACACTGAAAAGAGGTGGAATCACCGGCCAAAGTGAAAACGCATCATACCTAGCTCACTTAGGTGGAATCGTCTGGCTAGTTCCAATGGTGGTAGCCTCATCTCATGAGGTTTGCATGTGGTGACACAAGCTAATTACTAGTCTATCGGTGCTTTTTTCAACTTCTTTTGTTTACATCTTTTAGAGTTGACTAAAAAATTATTGAGTCTTTCTTCTAGTTATGAGGTTTATTTAACTCTTTGGATAACCGGTCATCCATTTATTTACTTGATGAAATGTGATTTTAACCTTACATAATCATCTTGGTGTTAATGAGACTTGTCTCACGATTATCAACACCCTCTTATGTGAGTATTTTTAACATAACTGTCTAGGTGTGAGTGAGACTTGTCTCACTTTTGTTATCACCTCATTCTGGTCACTTTTCATGTGTTTAAGACTTTTATTTATGTTGTAACTCACCTTAACTCGTTTCATGTCTTTTTGTAGCTTTATACCCTCCTTTATGAACATCTTCAACTTTGTTCAATACACTTACTTATGCTGGTGGTTCATTTAGTAATGTTACGTTGAGACTCGTCTCAATATTAGCACACCCTTGGTTATGAATTCAAATTTATATTTGTTCATGTTTAAATGGTATACACTATCCATTTGCCAATCTTTTAATTATTTTAAGATGACACTATAAGCCAATCCCATTCAATGTTTTGGACAATGTATTGTTAGCCATTTTATTGGCATAAACCAAACTTTCTCTTAAACAACTTCCATTACGTTATCAGTAACCACATCAATTAATCAAATGAATGTAATATAATGATTACCTCAATAGTCAGCCAGTCAAATTCAACAGTAACTAATTTCATAATCAACTTTTCACAAACCTTATATTCTCGAAATACAAGTAAGCATCATATCCTTCCATAATTCGTGTAACTAACACTCAAATCTTTTGAATCTTATCTATAGACCTCATTAGTCATAAACAAATTTAGAACCTATTAAATCAGAAAGCACCACATACCAACAACATGTTCAAGATTACATGTATATACTTAAATAATCGAAAACGAGGATAACTAGGGAGATAGACGTTCATCAATATCATTGGGGAACAAGCCTAGTTTCGATGTTCATAAATTCAAACGTTTGGAAAGTCTCTTAAAGAAATAATTCCATGAGAGAAAACCCGTACCTTATGTAGAATTAAATCTACGAATATCACCTTGCACGAAACCTTGAAGAAAACGTTGAAATCGCCTCAGAGAAATCGAGAGAAACTTTTAAGTTTTTTGTTCGTTCGTTAACTGTTTTGCGTCGTGAATTTCATAGTGTTTGAACGTGAGTCTAAGTCTTAGGAACTGATCTTTAATCATTCAACTTAGGCTAATTAAGTAAATTAAATAAATTAATTAGTTAATTACTAAAAAGCCCCTCCTAGATTGACTAATACGAGGAAAGAATAACACTATGTCAAATCTGAAATTTTTCCTAAAAACTTCGTTTTGACCATTTAAATTAACTAATTAAATAGATAATTTAACTAAGGGACCTAGGGTAATTACTAAAGTACCCCTAAGTCATCGGAACTATAATCAACCCTTTTGGACCATCCTAGGTTAAGTACTATGATGTTTCTTGAACTAGTTACTAGGTTGGTGTAAGGATTCCATTTTGACCGTTTAAATTAATTAATGAAATTTCTAATTTAATTAATTAGGTGACCTATGACAATTACTAAAGTACCCTCAAGTCGTTAGGACCATAACCAACCCTTTGGACCATCCTAGGATAGTTATTAGGATGTTTCTTTAACTAGTTACTAGGTTAGTGAAAGGATTTCGTTTTGAACATTTAAATTAGTTAATTAAATTGATAATTTCATTAATTAGGTGACCTAGTATAACTACTAATTTACCCTTAAATCGTTAGGACCATAACTAACCCTTTGACCATCGCAGGTTAAGTACTCGGATGTTTCTTGAGTTATACTAGGTTAGTGTAAGGATTTCGGTTTGACCATTTAATTTAATTAATTAAGTTGCTCAACTAATTAATTAAGCGACAAAGGGTAAATACAAAAGTACCGGTAAGTCGTTAGGACCGTAACTAACCCTTTTGACCATCCTAATTTAGGTACTTGGTTGTCTCTTTAACTAGTTACTAGGTTAGTGTCACCTAGTTAAGTCTTAGGTTGTCGGGTGTACTAATTGGTTTACTTTGGTTAATCCTAGGCTAGTTAGATATTTAGATAAGTTAATTAGATCATAGAGTATGTTAGGAAGCTCATCCCCACATGGCTTAACCTCCACATGTGCGCCTGCCCATAACCGCCCTAACTGAATTCTTGCACATGTTTTGCACATTTGCTTGCACGTGTGTTACTACTCATTTCTTATTGTCCCAAGGATCCTAACTATATCCTTGGGAACTGCTTACTCTACATGATCATTTTTAGTGGTCATGTGCTATGATACGTAGGCTTGACACTTGGATGCCTCGTACCTAGTGTGCTAAGATTGTTAAGACATATTTTAGCTTAGGGTCTTCATTGCAGGTACATTTCTTAAACAAGATCATTAATACTTAGAAAAATTGGCTAACACCCTTTTAGCCAATATTTTCTAATATGCCCAATATTTTGCTTATTTGGGTATTATATAGAAATTGGCTAATAACCATTAACAAATTTCCCATACTATGTCCAATATTTCTCAATATTGGGCATTGGAATGCCTACGTATCCTCAATACACATTTTTAAAGACCTATTTGGCTATTCACTAGATATGTAACTTTCTGGAATGTTACATTATCCCCCCCCCCCCACTTAGGAACATTCATCCCCGAATGACACTACACATCATTTTTACAATAAAGAGGGTGATTTTCGAAAATTCATTAACATGCTTGAAACTTTACTCTTTGTGAATTTATGATTCACACTTACTCTGGATGATGCATATTACTCAAGCTTATCTGAAGCTTCATATTTGAGATTACGGAACTTCCTTCTCAGTCACACCTAACTTAATGTACATCACATCTCATGCAACACAAAAAATCATGTCTACGCTATACAAAAACAACAACATGAATGCAAGCATGAACTGATTTTAACTCATATAGTGCAAGTATAAGACACACGATTGAAGACTTAAAACATCAAATCAACTAATGCACTAAGATATAGAGTCTCATTAATGAAATCGGACTAAGGAAGAGTATACCTACCCTAAAGAGCTGAATAAATGAGGGTAACGGGATCTCATATCAGCTTCGGCCTCCCATGTTACTCCCTCAACAAGGTGGTTCCTCCATAACACCTTAACGGTGGCAAACTCCTTGTTCCTCAACCGTTTCACTTGGCGAACTAAAATTTCAGCGGAAATCTCTTCGTAAGAAAGGTTCTCATCGGCTCCTAAACCATTAGATACTATCTTGTTGACTTTATGATTGGAACAATGGCTTGTTGGATTTGAACCATGCCCTTCCAATTGTAGTTCTAAACCTTACTACCCTGTTTTGACTGTCTATGGTAGCATAACACTTATGGAGCCAATCCATACCGAAGATTATATAAAAATCAAGCATGCATAATTCGATTAGGTCAGCATAGGTGACTTTATAAATAACATTTATTGGGCAATCTCTATATACTCTTTCAGCTCTAATGTTGTATCCTCTTGCAAAAACCAGAACTTGAGTCTGGCGCCTTAGACCACTCAGCCATCCTGACGTATATCTTGTACCATACCTGAGAAATATCCTTGAGCTGGTATGTATCCAAGTCAGAGTTCTCCTCTTCATTAACACCCATAGCAGGCATTAGAACCTACCATGCACTCACCTCCATGCAAACAACCACACTAACCGCACACTCCAGCAGCTTGGGCTTGAGAAGGATCTTGGTTTCCCCCAGTAGCTGCTTCTCCAACTCTTCTGCCTGCGTTTCTTCTTGTGTTCACGCACACACATGAAGGAAATTAGATCCTAGAATGATAAAAAAATGTCAAAGCTCTAGACAACACGAAAAAGAGTAGAAGAAGGGAGGTTCTTATCATCACTTAGTCTCACAGTCATGATTGTGGCGCGCTTCACAATCATAAGTTAGAAACTATATAAAGTGGTTGTTTGGAGCTTTAGTTCCTAATTAATTTAACCTCATGCTCTGATACCAAGTTTGTCAAACCCGGATTCTGGAATTCGAATGCAAACGGCGTCGTTAACCTATCAGAGGTCGAAGACAAGCCATTTCTTAGCTTTCATAATATTCATATAGTAAGTTTGCGGAAAATTTAAAATTTTTAAAAAATAATGAAGTATACATAGACTTCATATATTTTCTACACAAATTAATATTTTACTAAGATCATATAAAAAACAACCGTCTACAATCGATGAATCAATTAGAATCAAAAGGTCAATATATAAGGTAATAGTTTGCCAAAAACGGCCTTAATACAAAGCTTCTAAATAAACATCTGAAAAGAAACTCATGGGACAACATCCACTAGCTATGTTTAAAGAATTAGGCTAGATACATAAGTGTAGCATACTCGAACATCAAGAGGACCTACAAAAGTCTGGAGATCTCCAATCCAAACATCATCGATGAGTCTTCAACCTTCTCTCTGACCTGCACCTAAATAGTAATAATAGTATAGGGTTAGTACACACTTGTACTAAGTACGGGTGTATGCACATATACTCATAAGGACTAAGCATGATCAAGGAAAGCTCTTCCTATAACCAAATGTTATTTACCGAAAGTGACATCACTAGACTTTTGTAATTCGTTATTTGCGAATTGTGGTATGAATATGACGTATTTTATTGCATTCAAAGTACACAACTCATTTTCTATATGAACACAAGACCTTAGAATCATCAACATAATTTTAGAACATCTTAAACACACATTTATAATTTTGCTCTTAGGCCGAGAGTTGCCATCCCCATACATGAATAATTTTTAAGTCATTTCTATCTTTTGTTGTGTAGTTAAATGATCTCCTTCAATCTTATGTTTTACTTACAAGTGCAATGTTTCATTGTAGTCCCATACCTACAATGAATCTTGTAAGCAATTCACAAGACTAAGGAAATAATTTGGCTACCCTACTTACGAGTTAGATTTATCATTCTTCTTTTTGTTAGGTATGATTATATTAATAATACAATCTTTATTTGCTTTGCCCCTTATTTTATTATTTACATAATATATGGTTCTTGGGACATATTCCATGCTCCATTGTAGGCTACCCCAACTTGTTATTCTTTCCATTCTTGTTAGATTGGACATGGAATCTTTAAAAGCCAATCTTTATTTGCTAGAACACATATTTCATCATTTTCATATTATGGAGGTTATGAGGCATTGATTATCCATTACATTTTACTCCACTTTATTGCCATAATTTATGAAGTCATTATATACCAATTTTATTTGGATTTGCCCATTATTTGCTGAAAACTTCATTCTTATAAAACACTGACGATTGATATTCTTAAGCTCTTACTTTCTTAGCTCACTTTGAACATACATCTCTTCCTCATTCTTCCTTCCCTTCTTAACATCTTTAGAATTAAGATAATGCGAGCTAACATGAAATCCAGTGTCTGCCCCACACAAAAAAGGGATGTTTCACCGATCAAAATGAATCTAGATCAGGTAAGCTAACATGAAATCCAGTACCTACCCCACACCAAAAAGGGGTGGTTTACTAGCTAAAGTAAAACCAAGTCAAGTGTTCTCTCCACAACGAAAAGAGGTGGTTTACGACTAAAGTGAAACGAATAATTTCTTTGAGAATTTAACCGACATAGATAATGTGAGCCAAACATTAAATCCGGTGTCTTCCCCACACCGAAAAGAGGTGGATTGACCGGCCAATGTGAAACCGCATCATACCCAACTCGCTTAGGTGGAATCCACTGCCTAGTTCCTATGTTGGAACGTAGTTTGAAGACTAGGAGACATATGGAGACTACTCATCCACCATGAAGGTATCCTCATCTTATGAGGTTTACATGTGCTGGTAGAAGCTCATTACTAGTCTATCGGTGCTTTGATCAACTTCTTTTCTTTACATCTTTTAGAGTTGACTCAAACATTATAGAAGCCTGCTTCTAGTTATTAGGTTTATTTACTTGATGAAATGTGAATTTAACCTTACATTATCATCATGTCTTTAATGATACTTGTCTCACGATTATTAACACCCTCTGATGTAAGTATCATTAATATAATTGTCGAGGTGTGAGTGAGACTTGTCTGACTTCTTTTAACACCTCATTCTGTTCACTTTCATGATTTTAGGACTTTTATTTATGTTATTACTCACCATAACTCGTTTCTTGTATTTTGGTAGCTTTATACCCTCCTTTATGAACATCTTAAACTTTGTTCAATACACTTACTTATGCTCGTGGTTCATTTGGAAAGGGTAAGTTGGGACTTGTCCCAATAATTGGCATACCCTTGGTCATGAATTCAAAGTTACATTTGTTCACGTTTAATTTGTATACATTATCCATTTGACAATCTTTTAATTATATTAATAGAACATTATAAGCCAATCACATTCAACTTTTTGGACAACATATTATTAGCAATTTTGTTGTCATAAACCAATCTTTCTCTTAAACAACTTTCATTACGTTATCACTAACCACATCAATTAAACCCATGAATGTAATATAATGATTCCCCCAATAGGCAGCCAGTCGAATTCAACGTAACTAGTTTCATAATAGACTTCTCACGAGCCTCATAATCTTGAAATACAAGTAAGCATCATATCATTCCTTAATTCGTGTAACTAACATTCAAATGGTTCGAATCCATTACATAGACCTCATTAGTCATTAAAAAATAAAGAAATTATAAAATCAATTAGAACCACATACCAACAACATGTTCAAGATTACATTTTTATACTTAAAGAATAGGAAACAAGGATAACTAGGGAGATGGACGTTCAACAATATAATTGGGGAACAACCCTAGTTTTGAAGTTCATGAATTCAAACGTTTGAAAAGTGTCTTGGTGAAATAATTCTATGAGAGAAAAGCCATACCATATGTAGAACTAAATCTACGAAGATCACCTTGCACGAAACCTTGAAATCACCTAACAGAAATCAAGAGAAACTTTTCTGTTTTTGTTTCGTTCGTTTATTGTTTTGCGTCGTGAATTTCTTAGTGTTTCAATGTGATTCCAAGTCCTAGGAACTGATCTTACTCGTTCAACTTAGATTAATTAAGTAAACTAAATAAATTAATTAGTTAATTACTAAAAAGCCCCTCGTAGATTGACTAAAACTAGGAAAGCATAACACTTAGTAAAATCTAAAATTTTTGCTAAGAATTTCATTTTGACCATTTAAATTAATTAATTAAATTTCTAATTTATTTAATTAAGGGACCTAGTATAATTACTAATGTACCCCTAAGTCATTGGAACCATAATCAACCCTTTTGGACCATCATAGGTTAAATACTAGGATGTTTCTTGAACTAGTTACTAGGTTTGTGTATGGATTTCATTTTGAAAAATTAAATGAATTAATTAGGTGACCTAGGGTAATTACTAAAGTACCTTCAAGTTGTTAGGACCATAACCAACCCTTTGGACCATCCTAGGTTAGGTATTGGGATGTTTCTTTAACTATTTACTAGGTTAGTGTAAGGATTTCATTTTGACCATTTAAATTAATTGATTAAATTGCTAATTTAGTTGATTAGGTGACGTAGGTTAATTACTAAAGTAGCGTTAAGTCGTTAGGACCATAACAAACCCCTTGGACCATCCTATGTTAAGTACTAGGACATTTCTTGAGTTATACTAGGTTAGAGTAAGGATTTCGGTTTGACAATTTAATTAATTAATTAAGTTGCTAATTTAATTAATTAGGTGACCTAGGTTAGTTATTTAAGTACCCTTAAGTCGTTAGAACCATGATTAACCCTTTTGACTATCCTAGGTTAGGTAAAGATTGTCTCTTTAACTAGTTACTAGGTTAGTGTCACTCGGTTAAGTCTTACGTTGTGGGGTGCACTAATTGGTTTATTTCGGTTAATCCTAGGTTATTTATCTAGTTATGTAAGTTAGTTAGAGTCTACAGTTTATTAGGAAGCTCAGCCCCACATGGCTTGACCCCCACATGTGCGTCTGCTCCTAACCGCCCTAACCACCCTAACCGAATTCTTGCACATGTGTTGCACATGTGCTTGCACATGTGTTGCTGTTCATTTCTCTCTGTCCCAAGGATCCTCACTAATCCTTGGGCACTGCTTAGTCTACATGATCATTTTAAGTTGTCATGTTCTATGGTACGTAGGCTTGACACTTGGATGCCTCGTACCTAGTGTGCTAAGATTGTTAATAAATATTTTACCTTAGGGTCTTCATTGCAGGTACATTTCGTTAACAAGCTCATTAATACTTAGAAAAATTGGCTAACACCCTTTAATTCAACATTTTCTAATATGTCAAATATTTTGCTTATTTGGGTATTATATAGAAATTGGCTAATACCTCTTAGCCAATTTTCTATGCTATGCCCAATATATCTCAATATTGGGCAATGGAATGCCTATGTATCCCCAATATGCATTTTTAAAGACTTATTGGGTTCTTCACTAGACATGTAATTTTCCGGAATAATATAGCTACCACAGACTGCTGTTTAGAATTCTTTTATTGAAGTTTATTCATGACCTTATTTTCTCGTAGTTATGTTATCTTGTTTTCGTTCCGTGTTGGTTGTTTTACAAAGGTGAAGAGATGACTGTCAATGGAAGTAATGCAATTGAACTTGAGAACAACAATGACATCACAAATTTGCACAATCTCTATGAAAGATCAGCTGGGAAGTGTAGGTTCTACCAGATTGTCTCCGACCGTTGAAATATGGTATTCCACGTTACCGGCACTATGCTGTAACTATTAAAATTGAAGGTTCTCTTTGCTAATATTTCTCATGAACACATATAAAACATTATCAGAGGGTGTAGGACATTCTCTTTCAAGAACATCACTCAAGATGCAGCCAGACTTCTCTTATTTCCCTTTTTTCTAATTTTGGGAGCAACGAAGTGGTTGATCGATTTACCAAGGGAATAAATAACTTCAACGGTGGAGCACACTGAAATGTTTTGTTTAAGGTTTTTCACACATTCGAAGATATCAGGACTTTAAGATAGTGGATGGCGAACCTATTCACAAGACATAGTTGAACTTCCATAAGTTGTTGCTCCAATTCTATCTTTTGGACTACCGAACGATGTGTTATTACAAAATTTGTATTCAAGCCTCCACTCTGTCAATAGAGGTGTGGCAGACTAGCTTACTGAGGATCAGTCATGCAACAACCGTTTGACACACCATCTACCTTTGTTGATGAGATGACAAGCACGCTTGGTACACTGGAGAAGATCAGGTGTTTCCTTAAACTTTTCGATGAAAAATGAATAATTGGAGAAGAAAAAAGAGTGATATGACAACATAGCCAAAAAGATGACTCAACTGACATTATTGAAAAATCATGTCATGGTGAATTGTAGTAAAGCTATGAGTCCAGCCGATGTGAAATTTGAAAAGAAAGAGTTACAAAAAGTTCCAAGACTTAAGGAGGGTTTTCGTGTGATCTCATTAAGGTTAGGCAGGAATCAAGGTTTGAATGTATTCAGTGAGGATTTATAGAGACATTCCCAATAGAGATTTGTCTGATCGAATAAAATATTTTGGAGGAGAGTGGATGACAATGATGATTGTTACTTGCACATGGGTGATATTCCAAGATCTAGGCAACGTTCTGGGAGCTTGCGGGTAGATGATTTGATGTATCATATTCTAAATAAGGTAGAAGGATTTGACGAAGTTCTTAAAGAAATGAAGGCATACTTGTCATCCTTGAATAAGAAGGTAAATTGTCATTCATATTCCATCAAGCAACTTTAATTCCAGATGAGCCAACTTTCCACCCAATTAGATTCAAAACTGCAGGAGAGTTTTTCTAGTGATATGATGGTGAATCGAAAGATTAATGATGGAAAATGCTTGGCGGTGTTGAGTCAGAGTGGAAAAGCAGTTGATAGTGACGTGAAAGTTTATAATGAGGCAAAAAACTTGTAATGATGGAAATGATGCCATTGATGTAGAGGGGTCTTACCAAGAACCATAAAATGACAAACCAAAGAGGCATATGAAATTCCAAAATAACTCATCACCAGGGAATAAATGTAACACCCCTAAATATTAGACAAACATTAGCATGTCGATGCACGATTGCTTAATTACTGTAATATGTTATATTCTCATTATGTAACTTTATATTTTGTGATATTTGCAACATTACTTAACATAATTGATATCGTGTTTAGTGTATTGTATGGGGGTATTTGCGTAATTTTCTAATTAGAATTACATATAAATTAAAAGTTATGGTATCAGGAATATATTATGCTATTTGGGCAACCTACTTTTATTTGGGCAGCACCTTTGAAAGATATGTGTACATGTGATAAGATTCACTTTTGTAGCTGTACATAGTAAAACCTCCTTCGATTGAATTCGTTTCCCTTAAGTGAACATTATAACCTTAGCTAAACAAATTGTTCTTGCAAATCACAAAAGTAGAACTTGGTCCTTTTGGTTGGAATTCGGGACACACAAACTTCTCTTTTGTAAGTGATGAAATTTGTTTCCTAAACTTTGTAGTGTTTTGTATTTTCAACATATCTCGTTAAATAGAACTTCATTTACAATGAATAAATATGATGTGGAAATCTAGTTCGTATATCTACGAATCTAATGTTTATGTTAAATTCTAATTTAGGTATTAAGGATTCTAAATATGGGAAACAATATAGGACAAGTTATGTCCAAATTTTTAAATTGGAAATCGTTTATGGAAAGTTTTAAACATATTTTTTGGTAAGAAAAAGATCTTGTAGTGATTCTTGTCATTTTTCCACCTTAAGAGATGTACCTTCTTCTTTCATTAAGGTTACAAAGTCTAGTTTCGCATTTTCCTTTTCAAATTTAAGTTGGGACAATGAGGTACTAGACTGGACATAAATACATTTTTGGGATCATAGTTGTATTTGTATAGGCTAAACTTACTTGTCATGATAATCCTATTTTACTTTGACATTATTGAGATGCTAGGAATTAAAGAAGTTATTTAATGGTATTTTTAAGGTTGTATATACTCGAATAAGTTGAGGACCTTGATACAGTGGATGGTGTACAATTTGAACTTGCGAAGTTGTGTTGGACTGTTTTTATGCTAAAGCATTGAGGTTTGTGCATAAACTTGTACTTGTAAAATTTTTACCTGCAGGTATAACCGAAAGTTTATACTTGTACCTTGGCTAGCTCTTATCACTTTATTGTCGTGTTGTTATCCTTTAATATATTAAATACACTTGTATAACTCGCCCACTTGTACGGATCGTTTGATCACTTTGCACTCTTGTTGAAAACTTGTCCTTCGTGTGGCTGTGACTTTGTCACTTTTGGCATTCATCTTGATACAGACTATTTTCCATCCTGCCTCTGGATTTTTAGTTCGTCTTAAGTATGGAGGTTGTCTATTTTAGGTAAGAATTAGAAAGCCAGTTTTAATATAGTTCTTGGTTCGCTTGATTATTGGGCTTTGACCCTTTTTCGTACAGGGCAACGACCCTTCTTTATACCTTCTTGTGCTTGGTGTGACGACATGACGTATATATTGGGCGATCCTTCTTATAAAATCTCGTGGAAAAAAGTTCTATGAGCGTTCTTGAAATTTGAATCTTTAAATATCGAACATGATATTCTTTTTATGTGGTCTACTTGATATATTTATTATATTCAAATTGTTCTGCCCATGACTTGAGAAAGGTGGCTTGGTGAATCTGAGGGCTGTGAACCTGTAATTTTTGCACCACTAAGCTATATGCTTAGTCATAGTTGTTTCTATCGTAGGGAATGTCTGAGGGGATGCATAAAGCTGGCCATTGGTGTTGTAGTTTTTGAGAGCCTTAAGGAAGATCATATTTTCATATAGGCATCTAAATTTTGTATAAATCGTTGGGCTTGTACATGATCTATTTGTTGTATATTTCCATGATAGTTTGAGGGCTGATTTGATCAGGTTACCATGGGTTGTAATATCAGTATGACTATATATTTTGTTTTTTTGGAGTATGTAAACCCAAGTCTTGTAATATACTTAAGTTACCATTTGTTTAGAATGTTTGTGCGAAGCATGAACCGGCTGATTTTCTTACTCTGGAATAGGTAGTATTCTTTCTATTCTATCCTTAAATGTGAGGATAATATATGCATGAAAATCTCGTCGGTTAATTGCTTAAATTATTTTGGGAGGGTTTTTCCGTCATAAATTAAAATTCCACGCAATATAAATTTTTGACATTAAAAAAATATTTAAATGGGAAAGATGCAAGTCCTTAACCATATTATTTATCATGAACAAGGTTCCTCTACTAGATTAAAATCAATGTGTCATCGTTAAACTCTTATGATCCTCACAAGTGGTAAATTAGATCTCTTCATTAATATGTAGTATCCTTTCAAAAAGGGTCGCTATAAGTGTTGGTATCAGAACCTCGGTTTGTGTTTCTAGGACTTTTGTTGTGATTTACTTTTATACTTGTTCGCTTTCGAAAAGAGTTGTATTTAGATTATTTGTTTGCTTATATGGTTTATAATAATTTCATCGTATGTAGATTGCATATGCATCAACTACATGTCCCTAATTTAATGTGATCTTCCCTTTTGAAGAAATTAATTTATGACCACTTCTTCTGAACCGACCTATAAAAAATGCTTGTGAAGGTTTTGGTGGCTATGTTTCCCAACCTCATGCTCGGGAAGGGGTTAAATAATATACATCGAACAAATATGTTCCCCACACTAGTGGGTCTGAAGTGGGAAACCATCATTGCGTAAGAGCTCGTTCACATCCTCACATGAGTCATGGTACTCAAGCAACGAATCCTTCTTTTCAACAAAGGGCTTAATGTTTCCACTACATGGCTGAATCGATGCATGATCCCAACAAAATTAATTTTGAGAAAATGAGGAAAATGGGTGGACGATTTTGAAGGCTCTGTTGATCGCACTGATGCTGAACAATGTCTGGAGTGCTTGGAGAGGGTGCTTGACCAGTTAGAGTGTTCAGATGTTGCCAAATTGAAGTACGTTATCTCACTATTACAAAAAGATGCTTACGGTTGGTGGTTAAGTGTTCTAAATGTCAATGTAGAACCTCCCATTCTTACTTGAGATTGATCTAAGGCAATCAGGCATGTCTGTTGATGAATATGAAATAAGATTCTAAGGCTCTTTGTCTATGCTGGAGGTATTATTAAGGAGGAAAAAAACAAGTGAAGGAAATTTGAAGATGGTTCAAATGATTCCATTAATAAGAATGTGGCGATCTTTAAACATGAGTACTTTTATAAGTCAGTGTCTGCTACTTTTACTTGGGCAAAACTTGATACGAAAGAAGCTAGTAAAAATTAAAATAGATTCCAAAAGCCTAGACAAGATTTTTGTGGTCTATAAAAAAGGGGAAGGTTCGATAATTCCACTACACCATTTTCGGCCTACAGCAACACCACGTATGTGTACCCTAAACTAGCAAAAAGTGTGGCATTTGATAAAAGGCTACACTTTTGGACATTCAGCAACACTTTTTAGGGGCTGCCCAAAAGAAGCGTAACCTTTGACATTAGGCAACACTTTTTAAATGTTGCTATCTTTGGCTACACTTATAAAGCGTAGCCAAATAGGTATAAGGGCACACTTTCAAGACGTGCATTAGCAACAACTATTTTTTGTTAGACTACACTTAAAAACTTTGCCTTTTCAGATTTATTGGTCACACTTAAAAAGTGTTGCCTTTTATTGGTCATCTATTGCAACA
>NC_028637.1:38144351-38227683 GCF_001406875.1 Solanum pennellii | reverse complement strand
TCTCATGACTACGACGGCCCGTCGCGAGGTCCACGGCGGCCCGTCGCGAGGTCCACGGCGGCCCGTCACGAGGTCCACGACGGATCGTCGTGACCACGACGTCACGTCGCGAGGTCCGTCGACCCAGCCGCGTTTTGACAGATTTCCAGCAAAAAGAGTTACTATCTATACTTATGGCCAAAACGACTGATGAAATTTGTAAATTTGTAAGCCTATATTTTTGCTTACTTGGTGAAATAAGTTCTTCAGCTTCCGTCCTTCATCTCTTCGATTTTTGTTTCTTCGATCCCCAGTTCATCAGCATCAACTCTTCATTTCGTCGAGCAAATCAAAATCAGGAGAGGAGAATCTTCAACTCAATTCTTCTGTGTTTCCGCTTAGCTACGCAGGTCAATCTACATGTTTCAAAAGTTTTATAGCTACATAAATGTCAAAACAAATTTAACACGCAAGTTTTAAAAAAATGATTGAAACTATGTCATATAAATAGAAACTGGATGAAATCTTCAGCTCTTACCTTGAAAAAATCTTCAGCTCGGAGAAGAGAAAGCTCGGTCAGCTCGATGAGTTTTGCAGCTCCATCTTTAGCTCGATCTTCAGTTCGATCTTCATCTCGGATAAAAGAAATTGTGAGTTCTTCAGCTCGAGGAAGGAAAGGGAAAGCGTGACTTGAACGAAGTAGCTCCATCTTTAGCTCGATCTTCAGTTCGATCTTCATCTCGGATAAAAGAAATTGTGAGTTCTTCAGCTCGAGGAAGGAAAGGGAAAGCGTGACTTGAACGAAGTAGCTCCATCTTTAGCACAATATCAGAGAAAGGAAAGGGAAAGCGTGAGTTCTTCATAAAAGGAAAGGGAAAGGGAGAAGGAAATAGAAAGTCTTTTTGTTTTATTATTAATTAATGTTTATTTTTTTGGCCAATAAAAAAGGAAGGGAGTGTTAAAAATATTGGAGGCAATATAATATTTGAGTGAAAAATTTTAAGGCAACACTTATAAAGTGTTGTTTTTTCAATTATAAAAATAGGACATTTTAGAAGTGTGGTCATATATGTAAATAGGTGTTGCCAATTATATCATATTTTAACAACACTTATAAACTGTATCTTATATTATTAAAGAGTACACTTTTGAAGTGTTGCCAAAATTATTGTAGCTAAAAGTTAAAAATTTTGGCTACGCTTTAAAAGCGTTCCCAAAACTACTTTAGGCAACACTTTACAAGTGTAGTCCAGAATAAGTGTGGTCGTAGGCCTAAAATGGTGTAGTGTTCTAAGGCTGGTAGTGATGACTGAAAACCGCAACAAAAGTAAAACGGATCAGATTTTTCTATAGCCAGCACTCCAAATTATTTCCAAGACAAGCATCACGTTACCACTTGTCCGCAATGTGAAAAGAAATACTATGGTACTTGCAGGAGAGCCTCTGGTACATATTTCAATTGTGGGAGATTTCATCATACAGTAAAGGACTGTAATGATCCTAATAATTCTCCTCCTTGAAAACAGAAGGCTCTGTTAACAAGCCTTCTTTTAATTATCCTCATACTAATAAGGGTATAAGACCCAAAAACAACCAAGCAGCAGGTAAAACTTGAGCTAATCAAGCTAGTGGAGAAGGGGTACTCACACTCTTATTCATGAGGTAGAGGGATGATCATGATGGAAAAAACGTGGTTGTCGGTAAATTTCACCGATTTGACTTATGTGTGTTAACATTGTTTTATCCTTGTTCTACACATTCATATATTTATCCTGAAATTGGGAAATTTGTGAGACTTAATTATGTTTTTCTTGTTGAATGTCATTTGGGTTATCAAGTGGTGTGTAATTGAATTTACCAAGATTTCCCCTTCATGATTCAAAATCTAGTCTTCCCTGTTTATATGATTGAAAGCCCTTCAAGGATTTTGATGTTGTTATAGGGATGTATTGGATTTATAAATAATACATAGTGGTAGATTGTAGGTCAAAGCATGTGACCTTTAAAGATCCTACATTTTCACACATCATCTTACAAGGTGAAAGATCATTGACATTCAGTATTATTTTTTCAGCCATGCCAAGAAAGTTGATGTATCAAGGTTGTGGGGCATACCTTGATCAAATAGTTGACACACAGTTGATGAGTCCTTGTATCGAAGACATACCTACCCTATGTAATTTTCCTGACACACAGTTGAATTATCTACTTATGATCTTGAACTTGGTGCTATAGTGTTTGGTTTGAATATATGGTGGCATTATTTTTATGGACAAAAATGTCATATATTCACTAATTGCGAGAGCTTAAAGTAATTCGGTAATCAAAAGGAGATAAACCTAAGACAACGTAGATGGCTTGAGCTCATCAAGGATTATGACTGCACATTTGATTATCATCCATGTAAAGTTAATGTGGTTACGATGCCTTAAGAAGAAAATCTTTCGCAAGCATTTATTTGAGTGGTTTGACCTTGTTCCTTCAGTTAAGAACCATGAATGTTTGTTATAAACCATATTCAAAAGGTTTAGCTATTGTTAATTTAAATGTAAAGCCAATATTTCTTGAGAAGGTGAAGGAAGCACAAAAGTTAAAGTGACAAACTTGTAAAATTTACAAGATAATTCTAAAAAGGGGAAAATCTTGATTTCACATTAATAGCGGATGCTATCTTACTATATCAAAACAGGTTATGTGTCCCTAATAATGATAAATTGAGGAGAGAAATATTGAATGAAGCAGATACTTCACCATATGCAATGTATCCTCGAGTTACAAAGATGTATGAGACCATCAAAGAAAATTATTGGTGGAATGGTATGAAGAGACAATTGTGGATTTCACTTCAAAATGTTTGGTTTGTCGACATGTAAAGCCAGAACATCAAGTCCCAATTAGATTACAACAGCCCTTGTCGATGCCAAAATTGTAGCGGGAGAGAATAACTATGGACTTTGTTTCTGCACTTCCTCGCACTCTGAAAAATCATGATGCAATATGGGTGATTGTGGACAGGCTAACCAAGAATGCTCATTTGTTAGTAATCTTGATGGAGTTGTACATCAATGAGATTGTAAGAAACATCGGATCCCTATGTGTATTGTATCTGACCAGGACCCAAGGTTTACATCTAGATTTTGGGATAGCTTGCAGTAAGATTTGGGTACTAAGTTGAAGTTTAGAACTTCGTCCATCCGCAAACAGACGGCCAATCGGAAAGAGTGATACAAGTTTTGTAGGATATGCTTCGAGATTGCATTATGGATTTTTAGGGATGTTGGGACAAACACTTGGCTTTGATAGACTGTTCTTACCTTAATATCTACCAATCGAGTATTTGAATGCCTCCCCTGAAGCCTTATACTGAAGAAAATGTGTCTTTGTTGGAGTGAAATGGGTTAATGAAAGCCTATTGGTCGTGAAATGGTGCAGAAAACAGAGGACAAGGTAAACATTATCAATGATAGTCTAAAGATTAATTCCGATAGACAAAAGTCATACGCTGATCTTAAAAGGCGTGACATTGAATATCAAGTTTGAGATAAAGTATTTTTAAAGATGACCCCGATTAATTGGACCTTATGAGATACTTGAATGTGTTGGACCAGTCGCATATAAATTTTCTTTGACACCTGGGTTAAACAAGATCCACAATATCTTCCATGTTTCTATCTCTAAAGATAACATTTTGATCAATGTCATGTTCTTCTTGTTGAATCTATTGATGTTGATACCGACATTATGTATAATGAAGAACATGTCCTGATTCAAGCTCAGGAAGTAAAGAAGCTTAGAAACAAGTGAATCCCCATAGTAAAGGTACTTTGGAGGAACCATACTTGAAAAGAAGGTACCTTGGAGAGAGAAGATATCATGAGGACTTAGTATCCGCACTTATTCCAGGACTAGTTTAAGGTAAATTTCGAGACGAAATTTAATTAAGGGGAAGAGAGTTATAAGAACACAAAATATTAGACCAACATTCACATAACGATACACCATTGCTTAATTGCTATAATATGTTTTATTCTCGTTTTGGGATCTTGAAATTTTGTGATATTAGTAACCTTGATTAACATAATTGTTATCATAATTTAATGTATTGTACGGGGGTATTTGCATAATTTTCTAATTAGAATTACATATAAATTTAAAGTTATGATATCAGTATATACATATAGGTAAAAATGTATGCTTTTTGGGCAGCCTACTTTTATTTGGGTAGCATCATTGAAGGATATGTGTACATGTGATAAGGATAAGGTGTTGACCTTTTAATCCCAATGTTCTTTCCCAGTAAGGGTGTGGGATATTAGAATCAGTTCAGACCCTACACACAATAGGGACGCAGGAGAATGCTTTCAAATTTCCAATATATGATGTTCAAATTTATTTTTGGAAAATGATTTTTGATATGGATATGCTTACACAATGAAACTACAATAAATGTTTCAGAAAGCTCATGCTTTTCTGATGGGAAGTTATAAGCTTATATTTCTACTGTTCATCTAACCAGTGATAAGTGTTTTATTACGTCATTAAAGAATATGAGAAAAAACACTAGAACAATCCTTTACGTTAACCCAGAATTATTATCTCCTTTCTCAATTCTTTCCCGAAGCTGTGCTTCTTGTTTTGTCTCTTCTTCATTGTTTGTTATTTATTTTTCTTTGTAAATTGCAGTGAAGCTAGAAAAACTTCTAATTATAAGCCGGCGACCAGCAAAGTGCTTGACAAACTCATCTACAAATACAGTCCCTCTTATTTTGGTAAGGTTCGGTAAATTCACATTACCCCCTTACTGGTTGAGATTCTTACGAATTAACAAGACGAAATTCAAAATTCTCGCCCCCATGTAATGTAGGGGAAGCTTTGAGGAGGTCTACCTCTTCACTCAGCTTCCCACCTTGAGCTCTCTGTAGATGAAATTGAACTGCAAAAGCATTGACTAATTGCATGATCAAAGATTTTTGATAAATAAGGTTTTCATTAGTGCATGTTGTTCACAGTTTCTGCTCGTCTTCAATTTTCAGTTATTCAGCGATCTCCCAGAAAACGAATAACATTAGACTAAATTGATGATGATTTTATTAGAATTGTTCCATCATCCACCTTCTATATTCAGGTTCACATTATTTGAATTGAAGGTACTCCCATATCACCTTCGGTAAGTATACTTGGGAGAAAACAATATCTTTCTTGTCATTATTTTCGCCGATCTGCTCGAATGGTAAGTGTATTACATTAAGTCCATCTAATGTACATTTGCTGATATTTTGGATAGTTAATCCACACCGAGTGTTGAACACCAAAAGAGGATAAAACCTCAAATGCAAGAAGGGGTGAATAATGGTGTCATGCCCCGAGGTTACCCCCTTGACCTAAAATGAGACCTAGGATCACTAATGACCTCAAGCTAACCCGTTAGTCTTGCATATCATGAAAATATTACATATACCTAAGTAAAAATTAACTAAGCATAAACTATATAAATATATATGTGAAGGGATCAAGTCTAACTAGACAGAATAATCGTAATAAACATAACAAGATTTTAGTGGTAATTGGAAGGACCACTATAAAACTCAAGATGAATAGAATATTATGTCTCAAAAGCCTCTAACTTAGTTGAGTTGTTGGGACATGCCCCCAATTAACTCTAACAAAAATTGAAAATTTGAAGAAATGACAAAAATGAAAAAGCATGTCTATTATCTTCTTAGTAAGAGGACTCGCCATTAAAGCTCCTTAAGTTAGCTTGAGAATTGATCTAAGCCGGATTTTGATGTTAAGTACCTAAGCTTACATCATGAAAGGACATAGAGCAGAGTATGCGTCAGTAATTGGAATGTACTAAGCATGCATGATATGGATATTAAGCTGAATAATAAATAACTGAGAAATGACATAATCCGAGAAAGATTATAAATACTGAAACATAATTTAAAAGCCAAGTTAAATGCAATGACTAAGTAATAATCATGAAGATAACATGTTGAAATGTATATCAATATAAATGTTGAAAACCATGTAAATGCACTAAGAGTCTCACTGTTGCAGCTATTGTTAATCGACATAAACCACATACGTTAAATGTGGAGTGTGAGATAAATTCCCCATTGAGAGGAACCTGTATAACTTGCCAGGGGTATCAAGGCATGACTGTGGTCTGATCAATGAATTGGATGCCCAAAAGAGTGGACCTATGCTCCTACATTGGCACGCAGATCTAGTGCTATAATGAAACTCTGAATCCTAGTCTAAGTCGGTGCTAAGTCTACCCTAACCTTAATATGTATATGCCTAAAATGTCGCTGATGAAATACTGAAATGCTCATAGTACTGACATACTAACAAAGGATGAAACGTTTATATAATGATAATTTGACATTCAAAATTTGAAGAATGATTATCTCTTTAACTTTCATAGAAAGTTTAATTCATGAATAAAGGAAATCTACAGGAACTATGGTTATGTGTTTTATACAAGAAATAAAACCACGTTGCCAAGAAAACATGATATTTTTTATTAAGAATACTTTTATAGAGAAATCATAACAAATCTCCAAGGTCTTGAAACTCCTGGCCTAAACAAGATATGTAGAATGAAGGAACTGACGAAATTATAGAGACATAGTGGATGAAAGGAAACCACTAGTTAAATCCCACATACCAGGTGATAAATCTATAGTTGAAATCCTTTGGATTTAAGGGCTGAAGTTTGAAAAATTATTCTGCTTGTTCTTAGAAGAGTTGGTCGCCTCTTCCTCTTCTCTTTTCTCTAAGATAGTCTATTTTATAAGAATGAGGTTGAATTTGATGTTCTACCCTCACACCGAAAAGGGGTGTTTCACTTGCATAAGGTTAAAATAGTTATACCTAGATATAAGTTGGAACCCCTAGCTAAAAATTATGTGGGCACATAGTTATCGGATATGGAGATTTCTTCTAGAAACCTTATACATCTAACGTGAAGGTTTCCCTTTCATGGTACACCGTAGTGGGAACCCAACTAATAATATGAAGGAATACATCTCATAATCATATCATCTTGGTGTTAAGAAAAATTCCCTTTAAAAGTAACTTCAAGTCTTTACTTATCTTTATTGATTATAGGAGAAATCACTTAGGCATTCATCCAAAATAGATCATATTAGCTCAAACATTCATTAGGTGAGAATGTCCTTTCAACCATAGAATCATCACAAAGTGAGTAAGCCTTTCACAATGTCATTTATAGAGCTTTCATGAGAATTATCCTTTCAATCAACACAATAACATCCTCATCATTCTAGACAAGTTATACATTTCATGCATAATAATGTGTAAAGGTGCATATGAGAATTATCCTTTCGATTAACGCCATTGATGCATCATAATGATGTTCATGCATGAAGTGTGTATGTGTATGTGTGATTATCCTTACAATTGAACAACAAAAATAACATTATCATCATAAATACTTTCCTTCACAAAGGGTCACAAAATGTACATAATATCCCAACTTATATGTAATTCACATATATTGCATTTAAGAATATTAGACCATGTCAATCAAAAATCTAATATTTATCATAATGGAAATCTGTACATTCATCATTCAAGTAGATCATACACGGAATTTAGAGAATCATGTATTCATATAGGGGCATATGTGGGTAGGGTCCTTCCACAATAGCACCACATACACTACTTTGATCATAACATATTATTCGTATTCATAACATATCATAAATAGTTATACATAGTGTTGAAGGGAAGAGGGACCTTATATCAAGACCACAAACAATTTGACAAGTAAGCACCTTCACCATAAGCTGATCAACGATGCCTATAGTATAACTTCAAAATATTATACCTTAAAAGAGTTCCTTCAAGTCTAAAACTCAAGATCATGTCTAGCATCCTTGATTTAGAACATTTAGATAGAAGAACATCATAAACTAACAACATAACTAATATAATTATAATCAAGTCAATTCATGTCTTTAGTGTTTACTTATAATCAATACAAGTCTCGGTGATCTATTTCTATGGTTATCTATCAATACATAACCCTAATCCGTAGCAATTGAGCATGATATAGAGTAAATTCATAGTAAAATTAACTAATCATTTTAGAGATTAAAGAATATCAAACTCTACCCATAAATCAATCCACACAAGGTCTTACAATTGAGAAAGATGGGGAAGAACACGACTCTTTGGAGATTTTCTTCAAAAACTATCAATATGTCATGAATTTACCCATAATCGATCATATAGATTCATAAAAAATCGTAATTTATCGATTGAAACGTCTTTCGAAGGTGATCTCTATGTTGGATGAAAACCTAGAATTTGGGGAACTTTAAAAACATAGTGGAAGGGCTTCTTGGTGATAGCTTACCATGAATAAAGAACACCCATAACTTAGGTGTAGAACTCCATGAAATTCTTATGAGAAAGGTCCATGTTCAAGCCTAGGTTGAAATATTCTTGGTCTTCAATGGAGGTTTTTGAGAGAAGAGTTTCGGATAAATCTTTGAGTGTAAAGTTGGTTATGATGTGGGATATTGCGTACTAATGATTTAATATTATTAGTTTAGGGTTCAAATACATATATGGGGATGTAATTTAACTAATTAACCGAACTATATCAACTATTCAGCAATAAACTAAGTAGTTCCCAAGCTTGTCCACCTTGGTGGTTTTTGATTGAGACGCTGATATTCAGGATTGGTGCAAGGTTGACCTACGAAGCAAGACCTATGGGGTGTCAACTATCTTACTCTCTGTAGATGGCCATCCGTAGGTCACAACTTTTTGTTTTAAGGGGCAGCCTTGGGGTTAGCTTTAGGGTCCTCTCCAACGAACCTTGGATTGTCTTAAGGGAGTCGTACTCGGTCGTTTAAACCCTAAAAAAGATGCTATAATTGTACAGGTCACATCTACAAGTTTTCACCCTCAAGAAACACTCAAAACATCAACGACACGACCCTTAAAATTCACTAGTTCCAATTACTAATTTTTGAATGTTATTGTCGTTTCTTAATGTTTTACCGTTAAAATCACCAAACTAACTTGAAAAGCCATTTTCATCATTTGATCAACTTTTCAACTATAAACTCTGAGGTGAGGCTCTAGTTTCAGCTACATGACTCCATTAGACTCTAGCTTGGTCTTACTAGAATTCTGGGTTGTTATAGTTTGTAAGCAATTATAAGCTAACAACATAAAATAAACAAAATTATGAGTATGGAGACAAGATTCTTGGTATGTGATAGTAATATAGGCTCACATAAACCATCAGGTAATATTAATTTGCTGTAAAATTGTAACTAAGCTAGACTTATGTGGGGGTAAATTCTCTCTGGAAAAAGTTACCCCAAATCAAACCGGTTTCTCTCAAACATCAATTTACCGCGATTTTCCCAGTCTTCACCTTAGCCCAATCACTCTGTCGAGCTGAAAGTGTGGGAGAGGGTTTAGGATTCACTCTCTTGAGGTTAACACACGTCAAACCAATAACCACCTACTATCGATTGAGTAGTCTTGGTCTTAAGACGTTTCTGTCGAGCAAGCAAAGGTGCAATTATATTTGCATTTTGAATACAATTTTATACACAACTAAGGAACAAAATCACATTTAAACAGCAATTAAACCATCAATAATAAAGACCCAACTCTAAATTTAACCCATATTAACATAACCAAACCCCAAGAATAGGGTGTTTTGCTAGACATTGTAAAGAGATAGAAAGTGATGCAAACTTTTGTTTCTATCAACTAGGTATGATATATAAAATGTCAATAGACATGTCTAAAATGATGATCCGTCAACACCTACTTTCAATTTCTTTGATTTGGAAACCTTCAATCTTCAAAGCTTTAGAACAATGTCTCCCAAAAAATCTAGCTACTAAAGTTCAGAAAATATCTGAATAAACACACAACAAGAATTTATAGTTTTCAAAAATTTTTGTTGTGAAGGACCACTAAACGTAGTTAGTCAATATCATTGTTAAACTCGGCAATCCGCCCTTTGGTATATCTCCTCACCGTCTCACCTTAGCCTTCCGCATCTTCGGGTTTTGTAACTTTAGGAAATTTAGTATTACTTCACAGAATTGTTTAGCGTCATGACGAATTCTCCTTATAACTACCGACTTAGTTCTGTTCTTAAAAGCTTAGGACACTGGAACATTAGGTGAGAAAGAAGTTGTTCGACGACTCGCCTAATGGGTTAGTCGATCGTCAAGCCGTATTTTTTTCATTCATTTGACCTGCTTGTTCCTTTTTGCTCAGTTATGTCCATTCTTTGACTCCAAGTCTAAGTACCTGATACTTATATTTTTTCAGATGTTTTTGAGATAAAATATGCATTTAAGAACATTAAATCTACCAAAATATAGCCCCAAATGAGTCCAAATCATGGATCATCAATAGACCGATGGCCAAACCGAGCATATCAATGCCCTCCTAGAGTATAATCTTATAGACTATTTCAGTGAACACCTGCTAGAATGGTAAAAGCTCCTTTACATGGAATAGTTATCTTATAATTTTCAACAGATAGTCCTCCATCCACACCCCGTTTGACTCTGCGACTGGCAAACAACCCCAAACTCGACACTCTCCACCGACCTCTTTCTAGGGGATGATTTTGGGAGCCTACCATCTTGACAAGGAATAGGAGGTGCAACTCTAAACATCCAAGTAATACTTTGAAAGGCAACCCAAAATATGAAGAAATTTGCTGACCGCAAGCGACGCAACACGGACTACCAGATTGGAGACATGGTCTTGGTTAAATTTGATCAAAGAGACTATAATGCACTAAGCGGCGTTCATCAAAATTTAGTGCGAAAATATGGATGCCACTTTAACATCCATTAAAGGTGGGCAATATCTCTTATAAGGTGGAGTTGCCTCCCCATTTAAAAATTCACCCGGTCTTTCACGCAATTTTCCTCAAGAGATACCATGATGACAAGGATTATCCCAGCCGGAGCAAATATTGAGGGAAACCAAAACTGGCACCGCATCGCAGGACCTATAGGTTAAGTCTATCATAAACAATCAAGCAAATTAGAAGAGAGGTCAGCAAGCAAGCTCTAATGATAGGTCATCAAGAAAGCCCATGATCCTTTTTCACTGTAAGGTACACACTCCAGAGAAGTACACATGAGAGAGATATGAAGACTTGTGGCATTTTTAAGACCAAATCTGGAGTTTTACTGCAATGTGCCGCGGTCATCGCATCAACAGGTGGGGAGAATGTAATGTCCCTCCACTTCATTGTCCAGATTCTGCACCGTAATACGGTGATGAATAAAGAGAGGCTTATAGAGAACTCTAGAACCCCCTAGATATTTTCAAGAAGGCTATAGAATTTCAAAGAATATGTAGAGATTTCTAGAATGGGACCAAAGTGCAAATATTGTAAGGACTTCTCAAGAAAAAAATATTTGCCCTTTAGCCACTAGGTTTAGTATAATTAAATGTGATATTGATACACTCAAAATATAACTACCTAAAGAAGCTAAGAGATATTTATCAAGTAAAGAACCGAACTGGTAGGTCGAGGTCGATTCCACGAGCAATATGGTGTAGACTTAACTTTAACCCTCAATTTTATCAAGAATATTTAATTATCAAGTAAGCAATAGTTAATTTTTGTTTTTACCTAGGTGACAGAGTAATTAAGGTGTACATGTTCCCACAAGCACATAACATGATAATCCTAGTAATAGCAATCCCTTCCTAGTTTATTATGTTTGGGTTTAGCAAGTGTGAATGGGAAAACAAAAGAGAGAATATGAAAAGTGAGGGAACTATTTCGGAGGGAAAAAGAAAAGTCATTTGCAAAGTGCAAATTAAAAGTCATTTCTCCCATATCGGCAAAAGAAAGGGAAATTGTAGGGAACACTTCCATTACTTCTTAAAGAGCCATCGTCGTCGTCACTCGCTCGGCTCGGATTTGGCTTTGGCTTTGGCTCAGCTTCTGAAAAGTCGTTACATTCCAAAAAGTCGTTATTTTCCTAACAGACACATTTTTCCGAAAATTTGTTATTTTTTCCAAAAGACACAACTTTCTGGAATAAACGGGTCTGAACAGATTTTTCTGAAAAGACACGTTTCTTGCTGAAAATGGCTATAAAAGGATGTCAATTTTCAATTTTTCAAACACTGAAAAAATTTTCCTTTTCTGCATTTATTTTTCTCTCAAATAAAATCAAAGTGTCGATTGACTGAGTCTGTGTGACTTGTTGCTGTTCTAAAGTTCGCTGAAGTTAAAGAAATTTGAGGTACCGCTATTTCTTTAACAGGCTTAATCCGTTTTATCTTGGGAGAAATTAATTCATAACCTTGGGTACAGTGAGGGGATTTAATTTCTTAAGGACACACAGTAGATTCTGTGGACGCGGATTATTTTTTGTATTTTATGTTTTTCTGCTTCATCTTATTTCTGTTTCTGTTTATTAACCTTATAAATTTGAGGTTACTAAAAGAATAACAATCTTAAGAAATTTAGACAGTTTCTGTATTTGAGTTTTCTGGAGATTAAAACCTTTATGGTTTTCTACTCTGCTTGAATTTTTAAAATTCATTCGATTAACGATTAATAGAACATAATAACTTTATCGTTAAATCAGAAACAGTTTGTGTAAAGATTTGTTCTTTACTCTTAGTATTTCAAATACTTAACTTATCTGCCATTTGTGACAGAAAAAAAATGACTAATTCAAGTCAAACAAATGCTGGAAAAGTAACTGCTGCAAAAACAACGGTTGCATATAATTATTCAAATGCTGCCTTAGCGCCGGCTGAGAAACCTGCAAAGTTTTCTGGAGTCGACTTTAAGAGATGGAAGCAAAATATGTTCTTCTATCTCACTACGTTGAGTGTGCAGAAGTTCATTAATGAGAATGTTCCTGTTATGTCAGATGAAACTCCGGCTGATGAACGATTCTTGGAAACAGAAGCATGGACACACTCAGATTTTTTGTGTAAAAATTATATTTTGAGTGGTCTGCAAGATGATCTGTACAACGTGTACAGCAATGCCCAAACCTCAAATGAACTCTGGGATGCTTTAGAAAAGAAGTACAAAACAGAATATGCCGGAATGAAGAAATTCATTATGGCAAAATTTCTGGTCTATAAGATGATAGACAGTAAGACTGTCGTCACCCAAGTTCAACAATTGCAGGTCATAATCCATGATCTCCTTGCTTAAGGTATAAATTTATTTAATGCCTATGTTAGAAATATTAAGTTTTCCCTTAATACTCACATAATATTTAATGTAGGATTTATTGTGAATGATGCTTTTCAAGTGGCTGCAATTATTGAAAAGTTACCTCCATTATGGAAGGACTTCAAAAATTACTTGAAACACAAACGGAAGGAGATGACTGTTGAAGATCTCATAGTAAGGTTGAGAATTGAAGAGGATAATAAGGCTGCAGAAAAGAGGTCACGTGGTAATTCAACAATATCTGGAGTAAATTGTGTTGAAGAAGATCCCACAAAATTATAGAAAAGAAAGAAAGCATCTGGTCCAAAAAGCAATCCTCCTAAGAAGAAATTCAATGGAAAACTCTTTAACTGTGGTAAACATGGTCATAGAGCTAATGAATGCCGGGGTCCAAAGAAGGACAAGAAAAAAAAGGATCAAGCAAATTTGGCTGAATCCAAAGGAGAAATGGACGATCTCTGTGCAATGCTTTCAGAATGTAACTTTGTTGGAAATCCAAGAGAATGGTGGATGATTCTGGTGCCTCATGCCATGTTTGTGCCAACAAAGAATTATTTTCATTATATACTCCAGCATTTACAGATATAAAATTGTTTATGGCAAACTCCGCTGTTGCAAAGGTGGAAGGAACTGGCAAAGTCCTATTAAAGATGACATCAGGCAAGGTGGTGACGGTCTCACATGCTCTAGAATTGAGAAAGAATTTAGTTTCAATTCAAGTTCTGACCAAGAACGGATTTAAATGTGTATTTGTTTCTGATAAAGTAGTAGTAAGCAAAAATGATATGTATGTAGGAAAAGGCTACCTTAGTGATGGCCTTTTAAAACTCAATGTAATTGCAGTTGATATGAATAAAGATTTTACTTCTTCTTACTTGCTCGAGTCTAAATGTTTATGGCATGAACGTTTGGGACACGTTAATAGCAAAACCTTGCGAAAACTGATTAACTTAACTATTTTGCCAAAATTTGAGTGCAATAAATCAAAATGTCAAATTTGTGTTGAATCTAAGTATGCTAAGCATTCTTATAAATCAGTTGAAAGGAATTCAAATCCTTTAGAATTGATTCACACTGATATTTGTGAGATGAGGTCAACACCAACACGTGGTGGGAAAAAGTATTTCATAACTTTTATTGCCGATTGCACTAGATATTGGTATGTATATTTGCTAAATGGCAATGATGAAACAATAAATGCTTTTAGGCAATATAAAACTGAAGTTGAAAACCAGTTAGATAAAAAGATCAAAATGATCAAAAGTGATAGAGGTGGAGAATATGAATCTCCATTTGCAGAAATATGTTTAGAAAATGGAATAATCCATCAAACTACTGCTCCCTACACTCCTCAGTCTAATGGAATTGCAGAAGGGAAAAACCGAACTTTAAAAGAAATGATGAATGCATTACTTATAAGTTCAGGTTTACCACAGAACTTGTGGGGGGAAGCTATCCTTACAGCAAATCAAATACTTAACAGAGTGCCTAACTCAAAGACAAATGTAATTCCATATGAGAAATGTAAAGGTAGAAAATCCAATTTGAAATATTTCAAAGTGTTGGAGTGTCGAGCCAAAGTCCAATTTCCTATACCTAAGAGGGTAAAAATAGGGCCTAAGACTGTGGATTGTGTATTCATTGGAAATGCCACAAACAGTAAGGCATGTCGATTTTTGGTTCATAAGTCCGAACATCCGGATATTCATGTTAATACAGTAATGGAATCAGATAGTGCTGAATTTTTTTAACATAACTATGCGTATAAAACTAGACTTGAGTCATCTAGTGGGGGATCTAAACAACCCAGAGAAGAACCAAAAGAGAATAAACATAATGAAGAAAGTCCAAGACACAATAAACGTCAAAAGACATCTACTTCATTTGGATCAGATTTTGTAACATTTCTTCGTGAAAGTGAGCCTCAAACATTCAAGGAAGCAATGTTGTCTAGCGACTCAACCTCTTGGAAGGAGGCTGTTAATAGTGAAATTGAATCAATCTTAAGCAATCATACTTGGGAGTTGGTTGATCTTCCTCCACGTAACAAACCCTTGGGTTCAAAATGGATGTTTAAAAGGAAGATGAAACATGATTGAACTATTGACAAATATAAAGCAAGACTTGTTGTCAAAGGTTTTAGACAAAAAGAAGGTCTTGATTATTTTGACACATACTCGCCAGTGACTAGGATTACATCAATTCGGATGTTAATTGCACTAGCTCCAGTATACGGTCTTGAAATTCTTCAAATGGATGTGAAAACAGTCTTCTTAAATGGAGAGCTTGAAGAAGAAATTTACATAGAACAGCCTGAGGGTTTTGTAGTTCTTGGTAAAGAAAAGAAACTGTGCAAACTTATTAAGTCACTTTATGGTCTAAAACAAGCACCAAAACAATGGCATGCAAAGTTTGATCAAACCATGTTGTCAAATGGATTTAAGATCAATGAATGTGATAAATGTCTTTACATTAAAGATACTCCAAATCAGAAAGTTATTTTGTTCCTATATGTAGATGACATGCTTATAATTAGCAAAGACATTGCTAATAAAAAAGCTACAAAGCGTATGCTCGCTAGTAAGTTTGATATGAAAGATTTAGGAGTTGCTGATGTGATATTAGGAATTAAAATTCTTAAAACACCTAACGGTCTAGCACTGTCTCAAACTCATTATACTCAAAAGATACTTGAAAAATTCAAGTTTCTGAATTTTAAAAGGGTAAAGACTCCAATTGATGTAAACCTTCATCTTGCAATTAATAAAGGTGAAAGTCAGTCTCAATTGGACTATGCTAGCATATTGGGTAGCTTAATGTATGTCATGAATTGTACACGACCAGACATAGCTTGCGCTATTAGTAAACTGAGTCGATACACAAGTAATCCTAATCAAAGTCATTGGTTGGCAATAAAGAGAGTTTTGGGATACTTAGATGACACTCAAAACTATGCTTTACATTACAACAAATATAAAGCCGCTCTTGAAGGATATAGTGATGCAAATTGGATTACTGGGTTAACTGAAACAAAATTCACAAGTGGATACGTTTTGACTATTGGTGGAGGAGCAATATCTTGGAAATCATCCAAACAAACATCTATAGCTCGCTGTACAATGGAGTCTGAATTCATTGCTTTAGACAAGGAAGGTGAAGAAGCTTAATGTCTACGGAATTTCTTAGAAGATATTCCATTTTGGCCCAAACCAATAGCCACTATATGCATACACTGTGATAGTCAAGCTGCAATAGGAAGGGATGGAAGCATCATGTATAACGGCAAGTCTCGTCACATAAGACGAAGGCATAACTCTGTGAGACAACTACTCACTAGTGGAATTATCACAATTGACTATTTGAAGTCAAAAGATAGTGTGTCGGATCCACTTACAAAAGGACTAAATAGAGAGGGAGTTGAGAAATCATCGACGGGAATGGGACTATGGCTGAGAACAAGTCATCGTGGCGGTAACTCTACCAAGAAGACTGGAGATCCCAAGATCTAGGTTCAAGGAGATAAAACAAAGTCATTGATGACGGTTCAACATTGTCAAGGAAAATTATTATTTTATGGTTCATTCTCATGATGAGACAATGTTTAGTAACAAGGATAAAGACATAAGGGTTTTTTAATGGTTTCTAAGTTTGATACATGGAATATCAAATGGTGTATCTATGGGATAACACATTTAGAAATCACCTATGTAAGTGTGAAGTGTAAGCCGCTTCAAGGAGAATCCGGTATGGCCAGTTCTTTAAACACTTACTATCCAAGATGTGTTCATGGCTGAAACGAACAAACAATGAGAACTAAAAACAGTTTAAGGGTTGATTGTGTCACATATGTTGTCTAGGTATACACCTAAGCTCGATGGTTCAAAGATATCAAATCTACCGATTGACCTAGTATATCCGATATATGTTCACTACAGAAAGTTTAAAGGGAAACCTACTTATCCAGATGGGATTAACCTTTACCTACAAGACACACAAGTTTTTTCATGCATATATTTTAACAATAGCCTTCCCCATTCATGTGGGGGATTGTTGGGGTTTAGCAAGTGTGAATGGGAAAAGAAAAGAGAGAATATGAAAAGTGAGGGAACTATTTTGGAGGGAAAATGAAAAGTCATTTGCAAAGTGCAAATGAAAAGTCATTTCTCCCATATCGGTAAATGAAAGGGAAATTGTTGTCCTTATATAAGGAAACACTTCCATTGCTTCTTAAAGAGCTAAGAAGAAGATGCCCCCTTGCGCCGTCGTCGTCGCTCGCTCGCTCGGCTTCGGCTTCGGATTTGGATTTGGATTTGGCAAGTAATGTGATTGATTGATAAATTTTTTTGGACAAAATTTATTTAATCAGTTTTTGTTAAATCAAATAAATCCTGTTAATATTATCTCTCATAAATTTGCGGGTAACGGTAACATTCTGAAAAGTTGTTATCCTTTCCGAAAAGTCGTTACTTTCCAAAAAGTCGTTATTTTCCTAACAGATACATTTTTCCGAAAAGTTTTTATTTTTCCAAAAGGCACAACTTTATGGAATAAATGGGCCTGAACACATTTCTTTGAACAGACACGTTTCTTGCTGAAAATGGCTATAAAAGGAAGTCAATTTTCGATTTTTTAAACACTGAAAAAATTTAACTTCTCTACATTTATTTTTCTATCAAATAAAATCAAAGTGTCGATCGACTGAGTCTGTGTGACTTGTTGTTGTTCTGAAGTTCGCTGAAGTTAAAGAAATTTGAGGTACCGCTATTTCTTTAACAGGTTTAATCCGTTTTATCTTGGGAGAATTAATCCATATCATTGGGTACAGTGAGGGGATTAAATTTCTTATGGACACACAGTAGATTCTGTGGACTCGGATTACTTCTTCTATTTTATGTTTTTCTGCTTCATCTTATTTCTGTTTCTCTTTATTAACCTTATAAATTTGAGGTTAATATAAGAATAACATATTATATGCAAAGTGGTAAGTTATGTATCTTTAAATCCTTTGTCCGGCTACACATGTATAATTTACTAAATCTTACCTTTACCTTTTATTAGAAATTGCATCGATGTAGGGCTTAGTTTAAACTTTCGCACCCATCGACACTAGGCTATTATATATCATCATACTAAATCTATGTTGATAATTGTTTTTTATTATCTACCTCCTTTGTCCTAAAAGTAGTAACAAGGCGCGTTTTAACGTTTTTAACCGCTAAAAACACTTCTACATGAAAAATTATCAATGCATGCAAAACAGTATTAGAAGATTGCTTAATTACTATTCATACATTGTTAGTTGCTCATGGTTCCCAGAAACCTGGTTGTATAGTTTAGTTACCCATGATCACAAGAACACGATTCATTATTTTAGATGAAGGAATTATGAACTTACGTAATGAGAATAATAAACACAAAATTTCAGCTTTAATATCAACAAAAATAACTTCAAAATCAACTTAACAAATCAATAGTTGCTAATGTTTAAAAAAATTAATCTCCAAAGTGTCAAACTAGAACAATAATAAAAGTAGCCAACCTAAATGATGCGGTTAACATACCCTATATATAGAAAATAAAATCCTAAATAAAAAGGAAACAAAATATGGAAAGTTTGTTCAGGCACACGTCTTCAATCTTGGTGACTAACTTACGGACTATCGTTTGATCTACTGTCGTAAGTCCCTTTCGTCAATCAGGACATAGAAAATATTTCAAGGACCTCTAGTACGATGTGTCAATCAGTCGACGGTTCTTCAATGACCCTCTGTGACTCTATACTTAGAATATTAAAAAATCACCTATTGGAACCCTCGCACTCTTATTGTATAGTTTACTAGTACTGTCTGTCAATTGTTCGAAAAATAATCAATGCTCGTCGTGGTTCCATACTTGGTCCGACTTCCCTAGTTTCATACAATTCCTAGGCTTCCCATCATCGATACCCATCTACGGGGCATCAATGGATCTACAATCCGTCAGTTTCCTCCGTGGATGCCCTTTACTGTACTTTTTCAATTGTCGCCTTTGTTTCGCGCATAAACATTTTGCCTACATAACATGAAACAAAACCATCAAAACATATACAAAAAGTCTGTACACACAACTCTTAAGTTAAATGCCTTAGACATACCGTAAACTCACAGTATATCAACACACTAAACTTAAATTTTTTGTTTGTCCTCAAGCAACACAATACAAATCTGAACGACACATGTATACAAGCAAGAAATTCAAGCTCAAGCAACCACATGGCTATGTATCACGACTCTCCCTTGCTTTAGTGCAAATCTAATGTGGCATACTCGACAAGCTATCGCATATGGATCATAACATGACACTGATTGACCTCTAAACAACCACCTTCACTTTTTTCCTATCCCCAAGGTACCAATTCTTTAATAATGTAACTAGTGCCTCAATTCAAATGAAATCCTTTGTTTTTAGACAATGAATATCGTTTTAAGTACAAGGATTTATTTCACCACTCACTGTCAAAAGTAAGCTCAAGGACAATTAGTGCTCAATGTCATAGGCTTTCCCTTATTTTGACTTCTTAGACTCTCCAAACCAGACTCTAGGATCACTATAGAACTTTCTTGAGTTGTAGCGTAGATTCAGGGTCAGGTGTGGTACAGTTGGGTATATTCTGTGACTTTCTGCCCTCCTTAATATTAAATTAGACCTGTTACCTCTTTGTGCCCTATCTTCGACATCCTACCTTTCTTCCTTCTTTTCGTTTGATTCCTTTCGACCATAGATACGACTTTCAACATTGCTGCTCCTTTTTTAACTTTCTTTCTTTTTCATTCTTTTCATTCTTTTTACTTTCACAAAGTCACATCCTCTTTTGTTTTCACTTTTCTTTTCTTATATTTTCAACACAAATGTCCTTTTGTACCATTTTTCTTTAGATTTTCTCTTTCATAGAAATCCTCAACTTGTGGTTTTTCCATGAGTTGAGGTGCACAATATTCAATATCGGGTCAGGGCAAAGAAAGAGATCACTTAAGTTTACATTAGCCACCCTTAACATTAGATTATGGGAAGGTGAAGTAGGGAGTTAGAAAGAAATGGTCTATTTTAGGCTCAAAGCATTTGGATGAAAGGGAATATTCATTTCATTTGGTCAGACTCTTTTAAGCTAGTTTTGGAATATTCCAAACAAAGGGATATGATTACTTCCTAGAATCTAGAGTAGATTATCTTAGTAGGACTAATCGGGCAAGCTCTAGTTTGGCACTAACTGTTGAATAATCAATTATTTTCACACTCACTTGGCACATCATTCCATTATCATATCAGTAGTTCCAGTTTTAGTATCGGGTCATGTAGTTGTTAAATTTTCATGTCATATTTGGAGTCAACACATTCAAATTATCGCAGCCCACAAATTTAAGCACATAGAACAACTTTTGAACGGGTCTAATTTTTCACAACAGATCATGCTTCAATATTTCTTACTTCTACACATAAAATCCTAATGCATGCTTGTTTAATAGAAGTTTAAACAGTCTCTTGGGAAAAAAGAACACAGGCAAGAAAACCCTATAGAGAATCATTAGATAGGTAACTCATACTTCACCCTATAACTAATAAATCATTTACCCCATCCCCAAATGCAATTGTCCCGAATTCACACAAAATACAATAAGAGTAATGGATTTGGTGAAGCAAACCTGTGTCGCAAAGCACCAAAGACTTATCAACAAGCAGTTGAGTCTGGTTTCCTAGAGCCTGTTTGACTAACAATTGGGTTACGCTCTTTAGTGGCCGCACCGACAAGGATGACACCATCAATAGTGCCATATGATACTATGTCTGCACCATCACTAATGCTCACATCTCCATTTACGGGCCAAGAACAGGACTCCCCAACAACAACCACACGCACCCTCCTCTGGTGCAGTCCTTCATCTAGAATGGAGGTCGTCTTAGCCTGCTCCTCGTGTGTACTCTCTCTTTTCTATCTTAAGACTCATCAATGGCCTTAGTGGGGCGGCTAGAAAAGTGCCTTTTTTCACGAACACGAGTGGGATTGGATGGCGTCTCTGCATGTGCCTTGATCAAGGCCTCAATGGCGGCGTTCTTAGACAGCTCTATCAGTGCATGATCTGACTCAAACACACGCATATCAGAAATGAAATCTACATCAGCTCATATAGTCAGCAACTCCGCATAAATGGAGGAAAGGTCCATGGTGGGGGCTTGTCGTGCCAGTGTTCTCAACTTCAATTCGTCCTCAAGTTTGTGGACTGCCTCGATATGCTACCCTCTCTTCTTACCATCCTTTTCTGTATTCGCGTCTAACTGTAATGACTATGAGAGCAGCCCAAAGTCGTTACCTGCGTATTCGATCTCTCACAGGTCTTATACAAGCCCTCAGACATCATTCATTCCTTATATATGAAAAGTAGTGCAAATTTAAAAGTTTTCACAAAAATAGTCAAACTCTTTCTATAATATATGAAAGAACTAAGTCTCGTCATAGCCATCTTAGAAAAATATAAATATAAGGGTCACAACCCTTACATCAATTGGAACGAAAGCTATAGTCTATTACAATGTCTTTTAGTAAAGGAAACTAAAACACAAGTCATGCACTCGAACATATTAGGGTACACCAATCTTGACAAAATGTTATTCTCAAGCTTCACTTCTAAGAGAATTCTAACTTTCCACCTACACTTGTAAAAATAGAACAACATATGGAATTAGCACATTGATTCACTAAGTATGGTGAACATGAAAGAAAACCAATGTAAAACGGACATTTACTTAAAACATACTTTTCATGCTCTTTTAATAGAAACCTCATAAAACAAAAACCAATTTCAAGTCAATATTCATGTATAAGATATATTCAATTAGTTAATAAGAGACAACCATATTAATTTAGGATACACATAAGCATTTAGACCTTCTCCCAAAGGTTATCCTAAGGCGCACCTAAGTAAGTTATGAAAAAGCTGCCCATACAACTCCTTCACACACATCTAAGTGATTATCAAGACTTCCCAATGTTAGATTATTCCCTTTTCATCATTTAGACTCCCCACCTAAGGTTACTCGAAGACGCACGTAAGTCACACATAAAGAGATCGCCCATACACGATGTTCAATCCTACCTAAGCAATCCTCGAAGCTACCCTAGAAAAGAACCTTTCTATTCATCATACATTAACAAAATCAACAATATTTACTTAGCCATTTTAAGATACAATCAAAAAAATTAGAGGTCTTCACATAATGGTCTTAGAGTACTTAGGGAACTCACTAAGAATCTTCAAAGCCTACTCGTGCATTGTGTAGATAACGTCCAATTACACTACCCCCACATTTTAGAACCTATCAATTAACTAGAGTGTACAACCCATATTATGATATTAGGCATGAATCGACATAGAGCATACTAGCTTGGTATGAAATCCGGTGTAATAAGGACCCCACACTGTGGAAGGTGTTCTACTTGCCGAAGGTATAACTAACACTCATCCCATATTGGCACATGGTTATTGGATATCAAGGGCTTCTTTGTAATCTAGTCTCATTCTCAAGTAGAGCTACATCCTCTCGGTTCTTTGCCTTTATTCTCATAGAGTAATTCATTCCCTGGGTGTATTAGAGAAGGTGCCATTACTATGTTCTACCAAGCCATAATACCTTTTTCATGGGTAGCGCATTCTTAACCTTTTTTTCATATTCAAAGTTCCATAGAAGTCTTTCATAGAAGGGCACCTCTTTTAGGTCTACCGATCCTAGACTTCATTCGCTCATTCATTCATACACGTACATGACAAGGGTGCCTAAGCCTACCAAGCCAAGAGATCACATTCACAAAACTTTCATGTATAAATAATGGACCGAAGTCTACCAATCAAGACACAATAAACATAAACCATATCATTCTTTACATTGTTCATCTATACAAGCTATAACATGATAACGTCATTCACATAATAATGCCGACAAGTCCATGTTCATAATCATATATAACACATAATCATTGCCACCATAGGTGGATCGTACCAATCAATATAATTAAATATCATCACTATACAAAAAATAGAGGAATTAGGTCAACTCACCACATTCCAATCACCATATTCACCATTCCGTATTGATTCTAATCAATTGACATCATAAGGGATCTTACTAATGATAATATACACAAGACTAAGCCAAAAATCTACCCATATCCATGATCTAAAAATGATAAATATAGTTATCAATATAAAAGTAAAGATATGAACAATTCTAATATGGATTAATATCTAGTTAAACAACCCAATACAATCTACACATGATTTCAATACAGTTAAGCGATGATCAATTCACCCACTTTAGAACCAAAATTAGATATTCAAGGAATACATGCGTTCATGGAATTTTTGATCTTAAAACCACCAATTAACATCAATTACTTCATACAACATTGACATAAACCTTTTCATGCAAGACCCATGCTTAAAATTCAAAATAGGATTTTCTATATTTATTATCAATTTTGAAAAGCCTTTGGAATTGTCTACTTTAATGGTAGATGAATGGAGGATGAAATCAACATAATTAAAATGAAATTTATGGAGAAATCAATGAACAAATCTAATCCTAGCTTCAATGGAGTCTAGAGAGAACTTCTTTTGATCTTGTCGTTTATTTTTAATAATGAGGTCTAGATCAAGGGTTTAGACTCTTAAATAACTTAATATACTATATAATATCCAAAATAACCGTCCATCACTTAATTATGACCCAAGGTTTATATCCCAACTTGCCCTTGCCTTGGTCGAGACACCTGCACAAAGTTGAAGGTGTCATTCGACAGACACAAGTGACGAAGAATTGACCAATCAACAAACCATACGTCTGGTCCTTTTTTTGTGTGGATCTACGCCCTAAACCATAGGGCGTCATTTGATAACATGAGCGTCAATAGGGGTCGTCGTTTGGGATTGTTTTGGAAACTTTCTTGCCAAGGTTTGGGTCCTCCTCAAGGATCCTTTGGATGGTCCTTGGGGAGTCGTACCAAAGAGTTTGAATCCTAAAGATGCTAATATAAGTATTAGATTCCTCTGTTATCAAATGAGACACAAAAAACACATGAAACATGCAAAGGCACATCAGAACACACTAGCACACACAAAGGCTAACTTTCAAACGTCTTGCTCGTTCTTTTACATTTGAATTCCAAAATCTATGAATTGACTTCTAATACTTATATTTATCATTTAAGACCTTATTAACTCATATCACACATGGTAGGCTCTAGTTTAACCTACTTCATTTTGAGGGTTGTATGACTAAGACTCTACTATGGATTTCTACATCCACGGTTGGATATGATTAAGAAAAGTGGCCATCTCAGACTCTAGTTTTTGTACCCTAGCAAATGGGATAACACAAGCTGCTAACGGTGGTGTGGAACTCAATGAGCTGAGGGACCTATTAGAGGCCTTAGAAGAGAAACTCGGGGAAGCTTAGGTGTGATATGATACAATTACATAATATCTTTGTGCATGATCTACTGTATCCGCAAGATTTGCGCCTAAGGGAGTGACCTCAACATAGGGCTCCTTGAGAGGTGCAACAACAATAGAGTAATATTTGATGAGGCCTTCCGGTGAATAAGTTTATCAAAGTGCAGATTGGCATTCCGGAATCCCTGCTCAACTGAAAAATCAAAGAAGAAAGGGGTATGTCGTGGAGGTCTTCAATGCCTTCTGATAAATCTCTGCCAGCATTATAGGAAAAAAATCAATCTCCAATCCGGATAAAGATGCGGCAACAATTATCGGCCTTCGTGGGTGAGACTCTGTTCTGCATCAACAACTAGAAGAATTTGGCCACAAAGATTATCATGACATTTTGATGCCCATCGGGGTGCTAAGATCCACTCTTCATGTTCACCATTCACATCAATGTGTTGGGCTAACCATAAATTCAGAGCATATCGCTTCTCAACACTCTTATGAAAGTCACTCCCCGAACTATGTTTGACCTATAATCGAGCTCTAAGGTACTAAGGGGTCAATTTGAACAAGTGGTAGGGCTGTATAGAAATCTTCGGATGGTGGCCTGCGAGATGTCCACTCTGCAACCTCTGATCATGGTGGATGTGAGAGGGTCTTTTTTTGTGGGCTTGGATCGCTGGGATATTGACCCTTGGAAAGTAGCAACATAGGAAGGATAGAACTCTGCAAAATCTTCTCGCCATACGTACCAAAGTCCCGTGCCATCCATTCGAACCTGTCTAGGTTGAACAAATGGTGTACCTCTTGAACTATATGCAAGCTCCTTGTGAGGACTCAACCCTCATCTTTGACCAATAAAGACATTATCTCCTTTTCATTCATCATCTTGGCATGTTTATAGATATGCAATTTACCCCCGGCGCACCATTTATTTGGATCGTCGACCACTAGAGAATGATCATCGTTTTGTTTGTGATGGTGTTGCTTCCAAGGTAGTAGACTCATTAGAGAAGGCTTCTTGTTCTTGGTTACCTAACAGTATGTCGCCTTTAGAATAACCCTTGGAAGCATGGGTCGACTCATACCCCTAATAATGTTAAGACCCAGAGCCTAAAATGGTGGCCGACTCGGAGACATATGTTGAACCACCCTCAGAACTAGAAGAATCCACATTCTTTGATCCCGATCAGTGTGCGCTTCTCATCAAAATGGGAGGCACTAACTACTTCGGGGTTCACCTTCCACGGGTGCACTTAGTGACCCATGGTGTAGTGGGTAATGCCCTTAAGCTAGGAGGATAGAATGTTGCTTCTTCTCTGTATATGTGCCTTAATCAATAAACCAGAAGGGGTAGTCGACTTGGTTTTTCAACATTTTGTGTGTACCGTTTACCTCTTGGGTGCCATAGCACATGTTGAAGAATTATTTATACCAAAAAAAACTAAAAGCACACTCGAAGTAATTAAAGAACGTTAAGTGAACAAAATTAAAAACAAAAAAAATTAATTGACAGTGGTTTAAGTTGTCATTAATGGAGGGGGTTGGCGGTTCGTAGGGCGATCTATGGTCTGTGGAACCTTTCTTTTGATAGAAGGGTCAACCGTATTTGTCTTTTATTGAAACGACGAGTGCATAGAATGATCCGTCGACCAATAGATGGACCGTAGTCTACATCAGTTGTTTAACACTTACGGTAATTTCTTTGTGTATCAATTCACGGAACCAATCGATGGTTCGTAGACGAGGTCTTGTGGATGAGGCCTGTGCTAGATAGCAGGCCTCTTTCAAATTAACATCCCATTTTTGTGACTATTTCTAATATATTCCTAGTCTACTTATGCATTTCAATATATCCTATGCTAGTTCTTCATGCTTAAGGTTCCAATTCATCAATTTTTACAATTATTTCATACAAACTATAAAACGACATGTCAGAACATACATTTAGACTTAATCACACATTTTACGAATAATATAATTAGACACAATAATTGTCTATTATTCCAAGTGTGTTCACAATTTTAATTGTTAGCGTGCTTTTTAAGTAAACAAACTTCCAAGGTAAGGATCCGTCTCCCTACAAGAAAATAGGTGTGGTATGATTGTGTGATGGCACTAGGATTCACTACCACAAAAATCATCTTTCGCGTGCCGGACCCGAACACCTAAACCGTGGAGATTAGATGTGGATGGGGGGGAGGGAGTGATTTAGGGAACATGGAATGGGGAGAAAAATTTTTGGGGTGATATAATGGAAGTGGGAAATGAATCTGAATGGTGGGGTTTTTAATTAAGAATGTCTGGGTCAGGTTGGCAGGCTTAAAATTTTGGACCCACGAGACACCATTGACGGTCCTTCAATGGGGATTGTCAATCAATTTTTGACTTAGACAAAATTAGGGACTTACCTCAGATCTAAGGACACCATTCACGCTCTGTCAATTAATATACAGATCGTCGATGTGGTGCGTAGACCTCTATACTAGACAATTTTCTGCAGATCTTGACTTGAGCTCCTCCACATGTAACAACAATTAGACCATTCTTTTTCTATTTTCTTAACACTCTTTAGAAACGGACCTTGTGCTATATCTAGCAAACACTTAAACGAAACTACTCTGGTACAAGAAAGCAAATAAATAAAAGAAAAATACATGATAAGAATTGTAAACCTATGATTGCTAGATTTTACACCTTGTGTTGCCTCCCAAGAAGCGCTTGATTTAACGTCCCGCAACATCGCAGTCTTAATTACTCAGAAATTATCAAGTCAATAGGCCTCAATCACATGCTGCACACTCTCTGCCAGATAAAGCTTAATCCTCTATCCGTTCATCTTGAACCTTGTTCCTTCACTCTTCTCAAGCTCCACCGCTCTATGTGGGAACACTTGCTTAAGTAAAAATTGTCTAGACCACTTGGACTTGAGCTTGCCCAGAAATATGCGCAGACTTGAGTTGAATAGAAGCACAAGATCTCCCACTTCAAAATCTCGCTTTTCAATCCTTTAATCATGATACTTCTTAATCTTCTCCTTGTACAAGGCTGCACTTTCATTGGCTTTAAGGCGAAAATAATATAGAAAATTCTAGTAATTCACTCTTTGAGTTGATGTGGCCCCCCAATACAATTAAGTTTCTTCATTATCCTAATGGCTTTACGCTCTAGCCTACCTACAAATGGTAAGACTTCCCACATACTAGTTGGTATCGAGGCATACCTATGGGAGTCGTATATGCGGTCTGGTAGGCCCATATAGAATAATCGAACTTCCTTGATCAATTCATTCAATTGGCATTCACAGTCTTTGCAGAAATTTGCTTTATGTCTCTATTGGACACGTCGACTTGCCCACTAGTCTGTGGATGGTAAGGGATAGCTACATTGTGGAAGACACCATACTTCTCAAGCAATAGTTTAAACAACTTATTCCAAAATGGATCCTTAATCACTAATAATTTCCCTTGGGTTATCAAATCTTGAGAAAATATGCTTCTTTAAGTATGCGGTGACGCTCTTGCCTTCAATAATTTTGGAGGGGAATTCTTCTACCTAATTCGACACATAATCAACCGCAACAATAATAAATTTCATCCCATACAAACTCACAAATGAACCCTTAAAATCAATGCTTAATGAATCAAATAAGTTGATTACCATGATTGGGCTCAAAGGAAGCTCTTGCCTCTTTCAAATCCCACCCTCTCTTTGGAAACGGTCACCAGACATGGCATAATCATGAGAGTCTTGGTGGATTGGTTGCCAATAGTATCCACACTGCAAAAAAATTTTCGCAGTCGAAAGACCACTATGATTCTCACTAATGGGCAATGAATAACATGCCTCAAGAACACTCCACATCTCAACTTCGGGCACACAACGACGAATAATACCATCAACACAACTACGATACAAGTATGGCTTATCCCAAAAGAAATTTCTTACATCATGCATGAACTTCTTGATTTGGTGAGACGACAGATCCGAAGGTACCCCATCGCTTGCAAAATAATTAGCAATGTTTGCAAACCTAGGAATGAAGTCATGGGAAGCAACCAATACTTTTTCATATGTGAACTTATCATTTATATCACCCTTTTCACCAAGTTCGAGTAATGCTTCATCCACCAATCTAGACAAGTGATATGCGACTTGGTTCCCAATCCCTTTCTGCTCTTTCACCACAAAATCAAATTCTTACAACAACACTCATCTAATAAGTCGTGGTTTTGCATCCCTTTTGGACATAAAATACATCAACACTGAATGGTCCTTGTGCATTATGACCTCTATCCCTAGTAAATATGAGCGAATTTTCATGAATGCAAAAACCATGATGAGAATCTCTTGTTCTGTAATAGTGTAATCACTGTGACAATTAATGATTTGCTTGCATAATAAATAGGGTGCAGTATCTTCTCACCCTTTTTCCCCCATACCATGCCAAGTGACGTCGCACTAGCATCGTACATGACATCAAATAGTTCCCCACCCAACTCTGAGCAATTATGATGGTCGAAGAGACCAACTTTTTTTCACTCTTCAATTGATATCAGACAAGCATTATCAAAGTAATATTTACTTTCCTTTTCATGCAACTACCACAAGGGAAGTGCAATTTTAGAAAAACTTTTATGAAATTCTTATAAAAATCTGCATTTCACTCAAATCTTTTATCATATTTTATCGAGATAGGTGTAGGAATCTTTTCTATTACCTCCACTTTTACCTTGCCCACCTCAACACCTTTCTTAGAAATCCGGTGCCCCAACACTATGCCCATTTTTAAACTAAAGTGGCACTTCTCCCAATTGAGCACTAAATTGGAATCTTCACACCTTTTTAGTACCTCGACTAGATTTTCCAAGCATCTATCAAAATATTCACCAACCACTGAGAAATCATCCATGAACACCTTAATTGTGTACCAAACTAAAATCGTCCGTGAACACCTCAATGGTGTACCAAAATATGTAAAATAAAATTGACATAATGCAATGCTAGAAGGTTTGTAGAGCATTGCACAACCCAAATGGCATGGTTTTCCACGCGAAGGTCCCATACGGGAAAGTGAAGGTTGTTATCTCTTTGTATTCTGGGCGATAGAGATTTCATTCTAGCCCGTATACCCATCAAGGAAGCCGTACCATCCCTTTCCTACAAGTCTATCCAGCATCTGATCCATGAAGGGCATAAAGAAATGGTCCTTCTGTGTCCAAGCATTCAACTTTCGGTAATACATGCGAGCTCTCTATCCGGTCACCAATCGCAGCAGTACAAACTCATTTAATCAATTTGGGACCACATTAATACAACCCTTCTTAGGTACACACTGCACATGGCATACCTAACTAAGGCCTGAAATAGGGTAGACGACTCCATCATCGAACAATTTAATCATGTCCTTCTTCACTACGTCTTGCATAGACGAATTTAATCTTCTATGATGCTTCATACGAGGTTATGATCCGGCATGAGGTTTGATTTAGTGGGAATAAATATCGGGAGGAATTTTGATTATATTTGCAATAGTCCACCCAATATCTCACTTAAAACTCTTTAGGACTGCTATCAAACACTCAACATGTCGTCCATTAAGATCTACCGGAATAATGACTAGGAGTGTCTCATCTATACCAAAGAATGCATTCTACCTATGTGGGGGTACACCTCTGAGCTACAATTTAGGTGCCACTTTCACAACTGGTCTCGCTCATGGAGTCTCACGATTATTCATATGGAAGTCAAACTTCTTAGAATTTGGTCGATATTCGCCAATAAAATGTAGCAACCCATTCTTCATGTATTTCGATGAAATAACTCTCAAAGTTCATTATCACTTCTTCTAATACCTCAACACCCAGTCTCTCATCGATTTTCACCTTCAAACCACTCTCACTAAAAGTTATAGTACATACCGATTTGTGCTCACCACTATTCTTGATGGACCTACAAATATCAAAAGTCTCTTCTTCATTGTTATGTCTAAACTTCATCTTTCATTTCTCCAGGTCAGCGAAAGCACTCCCCGTGGTAAGGAATTGTATCCCAAGGATAATGCGAAAATCAACAAAAACAAAATAGGCCGGAAAAACGAATGTCACTTTCACTAGCATTTCATGGAGCACTCAAATAGGCCTATTCACCGTTCTATCCACCATGAGAAACTGCAGCGTAGATGGTTACGTATCACCTAATCCCAACTTTTTGTGAATGGAAAATAGCATGAGATTAATGCTAGCTCTAAGATCACATAGTGACTTGGCAAAGTACAATAACCTAATGGTACAAAGAATAGTGAAAGGAACATGATATTCCTTTTTCTTCATAAGGGACCTTGTATCAATATATGAATGTATCATCATACTCAAGACTCACAGATCTCTTCGTTGTAACCATATCCTTCATAAGCTTTGCATAGCCTGGCATTTGCTCAAGAGCTTCTATCAATAAAACATTAATGGAAATCTGTTTTAGCATTGTGATGAACCTGCGGTATTTTCTTTCTTTGATCTCCTTTGCTAATTTTTGAGGAATGGGACGCGGAGGCCTAGGCAAGAAAACCACTTTCTCTATGACCACTCCCTCTTTCTTAGACGCATTCTCGTGCTCTCAACTGTGCACTGTCACCTCATTATCTTTTCTAGTATGAATCTCCAACAAAAATGGATAAGGTGGATCAATGGTTTTCTTACCCCCTCAAGTAGTGAACACCCTACAATGCCTATCATTCATTTTATTCTTCATGGTGTTGCTTGGTCAATTGCCTGGTTGCCTTGGGTTCACTGTGGTAGACAACTGATTCATCCGTACTTCAAGATACGTAATTGACCATGCATGTGCATCAACTTCTTTACCAATATAGGATAAGTAGTTCCTCATGTCTTTCACATTCTCATTAGACGCATCGAACCTTGTCATCATCTTCTGCATCATATCCTCAATTTGCGCCACTTTATCTCCAGCATACCTAGGGGCAGATTTTGTGTTTTGAGGGGGAACATAAGCTCCACCTCGATGATTTATGTGGCCATAATTGTACTAGTTGTAATTGTTGCCACAGTTGTAATTCCAATTTCACACATATTGCCCCTCTTGGTTGTAATTTCCATAGTACCGACATTCGTTTCCTTGACCTTGGCGCCAATCATCCGTGTTGGATCCTTTGTAATGTGGTTGAAAACCGCCGTCTAATAATTCACAACATACACATCCTCTTCATAATAATATTCCTCTACTGTTTGTGGAGTTCTAGTCAAATAGTTCACCGTATTCACTTTCTCTACCCATCATGTGTGATGTTTAGCACCAACCATAGCTCAGTTCTCATATGTGCCATCTCTTTGCGAATCTCATAAGTGGCCTGGTTATTTTTAGCTTGAACGGCGATGGTGTTTGTCCGAGTGTCTGACATTCTAGTGCTCATAGATTTTTTGTTGAAAGATATCTTCTCCAATTTCTCGGTGATCTGTGTCCACAAGCATTCTCCACATGAACCTCCAGCAATAATTTGAACCACTGGCTTTCCATTATCATCATGCACCCAATAGAATTACTCCTTCAATGAAGCATCATCAATACGATTATTTGGGACACTTCTCGGGAAGGAAATGAATCTATCCTAAGAACTACTCATAGTTCAGGCGGATCTACAAAGTTGATGAGTTTCTCCTTCTTGTTAAGCTTTTTAGACACTTTGAAGAATATTATTAGAAATGTATTTCTCAACTAGGACCATGTACATATAAAGTTGTAGGGGATCTCATTCAACCATAAAACAACATCTCCGGTCAAAGATAGAGGGAACACCCTCAGCCCTATGACATTCATATCCCAATATGTTCGACCTATGCAACTTTTTTGCATATATAATTTATCTTAGCTATGTGAGAATGTGGATCATCCACCGAAAACCCCTCAAATAAGACTCTCACTGTAAGAATCTTCATCCAGCTACTGGTCATCACAAATGTTTCCCCTGGAGGTAGAGGTTGTATGACAAGAGGTTGATCACACTCGGCGATATTTATGTTGACCCTTCCATTATCATTCAAACATCACTGTTAGCACAATTAAAATGAACTATGATATTCTAAAGCCTCACATGTATTATATGAGTTAGTAATTTTTTTATAAGGTGAGAAAAAGCTTATATAAGATGGTTTGAATGGGTTTGAGGTCATACGTGAAAGGACGACCAAGACATCTTAAAACTAGTCTTTTTTGTGCTAGTGTGTCCTTGTATGTTTGCATTGTTTTTTAATGTTAGTTGGAGTCTAGAAAAAGTGGAGGTAACTCTTGTGTCTTTAAAAAATTTTAAGGGTCAAAACGTCCGGTTACGACTCTCCAAGGACCAACCTACAGGTCCTTGAAGAGGGCCCAACCTTTGACCCCAATCTGCCCAAGACAGCAAAAAAATGTTCGTGGGTTAAATATGTTCGCGTAGCAGACAAGGTTCTCCGTAGGAAAAATGTTTGGTCTGCGTTGTGGATGTGTCACGGACTCTACTATCCCAAAATTTAATTCCACAAATCTAGTGGGAACAGCTGCGTGATGCGGACTTACTCCCCGACGGTATTACCAAAAAGTAAAGTTACGTTTCAGTTATTTATTAAGGTCTAATTAATGTGGGGGTATTTTGTGTACTTTGGGGGCTTGTTACACACCGTTTTAAGTAATATTTACATGCATTCCCAAGTCAAAACACAAATACCCTATGAGAAATAAAAATTCAAAATCCTCTTAAAACTACATTAGAGTCCATCTCAATTCAAGCTAAAAAATGAATTTCCAACTGATTTATTCTCCAACTTATAGGTCTTTAATCAATAAGGTATAGTAACCCTTGTTCCTTAGTTAAAATTTCATTTACGGAGTTCAATCAAAGAATTTCAAAAGTAATTCAAAGACCAAAATCCCCAAGTTTTAATGTAAACATGACTTTATTGTCAAATTGTTTTCAAAGTCATTATAATGATGGATTTATGGTTAATCAATGTATTAAGATTAATCCAAATGCAAATCCTTGAAGAAACCAAGTTCTCCCTAATCTCTCAATTAAGACTATAATGTGGGTTATGTGATCTTGATGAGATGGTGATCAAATTTGTGATTAGATAGTCATGTAGTGTTTAATCATATTTTTATCTATATCCATTGATTATGAGTTGTTGAGGATTTTTCTATGATGATCATGGCTTGGAGAATTGGTAAGTTGATCTATTTTCTAGCCTATAGTATTGGGATTGACATTGTATCGTTTGGTCCACTTATGGTGGCGGTCTTTACATTCTTGGCTATCTATACATGTTGTGACCATGTCCTTGAGGGAAACAGATGTAATGTGAATTGTCGTTATGATGATCACAAGTATGAAGGTCTTGTGTTTAATCTTCAATTCTAGTATCGTGATCTAGATATATTGAAAATGTGAATAATGATGTTAGGGTAAGATATAGTCTACATCTTTGATGGTGATGAATACTATTGTAGAATTACCCCTACATTTGTAACCCTGTATCAGTGTGTGATCTTACGCATGTTAGGAGTCTTCTGTTCAAATATTGAATATGCCTTTGTCTCCTATGATGTAATGTGGGTGTGTGGTCTACAGTCCCTAATACTCAAATATGTGAGTTCTTCATGACTTGAGGGATATTTTATAAGTTTTGTTAACCTCTAGAGGGTGGATCCATCAATGACTAAGTGGGTGATCTTATGTGATCAAGATTACCAATATGTACACAGACACATCTCATGCATACCTATAAGTATAATATGTTCATGGTGTCAATTGAATGGATGATTCTCTTATTCACCTTTTTCTATTAGTATGCATTTATTATATGAATAATGAAATATGACCTTGTGTTGTCTAAATGTGTTTATGTGAAAGGTTTCCTCATATTTGTACAGATACACACATGAATGTATGAACGAAGCATGTTAATATTAATCTACTTAATGAGAGTCTATTGAAAGATTTCCTCAATTGTACTCTTAATTAGACAATGTTATGAATTTTATGATTATGTGAAATAAGATTCTCACGTGAAGTTGGTTTTGATGAAAGGACATGGTAATCATTAACCAATGAGCTATGTATATGTTATATAAAGGGTTAACCTCCTAAAGGCCTATCTTATGATCACATGTTTAATAAAGACTTCAAGTCTCTTCAAAAAGGGAATTTAGATTAGCACTTATTGAGCTTGAAGATGAGAGGAGTCTCTTCACGAGGAAGCTTCCACAGATGTTTTCATGAGGTCAAAACTACAATACGAATTAGTATTATGCGGGTTTCTAGTAACAAACTCCTAGTTCCTTAACTATGTACCCCCATAGGAACCTAACAAGTGGATCCACCTAGATGCTATCATGATGTTGATGCCCTACCATGGACGTGGCCTGCACCCAATGACTATTGCTGGCCTTGAGTGAACCCATGCCCTGGCTTACCTAACTCAGCAGAAGACTTATCATAGAATGTAACTTAAGAATAACTTTAAAATAGTACTTAGCCAAAATGGTAACTTCATGTCATAAAAAATTAAAATGAAGGCCAAAGAAAACTAACATTGTCTATCTATGAAGCCTCTAAAATAAAGATGGATGTTGGGATATGACCACCAATCGTCCTAATCAATAAAAACTAAATCAAATAGCTAAATGATAAGGATGTCCTCCGGAATTAAGAGAGACTCACCGACTGACTCTGAACTGCTAGGTGGATCAACGGTGCGCTGAATACTAATCCTAATTACCTGTGTCTGCACCATAATATGATGCAGGCCAACTAGCATCAATACATTAAATGTACGAGTATGCGAGTTGGAATGCTAACAACACTTGAGCTTGAAATAGAGTAAGAAGGAACAATTACGTTTGCTCTGCTCAACTCATGAACAACTTAACTCATTCCATATAATACAATTTCAAAGTAAGTGCAATATAAAGAAAACATTCTAGAACATGCTGAAATCTCTGAATGTATGCAAGATACAATTTAACTCTAACATGTATATAATAATTCAAGTAAATGATGTATATTAGAATACAATAACTTCAGTTGGAGTTTCTCTAACCGACAACCATCACTTAAGAAATACAGTATTGATACATCGATATACATCACACTGCAACGCATCATATACCCTACAAAAAGTCTACGACTTGAACTGCATAACGGATCCACTAGTCTACTGTGAAACAGGTTCATCTAAAAAGTATGAACCTTTTCTACCCATGGTGGCTACATGTTTTATGGGGGTTGTGAGTTGTATGAACTCTTCCCCATATCACTGATCAATACTACTCCAAAAATATGTTGGCTCTTAAGTTTAAAAAGATACTAAATCTGTGCTTTTGAGATTAGTGCTCAAAATACTTATCTCAAGGCTATCTTGGTAATCATAGTTTCACTACTTGCTTCTTTTAGAAAGCTATAGTTCTTTTTTGACAGCTTGCCCTAACTCTCCTGGGAAATAAAATTTTCCTTACTAGTTAAATGTTAGATAATTTTAAGACACTTTGGGAAAATTCAGTACCCATATACATCTGAAGAAAAGAACTTCAACTTACTCTTTACTTATCTTGAACTTGAGTCTTAAAACAAAGATAAAATGTTTAAATAAGACTCTTGAAAACCATCAAGGACTTTACTTGACTTACTTCTTAGCTTTAGACTAGACTTCTTAACTACCTAGACTTGGACCTTAACTTTCCTTGAATTGAGTTATGAATTCAAAGTTATTATTTGAGTTCTTTGATTATTTCTAGTTGATTAGAAATCATTTGAGTAATTAGAATCATGGGAAAATGTTAATGTACCTTGGAAGGACTTAAACGGAATAAACTACGAAAACTGGACGAAAAGCATCGGGTTGGGTGTAGTGGTGGCACGCCGCGCTAACCTCAATTGACTGAGCGCGCCGCGCCAGGATTCAGTTGATTAAGGCCAACTTTTGGCACACTGCAGGCACGACGCGCCTTGCTTGCCTAGTTGTGTCTCACGGATTTTTCAACTCCTTTTCAAATCGCAAAACGCATAAACCTCTATAGTTCTATCCCTCAACCCTTATGATCATAAATGATATCAATACCCAAAAAATCTAACTCAAAATTACATTGAAAACTATTAATCAACATTAATGGGTAATCAATCAACTTAACCAAAAGAGATTAGATATGATTAATCAACAACTCACCTCAAATCATATGAACAACTCCAAAACTACAAAACAGAAGCAAGATTGATGTGTGGATGAATTAATACAACACGAAAGATCTCATATAGCTAAATAGGTATCACCCCAACGAATTCTTGTAGAATCTAATGGAGTTCTTGGAGAAATCTTGATCTTTACCCTTCTTCTTTTTCTCTTCTCTTTTCTCCCAAGCCCAAAGCGTGAAGAATACTTTTTCTAATATGTCCAAAACTTTTTTTACCCCAATTAAACCCTTAAAACCATTTAGGAAATAAATGGGAAAAAAGGTTACTTTAACCTTCCAAAAATCTAGAATTTGGACTTCCCTTACATAAACAACCCTACTTTCGAAAGGTGTATATACCTCATACAACATTGAAATTGTACCTCTCCATGAGATTTCCAAACATATAAATATTTGACTCTAACTATTACAGATCTAGACGTTATGGCTGTTTGAAACTGGCCAAAACACACATTTACACTTAAGAATTTTTCCAGATTTTTTCTATTCTTTCCAAATATGATAATTTTAGTTCCTTAGCTTATTCTTGGATATGGAGAGTTACAAGATGTTACAATATCTCCCACTTGGAACATTCGTCCACGAATGAGATTTCTTTTACAATGCTCAGGATAGTAACAACAAGTCCAACACTTAACAATCCAAAAGAAATTAACAATCATGTTTTCTCATAGTTCAGAAAGTACTAAGAAGAGAATTAGTCCCTTGATCTAAATTATCTGTGGATTCATAGAGATATGGGTATCTATTCTTCATATCTTCCTCGGCTTCCAAAGTTGATTCTTCACCAATTTGATTCCTCCAAAGGACTTTTACTGATGCAACTTCATCTGTTCTTATCTTGTGAAAATGTCGATCCAAAATTTGAATTGAAATCTCTTCATAGGATAAACTATCCTTAATCCAACATTTTCAGTTTTTACTGTCAATGAAAAGTAACCTATGCACTTCTTTAACATGGAAATATGAAATACTGGATTGACCGCTGCGAATTGTTGTGGTAGCTCCTACTCATAAGCTACAAGGAAAACTCTCTTGGATATCCTAAAAGGTCCAATATGCCGGAATCTGAGTTTCCCCTTCTTACAAAACCTCATAACACAGTTCACGGGTGAAGCTTTCAGAAATACCCAATAATCCACCTCAAACTTCCATGACCTTCTTCTAAGAACTGTGTAGGATTTTAGACGACTTTGTGCCATTATCAATCTCTTTTGGATTACCTGCACCTTCTCCATGGCTTGGTGAACTAGATCTAGTCCTATCAACCCTGATTCACCAATTTCAAACCATCCAATAAGAGATGTGCGTCTTCTCCCATAAAGTGCTTCATATGGACCCATTTGGATGCATGAATGGCAACTCTTGTGTAGACGAAATCAATGAGAGGTAGGTAATCATCCCAATTTCCTTTGAAATTAATCACACAAGCTCTCAATATATCTTCTAAGGTCTTGATAGTACGTTTCGCTTGTCCATCCGTTTGAGGATGAAAAGCAGTGCTTAGATTCACCTCTGGACAAAAAACATTTTGGAAATACTTCTAGAACTATACAATGAATTGTGCACATCTATCAGAAATGATTAAAACTAGGATTCCATTAAGTCTCACCACCTCGTGAATGTAGATTCTTGCGTAATCCTCCGCCGATATAGTGGTTTTAACATGCAAAAAATTGGTTGATTTTGTCATTCTATCGACAATCACCAAACTCGAATCATGTTGTATGTGAAACCTTTGTAACCCTCTGATAAAGTCCATGTTAACCATATCCCAATTCAAGTCAGGAAATTCTATATACTCAGCCAAACATCCAGGCCTTTGGTGTTTCTATTTACACTTACTGACAATTTGGCCATTTTGCAAAAACTCAGCAATGCCCTTCTTTATGGATTCCCACTGATAAACCTCTCTAAAATTGGGGTACATCTTTGTGGAACCCGGATGAATTGAATACCTTAAACTATGAGCTTATTCCATGATCCTCTCTTGCTATCCATCCACCCTAGGTACACATGACCTACCTTGATACTTAAACACACATCTCCCCCTTATTCAAAAGACAAAACACTTCGCTTATGAACATTTGCCTTCAAGTAAACCAAAGTGGGATCTCAGTCTTACTTCTCTTACACATCTAACACTAGTGATGTCTCAGCCCCATTTATCACCACTATCCCACCTTCCGTGGAATCCTTGAGTCTGACTCCCAAGCATGCAACTTTGTGCACATCTTTGGGTAACTCCCTCTTTTCTTCCTCAACATGGGCAATACTTCCCATGGATAACCTGCTTAAGTCAATAGCAACCACATTAGACTTACCGGGACAATACAGAATACTAATTTCATAATCCTTGAGTTATTCTAACCACCTTCTTTATCTGAGATTGATCTCTTTCACGTTGAACACATAATGCAAGCTCTTGTGGTCACTGAATATATCCACATGAACGTTGTACAAATAATGACACCATATTTAAGCCAAAACACACACTTGGAGAACATGAGATATAACTCCTTATCTTTTAAAGTTTGATGAACTATTCTAACGTGACCAGCATGATCTTCTTCATTCCTTGAATAGACTATAGGCGCAATGGTCAAACCAAATGACATGACCAAAAACTCTTAACACCCATAGTTAGATCTAAAAGTTGTCTTTGGAATGTCACACTCCCTAACATTCAAGTGATGGTAGCCTGATCTCAGATAAATTTTTGAGAAACATGAAGCACCATGAAGCTGGTCAAACAAACCATCTATCCTTGGAAAAGGATACTTATTCTTTATGGTCACCTTTTTCAATTGGTTGTAGTCTATTCACTTCCTAAGGAAATTATCCTTCTTTCTCATAAAAAAAAACGCAGCGCCCTTAGGAGAGACGTTTGGTTGTATAAAACCTTATCCTAACACAACTTTCATTTGTTCTTTAAAATCTTGTAACTCTACTGGTGCCATTATAAATGGAAGAATAGAGATAGGATGAATATATGGAAGAAGATCCATGTGAAAGTCTATCTCTCTTTTAGTAGGGACTCCGGGGAGATCACATGGGATGGCTTCTGCAAACTCGTTAAATACTAGAACAGGCTGAATAAAAAACATCTCAACACTAGAATTTTTAAATCGGACTAAGTGTTAGAAACACCCCTTAGAAACTAACATTCTTGTCATAAGGTACGAAATAAATTGTCCCTTAGGCACTGCTGATGTGCTCTTCAACTCTAATACTGGCCCATTTTTTAATTTGAACTTGATTACTCGAGACCTATGATGCACCGTAATTTCACTACATTTCTTATGCATTTCACTTAAGAATAATATGTACCTAAAGACTTTTTGTAGTAATTTTAACATGTTTTATGTCTTGTTTTGCAGGAGATATGTTCTGGTGGCAACATAAGAAAATAAGTGAAAATAGTGTAGAATTACACCTAAAAATGCAATCTATGGTTCGTCGATTGACCGATTGACGGTAGGTGTGATCATAGATGAGCAGCTCAGGACATTAGAGGAAAACCAGGGAAGTTTGACTAAGCATGGAATCACGAGAGGCAACGATAGTCCGTCGGTCAATAGACAGACAGTACTGGTGAACCGTTATTTGGTTCATAGAAGGTTCCAGTACCAGATTTTGGAAGATTCTATGTATAGAGCTACGTAGAGCATCGACGACCCGTAAATGGATCGACGGACCGTACTGTTGATCCATTGTTAGATTTACAGAGGCTTCCATCCCTAGAGCAAAAATATTTCTAGGTCGTGAGTGATAGAGACAGTCTACGGACTGTTGATTCAGTTGGTTCATCGATTATTTGGATTTCTTTGTCCGAAATACTTTGTTTTCTCCATAGATGGTATTAAAACATAATTTTTTGGGTTAGCTACTATTTTTTTTTTAACTTTGTGTATTAGAGATTGATTCTTGCAACTTTGGCAATTACTTGATTCTCGGAATTAGTTTGAAGGATTTTTCTTGCAATTTCATGTTGGATTTCTTGGTCATGATTTCTTCATCAAAAACTATGAATTGTTATATTGCTAGCACAGGTAACTAAATCCACAACTAGGATTATGTGAACCATGGGTAATTAACAAAGTAATCCTAGTAATTAAGAAATTCATGAATAGCGGTTTTACATGAATCAATAATTCTTTCGTTTAGGAGTCTTTTTAACAGTGGTCAACGTTACAATTCACCTTGTTTCTATATGTCGGACCAATGAGGTAGTTCATAGGAAAAAAAATTATCAACACAGATATAGTGAGATACTATCTAATAGGCTAGTGTCGATTGTTCCTAAGAAATAACTAAGCCATACATCGATTATGATGTCTAATATGAGGTAATTGTGAGGGTTATTCAATTATACACTCGTAGCCGGACGAAGGAGTGGGGTCAAATTCTATAGATGTCGGACCAAGGATTTACCGATAGCTAACTTATCACTTTGCATATAATAAAGTAGGAAAGGATTGTCCTTGCTATGAATGTTGCATTATAAACCTATGGGTAACACATACACCCTAGTTAATCCACCATCTTGATAACAATCAAAGTCCACTTTTATTCACTTGTTAAAGACACTATTGAAGATTTTTGTTTCAAAAAACACCCCTTCACTTATTTGTTTCGGAAAGACATTGACTAGATAGATATAATTGTGGGTTAAGTTAAGTCTAAGCAATTTTTCTCGTAGGATCAAACCCAACCTACTAGTTGGGTTCTTTACTGTATAACGATCACTTCTACTTCTTTAAGGAGTTGTAATTAGAGTGTATCAAATTTTGGCGCCGCTAATGGGTAATATGTTTTTTAGATTATTTTAATTACACTATTCAGATTTAGTGAACTATTTCCTAATGTTATTTTTCTTTTTGTTTCTCTCAGGTCTAGATATAGTGTATGCCAAGTACACGGAGCCAAAGGGAACCACTCACTCCATACGATCTGGAACTGAGAATCAAGGGGTCCCAGCTAACCCAAATAGAGGGAATGTAGGTAATGGAGCAGGCAATTGGACTCCTATACCAGTTGTCTCACAAAACCAGGCACACATTGAGAATCAGTTAGGTGATGCATTGAGGGTGCAACCTCCAGCAGCCCCATGACCTCAGTATTACTATAGGGGCAACGTGAAAATTGTACACTTCGAAGGACTTCATATCCTACCCCCTCTTCCCCCTGGGCATACAATCCAGTGACGAGTAGCTTGAAATAGATGCTCACTGCGAGGGTCTTGTTTTCGGGACTCCCATTGGATAACCCTAATGCTCATATAGCCAAGCTGAGGTCTGTGTGTAAAAGTTGAATTGATAGACCAAACTTGGATATGAATTTTATAAGGATGCGAGTGTATCCTTTATCACTGGCAGAAGATGTTGCTACATGGTTCACTGAACCTCCCTACAACTCTATCTATACTTAGGATCTATTGAGAGATGTGTTTTTAGAGAGGTACTATCCAGTGTCAGAGAAGCTCAACTATGAGGATAAGTTGAACAATTTTGCGACATTGCCTAGAGAGTCAGTGAGTAGCTCTTGGGAATGATTTATTGCATTCATAAGGGGTTTCCCAAATCATCCTATTGAGGATGAGTCACTGAAGGAGTACTTTTTATAGAGGTCAAGATGACAACAATAAAGAAGTGCTTGATACTATTGCGGGTGGCTCCTATAGGGAACACACATATGCTAAGATTACAGAGAAGGTGGAGAAGATATCTCACAATAATAAGGCTTGGAGCACTAGGAAATCGTACACTGGGCGGAACACCTTCGCGGTACCGGCTACAAACAACCCAACTGAGGATGAGATTTATGAAGAGATGGAGCGGATAAATACTGAATTATGGTTGGTCTTGAAGCATGTGAGCAGGGGAGCAACAAAAGTGAATGCGATGAATTATTTTGTTAAACCAGCACCACCGGCAGATGAGTAATACTATGTAGAGGATACATATAAAGTTAATGATCAAACGAAGGGTTTCTGACCAAACGCCCAAGGTTCCAATCAGTATAATTGGCACAAAGGTCAAGGAAACTAAAGTCGGAACTATGGTTATTACAACCTAAAGTGTAAATATGTCCGAAATAGGAACTACAATCGCGACAACTTAAATCGAAACAACTATGGTAACAGGAAGGAACATGGTGATCCATATGTCTCTTCCTAAAATCGAGAATCTAACCTTAGGGATGGTGGAGATATTTTCGCGCGAGTTAAGGATATACTGCAAAATATAATGAGGATAGTAAATGCAATTGATGATAATGTTAATGAGATGAGAGGTGAACTATCAGGCATTGGAGAAAAGGTGGGTCTACATGTGGTTACGATAAAGCATCTTGAGCTACAGATGGATCGGTTGTCTACTATGGTGAACCCACACCAACCTAGCACTTTTCCAATCAATATTTTATTGAATCCAATAAATGATATAGTTACTACTTAAAAAGGTAAGCAGACCATCACTCAACTATGTCCGCTGTAGTAGAAGGTGATGTTACAAAAGACAATGATGTCGCAGAAGCTAGTGGAGAGTTGGGGGATGCAACAACAAAAGAAACAAATTTACCTCAAAAAGTGGTCCCCATCCCTAGAACTCCACCACTATTCCATAGAGATTAGTGAAGAAAATGGAAAATGAGAAATATCGTTTATTTTTATTACTATATTGAAAAAACTTTCCACCAATGTCCCGTTAATAGAGGATTTAGAGAAAATGCCTGGTTATGCTATTTTTATGAAGGACACGGTGACAAAGAAGAGGTTGATGAGTTTTGAAGATGATGACAGAATGCACCATTTTAGTGTTATTGCTATAAGGTCTCTTGTGCAGAATAAGGAGGATCTGACGCCTTCACCATACCATGTACGATAAGTTTGCTACACATTTCTAAGTCGTGTTGTGATCTTGGAGAGAGAATAAATCTCATACCGTTGTCCATTTATTAAAACATGGGTTCGGGAGACCCAAATCCTACTACGATGTGATTACCGATGGCTTATTTATGTCTAGATAGGCTTATCGATATACTCTGTAATGTGCTTGTAAAAGTGGAGTCATTCATCTTTCCAACAGATTTTTTGATTCATGTCCCATTATTGTTTGGAGACCATTCCTTTCCATTAGGCATGCACTAGTCAATACAGAAAAAGGGCAGATAATGTTTAGGTTGAACAATGACGATGCAACTTTCAATATATTTAGGTCCATGAACAAGACTAGTGAGATCCAAACAATATCTGCTATATCCTGCAAGGTTGAGAGTGTTTTCGAAGTGTAAATTCAAGAGCGGCTAGGTATTGAGGCACTAGCACCGGTAATCATGAATTTTTAAAGTGATGGTATTCAATAGTATGATTCTTTCGTGGCTGCACTTGAACGAAATGAATATCGGTCAAAGCCGAAGAAATCGGAGTTTGATATGAAGCATTGCGATTCTGCAACTACGAGACTATCTATTCTGGAGGCCCAAAAAAATTAGAGCTTAAGTCTCTACCACCTCATCTGAGCTATGTACTCTTGGGTATAGATGAGGCTTTGCATGTGATAATTGTAGTAGAGTTGAATGTTCAACAAGTAGAGCCTTTAGTGGCGGTTTTGAAGAGGTTCGAGCGAGCCATAGGTTGGACTATTGCATACATTATTGGGATCCTTACCCGTATTTGTTCCCACAAAATTCTACTCATGCGAGATAACAAACCGAGTATTGAGCACTAAAGAAGGTTGAATCCACCTATGCAAGAAGTAGTTAAAAAGGAGATTATCAAGTAATCAGATGCGGGAGTCATTTATCCTATTATAGAAACAGTTGGGTGTGTCATGTTCAGTTTGTGCCCAAAAAGGGTGGGATGATTGTGGTATCTAATGAAAGGAACGGGCTTGTCTCAATGCGGTCAGTGACCGGTTGAAGACACTACAACATTTTATGTCTCCAACCACCCTAGAGAAGTGTGGCCTAAACTATGAAAAAGTGTGGCCTTTGGTAAAAAGCCACACTTTTTGACTTTAAGCCACACTTTCCCAGGTGTGGCTGAAAGCAGCGAAACCTTAGAGTTTAGGCGACGCTTTACAAGCGTAGCCTTATAAGCTACGCTTAAAAGCGTAGCCAAAAGGAAAAAAGTCCACGCTTTTTACCTACGCTTAGAAATGTTGCCATATGAGCAACACTTTTAAGCGTAGCCTCAAATTTAAAAAGGCCACACTTTGTAGCTACGCTTTAGCTACACTTTCAAGCATAGCCTGAAAGAAAAAAAGCCACGCTTTTGCTTCTATGTTTATAAGTGTTGCCTTATCTGCTACACTTTGAAGTGTGGACTTTGCTACCATATTGCCCACACTTATCAAGTGTTGCCTTTTCTATCTAATGTATGACAACACTTTGAAGTGTTGTCCTTGCTCAAGTGCATACACAATTTACAGTCCTATGCCACAATTTCTAATTAAAAAACTCCAATATTATATTGCAATAAATAATCTCTAGCGCTAATAAGTAATTCAAATATATAGATTTCCCATAAAGTACTTCAAAAGATACAATGTGTTGTGTACATACCCATACTTATACATCAATATTCTAAACGTGTACACAATAAATCAAATATGTATTTAAACTTTGCAATAGTTCAAAAACTCTTCATCATCCACTTAAAATTTGATCACCTCAATTTCCCTACACAAATAAGATACTGGCAGTTATATAGAAGAGGTAAGAAGTTCAGATTGCAACAATATAGAGAGACAAGAAATCCAGAAGTTACAGAAAATTAGATTGCATCATTTGATGTTCAAAGTAGATGCCTACTTGTCTTTTGATGTTCAAAGTAGATGATCTTCCCTTAGGTGTCTAGAATTCCAAATGAGTTCAACAACAATGAATAATTGCATTAGGGTTCAAACTTCATAAGAAACAATATAAAATATTTGGGGTTATACAATAACCATGACAACAACAAATCACATTTACTAATCAGAAAGTAAATTGATAAATGTAACATGCATACTCCAGATATTACTAACCTTAGTTATACAAGTTGTGCCAACATACAGTCAAATAAAATAAAAGTAAGCTAGAATTACAGCTTCATGGGTAATGAAGAGAGCAGCAGAAGNCCGTCATGACCACGACGTCCCGTCGCGAGGTCCGTCGACCCAGCCGTAATACAACGTAGGATAATTTTTTGAAATTTTCAATAGTAGAGGGGCAAGTACTGACCCTTCCCCCTTTTCAGTAATAATCATAAAAGTGAAGTAGAGAGACCAAGTAAGGAAAAAACAAAATGAAGCCCAATATCAACACAGCATAAATGTATTTTTCACTAGCAAATTCAATGGCATCTTGTGTAATCCAGCAAGTCACTGTTATCAAGGACTGTGAACTTGGATATCATAAGTAATTAACCAAAGTAAATATATAATACTAACTTGATTTTGAATCCCTGCATACCACTCCATACCAAATAACATAGATGAAACCGAACAACAAAAATTGAATTGAACCCAACAAACTGATGCAGGCTTTGAGTGGTGTTTGATTTAAATCAACTTAGAGTATACAAAAACCAGCACAGGTATTCCAACAAAAGCTCCAGCAACTATAATGATCTTTTTTTCATGATCAAACTAATAACCAACAAGAAACAGAAAACCACCTTCACAATTGGATACATCAATAAAGGAAATACATCAACAAACAAAATAAAGGATGATTTGAATAAAGAACAACTAGAAAAAATCGAGGAAAATACAGTCTAGACGTTCCAGAAGAGAGAAAGAGAGAGAAAAGACTTAAGTAACAAATAAAATACCTCAAGTATCACCAACCAAATATACAATAAAAGACGCAGCAACAAGCCAAAAACAAAAAAAAAGAAAAAATACATTAATAAGCTGATTCTGCCAATGCTGTGAAAATAAGTCGATGTTTAGTAACAGAAGGAAGTTAGCATCTGAGATTTTAAGCAAACAATACAGACGATTCCAACTGACTTTCATTTTATTGACGAATTGATATGCAAAAGAAGCAAACAATACAGACGATTCAAAACAAGGACTACAACTAAGGAAACTTGTACAAAATAAATGAAAACTAGAGGAAATTTAATCAACTAAATGGGTTATCATTATTTGGGAAATACCAACAGAAAGAAACTGACTTCCCACTTGACACGAGGTATCAAAATTAGTGATTCACAAAATTACGAGCGCAAATAAATAAAGATGCAAATTCAAAAATAGCATGCTCAACCACTGTCCGGACAAGGATAAAAATCTCACAAAACTAAACATGAACTTTAAACTGAAATTATCTCAATATTTACATTAGCGACAGATACATTGAAAACCACAAAAGAAAAGATAGAGAATGTCATCTTTAAGTTGATTAAAACGGACTTAAAGATCTCAATTTATATGAGATAGAAAACCAAGCCTATCTTTGATCAAGCCGACTAATCTAGGAAGTAAATCAACCATGAAATGATGCAACAACATGGCATGAAAACAAGTTCTAATCCCTTTGAAAATGATCTCTAGGAGAAAATGAAATGTCATAGCTTGTATTTCAAAAACATAGAGAATTATATAAATTGGCGGGTACACAACATTCATTACATGTATGGTTCGCAAAAATAGTAAAAAGAAAGATTGAACAATAGCACACAAGAGAACCTAATGAAACCAGATTGAGATGAAGACTGGAGGAGATGCAATGATCTGCTTAGCTTTGCGAGTGAAGGACTAGCACAGTGAGTGACAGAATGTCTATCAATGAAGATACCCGCACGAAAAAACAAGAAAATAATCTTTGTTTGTCCTATGCTATAGAATTCCAAATAGAACAAGAACACAAGCAGTAATCAATTAAGATTTCCCCCAATAGAAGACAGGTTGGAAAAGTGATCTATTAAGAATCAAAATCTCAATAAACAATTTTATATAAGTGTATAAACCATGTTGAATCAGTGTATTGAAAACTAGTATAAACCATGTTAAATTGGTGTATTGAAAAACTAGACCACTTGTTCCTACCATTCAAGTCTTTTATTGCATTTTGCACCTCCTGCACAAGCATTCCAAAAGAAAGGATAAAAAGCTTGACATGATTTATAGAAAAGCACAAGATAGGCACTACTAATTTTTTCTTTTCCTATATTGGATGGAATGCACATGAGAAGAAGCTNGAGATGAAGACTGGAGGAGATGCAATGATCTGCTTAGCTTTGCGAGTGAAGGACTAGAATAGTGAGTGACAGAATGTCTATCAATGAAGATACCCGCACGAAAAAACAAGAAAATAATCTTTGTTTGTCCTATGCTATAGAATTCCAAATAGAACAAGAACACAAGCAGTAATCAATTAAGATTTTCCCCAATAGAAGCCAGGTTGGAAAAGTGATCTATTAAGAATCAAAATCTCAATAAACAATTTAATATAAGTGTATAAACCATGTTGAATCAGTGTATTGAAAAAGTAGTATAAAGCATGTTAAATCGGTGTATTGAAAAACTAGACCACTTGTTCCTACCATTCAAGTCTTTTATTGCATTTTGCACCTCCTGCACAAGCATTCCAAAAGAAAGGATAAAAAGGTTTACATGGTTTATAGAAAAGCACAAGATAGGCACTACTAATTTTTTCTTTTCCTATATTGGATGTAATGCACATGAGAAGAAGCTTTATATCAGAGGGTTGATCAAAGATATCTTAGTACCTGCTCATTACGGAAGGAAACAAATCCAAATATTCTTGAAAATATTGATTTTTGATACCACACAACATTATTAAGTTCCTTTCAAACTTCTATATTCAATTTGAGATGCAACAAATCTCATCTACTGGAACACACACCTTAAAGAACAATAGTAAATAGTGAACCTTGAGGATATAATTTTACTAACTACTTGCACAATTTGCAGGTACAGAAGACACAAACAAAAAAATGCATAAATTGGTGCATAAGAAACGCAATAGAGGTACAACGCAATACAAACACAATGATATATACATACAGTCTCAAATGCTTCGAGTATTAATTCGCTCTTTCTCGTCTACTCGAGATTCCTAGGGCTAACTTTGACGTTCAGATTTTCAAAACTTTCTTCCCCTACTTTGGAATTTCAACTGTAAGAACCCCCGAATTAATCAATTCCTTCTAAATACAAAACAAAAATTCAATCAATTGACAAGAAGATTGTTTTAGTGCTACATTATTAGTAGAAAATAAGAAGGAAACTCAACTGTACATAATTTGTACGTACACTTGACAAAATCAGTATCAGAGAAATCTTCCGCTATGCTCTTAAGATTTTCAGATTCCACTCTTTAGTTCTTCGATCATCAATTCTTCTATCATTAGTTCTTAAGCTTCAGAATTTCATCCCTTTGAGAAAATAATGTTCTAGAGAAGACAATCTTCAGCTCAGATGTTGATCAGTACTACAATTTACATATGTTCTTCAGCTCAGCTACGTTCTTCAGCTTGTTCTCTTCGATCTTCACTTCAGCTACGTTCTTCAGCTACTCTTTAGAAATGAAATGTTTTTAGAAATTTTTAGAAGACCCTGTTCCAGTAAAGAAGAGAGAGAGAGAAGTTTTTGGAAATGTTTTATTAATAATTTTTTTGGCCAATAAAATATGGGAGGGAGAGTTTAAAATGTTTGAGGGAATATAAAATTTTAGTGAAAAATTTAGGCCACACTTGTAATGTGTGGTTTTTACAATTGTAAAAAATAGGACACTTTAAAAGTGTGGTCATAAATGTAAATAGATGTTTCCATTTATTTCATATTATGACAACGCTTATAAAGTGTAACCAATACCATTAAAGAGTACGCTTTACAAGTGTTGCCAATATTGTCGTTGCCAAAAGTTAAAAATTTAGGCTACATTTTAAAAGTGTTCCCAAAATTATTTTAGGCAACACTTTTTAAGTGTTGCTCAGATTTAGTGTGGCCGTAGGCATAAAATGATGTAGTGAGATTTAGTATGGACTATCGAAAGTTGAATGATTGGACTGAAAAGAACCATTTCCCCATGCCCGTCATGGAACATAATAGAAACTTGAAGGGATGGGATGGTATTGTTTTCTCGAAGGATATTTAGGATACAAACAAATCTCTATCATAACAGAGTATCAAGAAAAGACCAGATTCACTTTTCGTTGTGGGACTTTCTCCTTCAAAAGGATGTTGTTTTGTTCATGTAATGCACCGGCCACCTTCCGTCTATGCATAATGGAGATATCCTTTAATATGCTGGAGAACATTATTGAGGTGTTCATGGATGATTTTTCTTTGGTTGGGGAGTCTTCAGACCGGTGCTTGAATAATTTGGTTGAGGTTCTCAAGAAGTGTGAGGATTGTAATTCGGTGCTACATTGGGAAAAATGCCACTTTATGGTGAACGATGACATAGTAGGCCATCGAATCTCATGGAAGAGAATAGAGGTTGACTGGTCCAAAGTTGAGGTTATAGAGAAGCTTCGTCCACCTATATCTTTCAAGTGTGTGAGAAATGTTCTCGGGCATGCTGCATTATATAGGAGGTTTATTAACGATATTTTGAAAATTGCACATCCTTTGTGTAAACTGCTCGAGAAGTAATGTAAGTTCGATTTTGATGAATCCTTTCTTAATGCATTTAGAGAGTTAAACGAGAAGTTGGTGTCCGCGCCCATCATTGTTTCACCAGATTGGACTGAGCCATTTAAGTTTATATGTGATGCGAGTGGGGTTGCACTAGGTTTGGTATGGGGATGGATAAGAGAGAAAATCCTTTATGCCCTCTACTATGCAAATAAATCCCTAAACAAGCATAACGCAACTGAACATGATCTTCAGGCGGTGGTGTTTGCATTCACGACATTTCGCTCCTATTTTCTTGGCACGAGGGTCATAGTGCATACTGACCATTCTTTTTTGTTGTGTTTGATGGTGAAGAAGGATGTGAATCCAAAGTTGATCAGATGGTTATTGTTGCTGCAAGATGTATATTTTGAGGTGAAAGATAGAAAGGGGATTGTGAATCAAGTAGCCGACCACTTGTCTTAATTTGAGGATGAAGCTATGCAGAAATTGGGACAAAAGTCTGAAATTGATGTTACATTCCACATGAACATGTATTGGCTGCTTATCAAGATCTAATCCCATGCTTTGAAGACTTTGCGAACTATCTGGCAAGTGATTTGGTACCATTCTATTTGACCTTCCACCAAAGGAAAAAGTCCATGCATGATGTGAAAAAGTTCTTTTGGGATTAGCCTAACTTATATCAGAGTTTTCCCAATAAGATCATTCATCGCTGTGTACTTGAGGTTCATATGTGGTGTGTTCTGTAGTAGTGTCATTCCTCGCCTGTGGGTGGACCCCGTAGTGATATTTGATCTGGGCATAAGATCTTGTTGTGTGGGTATTATTGCAAACCATTCACAATAATTCTCATGATTTTGCCAAATCATATGATCGTTGCCAGCGAGATGGAGGAATTTTAACGAGGCTATAGTGTACCTTGAATCCTATTTTGGTGATTGAGCTATTTGATGTATGGGGCATTGAACTTATGGGCCCGTTTCTGAGTTCTCATTGGATGAAATACATTCTTGTGGTGAAGGACTATGTCTGAAAATGGGTGGAAGCAGTTGGGCTGCGCAACAATGAAAGGAGCAGTGTCACCGCTTTCCTAAAGAAGAACATTTTGTCCAAATTTTGTACACCAATCGCCATTATTAGTGATGGCGGATTGCAAATTTGTAATAAATTTTTCAAAGGACTGCTGGACAAATATGGTGTTCATCACAATGTGGCTACTCCTTACCACCCACAGACTAGCGGACAAGTTGAGGTTTCCTATCGGAAAATAAAATAGATTTTTGCGAAGACATTGAATGCCAATAGAACAGATTGGTCAAAGAGGCTAGATAATGATGTTAGGTCCCACCGCACTGCATACAAGACCCTCATTGGTATGTCTCCGTACCAATTTACATATGGGAAGGCATGTCACTTACCAGTTGAGTTAGAGTAAAATGCGATATGGGCGATGAAGAGATTGAATTTGGATTGGACCAAACTTCAGAATAGAGACTAAATAAGTTGAATGTGCTGGATGAGTTTTGCCTAAAATCATATAAATGTTCATCTATCTACAAAGAGAAGATGAAGAAGTATCACGACCAAAGAATTGAAAAGCGAGAATTTGGTGTTGGTGATTTAGTTCTTCTAATAATCTCAGGGTTGCCCATATTTTCGGGTAAACTCAAGTCCAAGTGGACAGGGCCATTCCTCATTACTAAGGTGTTCCCACATGGAGCGGTTGAGCTTGAGACCAAGGAAGGCGTAAAGTTCACAATAATAGAAAACTGATAAAGATCTACGTGGGGCATGCAGAGAATGTTCACGAAGGGTTGAGGCATACCATCTTAATGAAGTCTTAGTAATCAAGGGGTCTGAGTCATGCCGCGGCGTTAAATGAAGCGCTAGTAGGGAGGAAACCCAAAGTGTACCCTTTAGCCAATGATACATCTTATTTTCCATGTAGAAATAGTCGTTTTTTTTAAGGTAGATAATTTTTATTTTGTTAGGTATTAGTGTTGGCTGGAGACAAGTACAAAAGAATGGTATAATTTGTGTTTCATGTGCAGCATGTTAAATTAGAAATATACAGAAAATGGTCTAGTGGAGAGGTTTACAGACCCCATCGACAGGCCATCGTTCAATTGATGGATCGCCAATGTTGTCCGTAGATTCCAGGTAAGTCTACAATTTTTCTCAGTTTGATAGCGATTGACGGCCCCAATCGGCATACCGCCGATCAATATACGGCCCATCGATGGGGTTTCGTGGATCCAGGTTTGCCAGTGATCTGACCTAACCCGGTCGGTTATATTAAAAGCCAACTCTTTGAAATTCCTTCCCTCTTTCCATTTTTTTAAAAACATCCTTCTTTAACAATTTCATCCCCCCAATTTATCCCTATTCACTCCAAATTAACCACTCCATCCCCAAAAATCATTTGTCGCATCAGTTCCCCCACAATCCCAAACATCTTCTACCCCAAACTCACTCTTCTCACATTAGCAAGAGGTCAGTGAACGGGTTAGGAGTAGGCTACTTCATCAGATTTTATATCACTAAGGGCACCCAACAACACCATTCTACAATCTATAAAGTTACTTTGATTTCCCTTAACTTTGAATTCTCGTTCAAAGTTGAATATAGGATTTCAGGTGTGTGTCTTGACCTTTGGACCAAATGAAGGTATTTTGAATGCTAAAAGTCGCGTAGTTACTTCCCTTGGAATGATAGACAATGGTTGTGTACCAAATGCGTCTTTTTAAAATATTTTGTGTCTTCGTCTTCAAGAAAGTTTTCACTTAGGGTTACATGCTTTTATTCAATAGGTTTTTATAAAGTACGAAATAGGAACCCTAATAATGACGAACTGATATTTAGGGTGTCAAAATCATGTTCTAAACATGATTGAGTTTAAATGGGTCACCAAAGAAACTAAGAAATGGAACTTGATAGAGGCTGGAATTCTGTCACAGGCCCATAGTACGAGACCCGTCTACGGACCGCCGATCATTCAATGACCCGTCGAAGGTATTCGTCGATTTAAAAGCCCAGAAAAAAGCTTAAGTTTCAAACAACGAAAGTGTACTATGGTTTGTCGATTGATCGACGAACCATTCTGCATGTCCGTCGTTTCCATCAAAAAACCTTATTTTAATCCCATCCTAAAATAATTCTATGTGTCAGACAATGAAAGTGGACTAGGGACCGTAGATTGATCAATGAGTCATTCAACACGTCTATCATATCCATCACAGAGCCTATTTTCAACCCGTCAAAAAATAATTCTAAAGTGTGAGATGATGGACGTGAACTATGGTCCGTCGATGGATCTCGTCGATAAGACTCTTCAATATAGATTTTATGTTTGAGTTTCATGTATTCGTTTTTTTTTTTTGAGTGGAAGTTATGCTGGTATGATACTAACAACAACTTCAGAAGTACCAGTGTCTCCAAAGAAAGACAATGTCTACGCCAAGAGGGGCAAATCCCAATAAGTCGCCCTATCTCTTCTGTTGATCAATGAAGACACCGATAACGAGCAGGATTCTTCCTATGTTCCTCCAACTATACACACTCAACCTCCTGCATCCCGAGCAACTAGGAGATGCCAGTATGATGAGGAGCATACACTGATTGGGTCACAAACTAGGGCGGCTTCCTACTAAGAGAAAGGGCTCAGCAATCGGGTCCAAGTCTGCTATAGCTTCTGATTAAGGGTCGGCCAAAGCCTCAAGATCCAAACCAACCGCTGACCACGGTTCTAATTTTCAAAGAGACACTTAATTAGGGGATCAGATAAAAGAAGCTTCGTCTGATGAGGGCACTAGTTTGGAGGTTGCACCCGCACCTCGACCTAATAACCCCATACTGTTTGCCAATGAAGCAAATTAGGGGTGCATAGAGGGGCAATGGAAGGTATACAGGGACACTAAAATACTTATTTAGAAAGGGGTGATGACCCAGCTTATCGCTGAGGGGCGTGAAGTCCTCAAAGGGAGATTACGCACAGTCATGGAGGTGCACAAGCTCTTTGATCTCCATAAATGTGACTGGACGTCTTGCGGCATGGGCAGTTATAATGAGGAAATTTTTTGAGAGTTATATGTCTTTTTTGTATCCACGCTTCTAAGGTCCATCGATAAGAGAAAAAGACCAGGCAAACAAGACTCTCTAACCTCTACACTAGTCTGGGGGTGCCCGGTTGACATATTAGTAACCACCATCCGCTGCTTCCTATATGGCCCCACCACCAGTTCACAGTGGAACCGCAATATGTTTGAGTTCAATCACATATTGGAGATTATTCAGAGTATTGAGTTTAAGAGGAGTGTGGAAAAGTGTGTGGCCATTAAAAAATAGTTGGCTCGATATATCGCGATATATGGAGAGAGTGATGATTGAATTATAGATCCCTGAGGGCTCATTAAGAAGGCTACCCTCAATTTTATGGCCAAGTTGTTTTGGTTGTTGGTCCAAAACTGATTATCGCCTACAAAATACAACAATGTACTAACATGGGATAGGGCGGTGATGGTGGTAGTATTGGTATCTGTACAGGAGATAGACTTTGCTAAAATGATTATAGCAAAGATTCACGAGAGGAAATTCAAGACTTCCACCACTTACCCCTTTTCGTCTCTTATCTTCCAGATGTGCAAGGACACTGGAGTGTCAATTTTGAATCATGATAGACTCCATTGACCTGCGGCGAAATTGGATATAGGCCTCATCTGGAATGAGTCCAATGTGGAAGCTCCCCTCAGAGGGCCCCGGATCAAGGTTCCTCTACTGAGTGAGAATTTGGAAGATACGGTAGAGCTAGCCCAATGGGCTGACCCGCATGTACTAGAATATGCTGACCCCACTCCCTCCTCCTCCTCACATGCAGCAAGTAGGGTCCCGAGCTCATCTAGATCCACTCCACCATTTGCAGCTTTAGTCACTCTAGCTCGAATCCAAAAGTTAGAGGCACAAATGGCCGCCCTGGTACTTCATATTAAGCTATGGATAAAGAAATCCATAGCAGTGGCAGATGACCGCATAGTGCAGCCGGTGGCCAAGCAGACGGAGACGAAAATTAAGGAGGTTCACAAACGCCTTGACAATTTTGAGTTGTGTCTTTAGCACGGCCATCCCCTGCCACTGACCTCACTACTATTAAGTTTGTGCTTGCCAACATGTGATCCAATCTGAACACCATCATGGAGATGCGCAGGGACTGAGCCAGAGATTTCTCCTACTGAGCTAGCCAAGGACATTGTGCTAGAGGCCTTGTTTAATGTTCCTACTAAGCCACAACCCGAGCAACGAGTTTGTACCAAGAGGGTCTCTCCAGCCACACAACTAAGGTCGGTAATGAGTCCCATGAGAGCAAGAGAGCGGACACATATGGAGAGGGCTAGAGGTGCCTCTTTATTAGATGAGGAGATACGCCAGAGGAGAGCGCTACAGATGGCTGCTGGGGAATCCTTTTCTGTGTTGGTGAGTGGAGATAGTGTAGTGATGTGATGAGAGAGTGTGAGGATATTCTATTGTTCAATGGCTTGTGCCTTACAAGAACTTACTCGGTTGATCCTGCTAAGGGAATATACCTGAGAAGCTAGGAAGTGATCATATGACCTTATTCGGAATAGAAAATATCTAGCCTAAAAAAAGTTGACAAAATGAAACACATGTCCCTTTTGATCCAAACATGTTAAGCCTGTAATAGACCAAAATTTTTTTATTCACCAATTCACCTTCCCATGGTCTAATGTTTTGGCTCTTGTCCCTCCTTGAACATGTGAGCCTTTAATTAGGTCAAAAGACTAACTTGAGGGTGGTTAATATTGAAATAAACCTCTTTTTGGTTCTAACCCGACCTCGGTATTGTGTACCTAAACTAACAAAAAACCACGAGTTTAGGGTGGCTATTATGAGAAAATGCCCAAAAATAGGTATGAAAAGAGTTGGTTGTTGAAAAAAAGATTAAGCAAGAGAAAGATGTGCATTGTTGAAAAACAAAATAATCAATAAAAAAAGAGAAAAATATGCAAAAGAAGTGAAAGTCACATCTGAAAAGGGAAACAAGGCAAAGGAAAGATGAAAACAAAAGAAGAGGGAGTTAAAAGGAACAAAAAGAGGTAGAAGGATTAGCGGTAATGTCAAGGGGGGCAGAAAGTCACTACAATGTACCCAAATGTACCACACCTGACCCCGAGCCTATGTTACAAGTCAAGAAAGTCCTACCGAGATCCTAGAGTCTAGTGTGGTAAATCTAAGCAGCAAAAATAACGGCAAGCCTATGGCGTATAACACTAACTTTAGTTGGACTTGTTCTACAGTGTGAGTGTTGAAACAAAGATTCTTTTACCCAAATGGCATAATGACTATGTGAAAAATGAGTGTTTCTTTTTATGTGAGGCCACTATTTGCATTATGAGAAAGTTGGTACCTCGGTGATGGGAAAAGCAATAGAGGTATCTGTCGCATGGTAAATTTGTATCATGATGTTATCCGCATGAGTAAGCTTGTCGATCCTGAGAGTGTAGGCCTGCACTCAATCAAGAAAGATTCGGCACTGATATTCATATGATTGGTTGATCTCAAAAATGTATACTTCTGTACAAATGTCTTTTAGGCTTATATTTCATCGCTTGAGGACAAACAAAGAATTTAAGTTGAGATTGTTAATGTGCCGTGATTTCACGACATTTCTAATGCATTTCACATAGGAGTTGTTTGTGTCTAAAGCCTTTTTGTAGTGGATTTAACAAGTTTTTTTGTCTTGTTTTACAAGAAAGATATTCTGGTGGCAAGAAAAGAAAACAAATGAAAATAGTGCAGAACTAGACAAACGAAGGAAATTGAAGGACTGTAGGGGTGATCGTATATGAGAAGCTCAGTACATTGAAGGGAATGAGGGATGTTTGACTAAGTATGGAACCAAGAGTCTGCTGAACCATCGTTTAGTTATGAGAAGGTTTCAGTACCTGATTTTTGAAGATTCTAAATATGGAGCTACAGAGGAGCATCACCCGGTAGATGGATCGACGGACCATACTGTTGGTCCGTTGTTTGATTTAGAGAGGGTGGGATCCAGAGAAAACAAATATTTCTAAGTCCTCACTGACGGAGAAAGTCTTTGCATTGTTGATTGATCGACGGTTCGTGAGTTGGTTCGTCAATAGAAGCTACGTACCTGAACAAAACATTCTTTATTTGAATTCCTATTTCATGAAGACTTTTTTTCTATATATAAGGTATTAAAACCTTGTTTTTGGGGTTAGTTACTATTACTTTTGTTGTATCTTGTGTACTTGAGATTTACTTTTGCAACTTTGGCAATTAATTGATTTCCGGAATTTGTTTGAAGGATTTTTCTTGCAATTTAAAGTTGGATTTCTGGGTTTATTCTTCTTGTTTATTATGTTCATGATTTCTTCATCGATAACTTTCAATTTTGATCTTGATAGCATGAGTAACGAAATTCACAACAAGCGTTGTGGGAACCATGGACAATTAACGAAGTAATCCTAGTAATTAAGTTATTCTTGAATAGTGTTTTGCATGTATTGATAATTCTTTCGTTTAGAAGTATTTTTAACTTTGGCCAACGTTAGAACTCAAATTTTTGTTATTTGCCAGACAAAGGAGGTAGTTAATTAGAAAATAATTATCAACATAGATTTAATGTGATAGTGTCGATTGGTGTGAAGTAATAACTAATCGATACAACGATTATGATTCATAATATGAGGTAATGGTAAGGGTCAGTAAATTATACACACATACCAAGACCAAGGTGCGGGGTGAAATTCTGTGGATGTCGGACCAAGGATTTAGAGATACATAACTTATCACTTTGCATGTAATACACTAGGAAAGTATTGATATTGCTAAGAATACTTCTTTATCAACCTGTGCGGAACACATATACCCTAGTTATTGTCTTATCTTGATGACAACCAAAGACCACTTTTGGTCACGTGTTAACTAAACTATTGAAGAATTTTTTTTCACAAAACCCACCCCCATTACTTATTTTTTTTCGTAAAGACATTGACTAAATAAATATAAGGTAGAATAGTCTGGTGGACCCTCGTACTTGTATCGGATTGTAATATGGACCCTTCTACTTAGCGTTTTGTAATCAGAACTCTAGAACTTAACCAAAATGAGATTTTTAAATCCCTCTGACCATGTGTGTATCTCACATTCCCTTACCTAGATGACATGTTATATCCATGTCATATATATTAATGCCAAGTCATAATTTTCTTCATAATAATTTTTAAATTATTAGTAAAAATATTAATTAAAAGAAAAATTTTGAAAAATATCTATTTTAGCAAATAAAATAAAATTATTATTTTTGTACACCTTTCCTCCACCTTCTCTAACCCACCATCATTGTAAAAACTCCACCATATTCATATCCCCATTTTTTTCTTCTATTTTTCACAATCCATCAATCTGATGAAGTCATGATGCTACTTCACTCCCCGCTAGTACCATTTTAATTTATTATTGACATTTCTAATCCTCCCTATTTTCACTATTTCACCACCAAGCCGGCGTCTTAAAACCCATTACAATCCAATTGTAAAAACCATATAGCATTTCCAATTTTCCGGCATGGATAGCAATAAAAACTGGTCCGCACGAGGTAGAGGATCTCGTCGATGCCGAAGAAATGATGGAGACATTGCGTCGTCTCAATTATTTATGGCGGCGTCTATTTTTGCAGGTGTCATCACCATTTTTACCGCCGAGATCAAAGTAACAACAACCTAAGTCATCTAACAACCACAATAACAACAATCAAGCCACCTAACAACCAGATCTAACCAAACTTTTCATAATCCAATGCTAACTACTATTTCATACCCCAAATTGCTTACAAATACAAGAATAATTTTTACAACAAAAGATGTCAAGTTACTCATTAGAGATATCAACAACTCCACTAATTTCTGATTTTTCTTTGCTTATTATGTTCAAAATTTTTTGCCCAATTTTTTTTTATTTAGGGTAAAAAAAAAAGAAAAACAAGAAAGAAGTTGAAAAGGAGCAAGGAAAGGCAGAACGATAGAAATTTAGGTATGGGAGGGGAAAAAGAGGGAAAGTGATGATTGAAGATGAAAAAATTAGGGATGGGTGGGAAAATGAAGAAAGAAGTTAAAGAAAAATGAATATAAATAACAATAGGGTGTGGATAAGAAAGAAAAAAAGGTTGAGGTCGGAATGGCTGGAAAAAAGGTAGTTTAGGGAAGAAGATGGAGGTAGTGTGGGGAAGAAGATGGAGTTTTTTTCCTTTTTTAAATTTTTTTTAAAAAAAAAAATCAGTAACTTAAAACTAAAAGTTGAAATTTCAATTATCATATTCACTTGCCTTTGCAGGCATGTGACTACACTCTCTTGCCAATTAATCTATATTAATGCCACATAAGGATGATCAATGGTCAGAGGGGTTTAATATATTGTATAAGGGTCGAGATTAAAAAAATCTAAGTAGAAGAGTCCATAATACAATCCGATACAAGTACGAGGGTCCACCAGACTATTCTGCCAAAATATAATTGTGGGTAAAAGTTAAGTCTAAACCATTTCCTCGTAGGATCGACCCCAACCCAATAGTTGGGTTCTTTACTTGATAACAATCACTTATACTTCTTTAGGGAGGTGTAATTTTAGCGATTCATCCGTCAATCAACTAAGGCATAGTAGGAATGAAGCAAGTCCATATCAAGAATGATATAGAAGTCTACCATGTATAACTTAACTAAGTCAACCATGGTACTTTTGTGACTGACGGATATGGGACAATCACGATAAACCTTTTCTGCTAGAATAGATTCACCAATAGATGTGGAAACACTAAATTGTTCAATTAGTTGATCAGCAATAATATTAAAATTCATAGAAACATAAAGAGTTACGAAATATAATCTCCCACCTATGTCTAAAAATGCATAAACAGTAAAACCAAAGACTAGAATCATACTAGTGATAACGTAAGTGAAATTATCATGTTCTTGGTGATTGTTGTTAGAATATAAACAGTTTGTTCCTCCGCCATCAAGTAGTTCCCTTAGGTGCAACCCTGTCTGGTGGAGAAATTAATGAAGATTCTTTTATGTTGCCTTCATTACTACCGCGTTGCTTTTTCTTTGGGCACTCTCTCATGAAATGCCCGATTTGACAACACTTGAAGCAACCAATGAAGTCCTCATGACAAACACCGGTGTGATTTCTACAAAACATAGTGCAGGCAGGAGTCTTACTACATCCATGTGCCACAATACAATGTGAATATGCAAGCTTAGCTCGAGTGTTCTCACCATGATATTTAACACTGTCTCTGGGCGCAGATGCACTAGCAGACGATGATGCAAGCCCATTCTGTTTCTAAAACTGCGACCGATTCGAGCGGCGTTTCTACTGCACAGAGTCATTCGCGCTCTTGGTTTTCTTTTTTCAGTACTCATCTCGGTCCCTCAGCTTTTTCTTATCTAATTGTTGTACATAGATCATCAACCTAGAAATGTCCATGTCTCCAATAAGCATTGCAACCCGTCCCTCTTTGCTTGAAGAGAAACACAAACCAGCGACAAACAAAATCATTTTGTTTCTCATATCTTTATTCATCTCTTGAGCATAGCGAGGTAGTTGGGTAATTTTCATCCCATACTCACGAAAACTGAAGGTGACCTGTTTAAGAGTAAAGAACTCCCGTACCTTTGCCTCCTTTAGCTCTCAGGGAAAGAAACGCCCCAAGAAAGCCTCTTCCAGACAAGCCCAACTCAGATTTGGTGAATCCTAATATCTGACCTCCTTTCATAGGTCGAACCATGTCCTGGCCACATTTTTAAATTGATATGCAGCTAGCTTAACCCTTTCAGTATTAACAACATGCATCACATCAAACACATTGCTCAACTCTTCCACAAAGTTTTCAAGATCTTCAGTAGTGATTGAACTAGAAAAGCTTGGGGCTTCATGCTCAAGAATTCCTAGAATCTTTGAAGTGTCTACCCTTTCTTGTCGAGCTACTCTTTGTTGCCCAACATGGTTAGTCACCGCATGGCTTAGCATTCGTATAGCCTCGCAGAACTCACCATTGTCTACTTCGCCTAGAGTTTACACTTTGGGTGCATTAGGTACCTCTGGATCCTCAAAAGTTCTTCTAGTTCACGACCTCTGAATACTCTTCGTGGTTTCATGACGATCTGAAACACACGCAAGCACGAATTAGAGGGACGCTTTTTAGAGATATAACTCTAACACACGAAAACGATAATGAAGGAAGTGTGAAATTTGTAAATGTTATAGCCTCCTAATTATAGATATGTGGCTCTTCACACATATAAATACGACTCTACATACACGGCTTCATAGAATCCTTAGAATTCTTGTACATTGGAATCTAATACCAACTTTTTCACGCCCCAAGCCTAGACCCTAGACGTGACCGGCACCCAATGACCATTGTTGAGCTTGAGCGAACCCTTGGCCTGGCTTACCTAACTCAGCGAAAGACTTAACATAGAATGTAACTTAAGAATAACTTTAAAATTGTAGTCAGCCAAAGTAGCAACTTCTAGTCTCTACAAATGAAATTAAAGGCCAAAGAAAACTAACATTGTCTATCCATGAATCCTCTAAAATAAAAATGGATGTTGGGAGAGGACCCCCAATAATCCTAATGTCTCAAACGTATATCGAATGGCTAAATGACAAGGATGTCCTCTCACAACCTAACTCTGAGTTTCTCACTAGATCAATGGTGTGGCCAATGCGGATCCTAGTTACATGCTTTTCCATCATAATACGATGCAGGCCAACTGGCATCAGTACATTGAATGTATGATTATGCGAGTTGGAATGCTAACAACACTTAAGCTTGAAAAGAGTAAGAAGGAACACTAACCTTGGCTTTGTTGAACTCATGAACAACTTAACTAATTCAATAAAATACAACTTAAAAATAAGTGCAATATGAACAAAAATGTATGGAACATGCTAATATCTCTGAATGTATGGAAGATACAATTTAACTCTAACATGTATATAAAAATTTCAGTAAACTAATATACCTAAAATACAATAACTTATGCGGCAATTTCTCTACCCGGCAACAATCAGTTAAGATCTACAGTGATGATACAATAATCTAGCTCACGCTGCCACCGCATCATATACCCTACCAAAGGTATAAGATCTGAATTGCCTAATGGATCCACTAGTCTAATGTGGAAAGTGTTCATCTAAAAAGTATGAACCTTTTCTACCCATGATGGCTACATGGTTTATGGGGCTGTGAGTTGTTTCAACTCATTCCAATATCTCTACTTAATACTACTCCTAAAATATGTCGGCTCTCATATTTTAAGGCATATTGAATCAGCGGTTTTGAGATTAGTGCTCAAAATACTAAGCTCAATAATATCATTGAAATAACAGTTTTCCTGCTTACTTCTTTTAGAAAGCTATTGTTCTTTATGAAAACATGTCCAAAGGCTCCTTTGAAATAAAAATTTCCTTACTAGTTAAATGTTAACAAATTTTAATTCTCTTTCGGAATACTTAGTCCCCATACACCTTTGAACAAAAGAACTTCAACTTACACTTTACTTAACTTGAACTTAATTCTTAAAACAAAGTCAAAATGTTTAAATAAAACTCTAGAAAAACTTAATGGATTCTATAAAACCCTTATGGACTTTACACTAACTTACTTCTTAGATTAAGACTTGAGTTCTTAACATCCTCGACTTGGATCTTAATTTTCCTTCAATTAAATTATTGATTCAAGGTTATGATTTTAGTTCTTTGATAATTTCTAGGTGTTAAGAAATTATTTGATGTAATTAGAATCATGGGAAGATGTTAATGTACCTTGGAAGGACTCAAAATTACAAAAATACGAGAATTGGACAAAAAACGCCGAGTTGGGGGTACTGGTGGCGCGCAGCGCCAGCTTTTGTTGCCAAAGGCTTGGTCCTGGCACACTGGCGACGATCTTGGCTTTCCAAAGCGCGTCATACAGATTATGCAACTCGTTTTGAAATCTCAAAATGCCTAAACCTCCATATTCCTATCTCCAAACAGTTAGGATCATAATACATTAAATACCCAACAATTCTAACTCAAAACGACTTTGAAAACTACTAATCAACATCAATGGTTAATCAATGAACTCAACTAAATGAGATTCGACAAGATTTATCAAGAAATCACTACAAATCAGATGAACAACTACAAAACCGAAGCAAGATTGATATTTTAATGAATTAATCCAACACTAAAGATCTCACATACCTCAATAGGGATCATGCCCGATGAATTCCATTAGAATCTATCGGCTTTCTTTGCGAAATCTTGATTTTTCTCCCTTCTTCTTATTCACTTCTCTTTTCTCCAAGCCCTAAGTGTGAGAATAGTTTTTGTAATCTAACTAAAACTTGTTTTTACTCCAATTAAACCCATAAAACGATTTATAAAATAAATGCGTAAAAATACTACTTTACCCTTAAAAAACAAGAATTTGACTTCCATTAGTTCAATAGCCCAATTTTCAAAAGGTGTTCTCCCCCATACGATATTAAAATTGTGCAATCTTTGCGCTGTTGGAAAGATCTCTCCAAGTGATTTCCAATCATAGAAATAAGTTACTCTAAATCATCCTTAGATAGAAGTTATGACCGTTTGGAAATGGTCAAAAACTCAGTTTTTATACTTGGGAATTTTTCTACATTTTCCCTATTCTTTCAAAAAATGATAAATTTTAGTTTCTTCGCTTATATTGGATATTACAAGTTACAATATGTTATAGATGCCCTCCTTTAGGTGTGATGGGATACACAAGATTCCATGTTTAGCTCACATGGTTTAATGAAGATTAAGGCAAAGTTTTCCACTGTAAAATGAACAATGGATGTATGATGATGAATACTAACTATGTCTTCCTAAGAAATGTTGCTTAGTATGGGTAAGGGAATGGAAAACTTTACTTATACATTGCAAAAGTAGCTCTTGAATAGAATTCTATATGTATATGTACATTATGCATGACATTATAATGTTAATATACTTCATACAATGATATGCATAGTATTGGTCTTATTGTCTACATGATGAAGGTCTTAATTAGTATGCATGTGGTTGGCTATATTTTTCGTGTTTATGTATGAAGTAAGTGGCAACGTTTGTGATCTCCTTTATTGGTTTGCTTAGTATGTGTGAGGTGATGGGTCTTTACATATACATTGCATTAGTAGATTTAGATTGAATTTTTTATTAAGGTCTTATGATTTATTGATGAAATGAACTCTAAATCTGCAATGTTGTCTGTTACTTCATTAAGATTATATTGGTAGTATTGACTCGCATATTGTCTTGAGATGTGCATGAAGATGAAATAGAGTATGACTATGATAAAATAAATGAATGATTTCTCATATGATGGTCTATGAAGTATGTCTAAGTTTAAATGCATGTGACTTATTGAATGTGATGTGCCTAAGTCTAGGGAGACTTCATAGGAAAACTTGGTTTCATTAGTATTACGGGGTGCTACTTGTACATTCCACTAGTATGACTTGGCATTGTCTTAGGTGGTGGTTCTTATATGAATGATGTATTTCATGATATATTATGCCTTTAAGAAGGTATAGGTATGAATTAATGAAGGTTGTATGAATGTTTACCTTGGTGACCTTAAGATGATACTTCGGTATGAATGGTGAAATGGGACACTACTCATGCATTGCACTAAGCATTACTTAAGGGTTGCTTTTGGTGGATAAGTTAAGGTAAAAAGGAAAAGTAATGCTATGAAGATATTGAATGTTCCTTAAATGTGATAAATGGTTTCATGTGTTGTTGTAAATAGTATCCTTGTCTAACTAGTGTATGTGAACTATATTGTACTTATTGTATCAAATATTCATGAAGTTTTACTAAAAGACAGTATGCATGGTTTCTAACTAAATGTCCTCTTTAAATCACGTGTTGGCATAGTTATCATACTTAGAGTATTCTTATACTAATACAATTCTTCTTCATCTTTTTACACAATGTGTAGGTGGTGATGGCTATATGATCTTTCCTAGAATGAAGAGCTTGTATAACTATTGCCAAGTTCAAGTGTGTCCATATGATTCAAGGACCTTCATGTCAAGTTGTTAATTAGTTTCTTGTTATAGTATGTATAATTCATTTATCGCAAGACAAGAATTAGTGTCTTATCTATGTAGTTATGATATTATAAATTAAGTGATGTTTTAGCGTTATGTTATTGTATGAAATGTTTTAAATTTTCCTCCATTTAAAGGACATCGCAATGAATCAATGCTAAGAGACTTTTTCAACAACTCTGAGAAGTTTACGATGCTGGTTACTTCTCGGGGTGCTCCTCGGTCGTGAAAAACTTTGTATCAGAGCATGAGGTTATAAAAATGCTTTTAGGGTAAAAAGATCTCATAATGGCAAGTCTAGTAGAGTCTTGTTCATCTGTGTGAGTCGGGACACATCTATGAGCGATATGCTGTAGGACGATAGAAGTTTCACTTTCTTTGTTACTCTTGTGTCAATGCCATAAAAATTAACTTAATATGCTACATCCTTTTCGTTGTTGAGATATATTCCTATTGTTGTTACAAACGAGGAAAACATTGTTTTCCTTAAAGAGCATGATAAGGAAGAAGTATAGAGAGTTGTTTTCAATTTTAAATGAGAAAGTGCTGGAGGTGTTGATGGATTAAATGGTAATTTTATTTATGTTGTCTTGAGAGTGTAGGAATAGATATTGTCATAATAGTTCTAGAATTTGTTGTTGGTCTCTGTCTATGTCTATTACTCATACAAAGTTGTCTTATTGCCCCAAAATGACCATGTTTACACTTTTGCAGACTAAAGATCAATACGTTTGAGTAATTTTATTGAAAAAATTATATCTATAGTTGTTCATGATAAGAAGGTATGTTGCTTAAACTCATCTCTGAAATCAATTTCACTTTTTAAAAGTTACAAGCATTTATAGAAAATGTTCTATTAGAATTAAAAGATTTTCATAGACATCAAGAAAGTGGGTAAAACTTCTAATATTGTAATTAATCTCGATATGGCAAAGGCTCATGTTAGAGTATATTGGTGCTTTATGATAAAAGTGTTAGGAAGATGGGTTTTTCTGAATTGCTAGAAAACAATTGGTATTGAAATGTTATTAATGAGAAGTCACATTGATTCTTTCACTCTACTAGAGGGGTGAAAATAGGTGATCCAGTATATCCTGCCAAATTTATTCAATCTGTTGGCAATTTATATTGGTATTTAAATCTTTATGTAAGAATGATTTATTTCAAGGCTATGGGATGCCATAATGGAGTACCAATATAAATCATCTTGCTTATGAAGATAATACTATTATTTTTGCATCTACTAATATATTCTTACTGGTAAAAATCGTTTAAATTTTAAAGAAGTATGAAATTCAGTCTGGACATAAAATTTACGAGGATAAAAGTGCCTTTTTTATGCATAAAAATGCTGACATATTGCTTGTTCAAGAGTGTACAGGTTTGAATAGAGGCAAATTCCGCTCAAGTATTTGGAGTGTTATAAATCAAATACAAGGAAGAGGAAGGATAATTACTCTGATCTTATTATAAATGTCAAATTTAAACTACAAATATTGGAAAGGTTACCTGTTGAGGTACAGAACTTCTAATCAGTAGTCTTCTGCAATGTGTTACCATAAATTTCTTGTCTGCTATTGTGTCCTCAAAGAACTCCATAGAATATTTGCTAAATACTTTTAGATTAATAAAGTGTCAGGAGAGAGAAAGCACTCGCTTCTTGGAATGAAATTGCTTGCCAAAACAAGAGGCTTTTCTTTGTTTTGGTCTTTATTACTGTTATCTCAAGCTTTATACGCTTAAATCTATGGGAGGTTCAGAACTCAAAACTCTTTCTGGGCTGATATCATGTGGTATAAATATTGTAAGAAGAAAATCCCTTGTTTATCACAATGAAGAGGTGGATCTCACTTGTTTCTCACGTCTTCAACTTATTTGGACGGAACCTAGTTTCTCACATCTTCAACATGGTATGATAACTTGACAAAGTTAGGTCCTCTATATTCACAACCAATAGAAGTGCAAACCTGACACTATTTAATAGATATTAACACATATATGAATAAAGATTGTTGGGATTAAAATGCATATGCAGTTGCCTCAACATGTAGTTGATCAAGTCAAATCGGCCATGGATCAGATGAGACAGTCAGATTTGATTGGTAAGACCATTTTTGGAAAATTTTCAGTCAAAAGTGCTTGGAATACTATAAGAAAGAGAGAGGAGGAAACTGATTCTTATTACAAGATATGGGTAAAAGGTATCCCTTTTAAGATATCTTTCATAGTTTGGAAGGTATGGAAAAAATTTCCACTTGGTACTTTAATGACACACTCAATTCCTAATGTTTCTCATTTATGTGGCAGATTCTTTATGGAGATATTTTGCTGGTGCAACTTGTCTTTGGGACCATGGGTTCAGGTGAAATAGGTTTTGATTAAATGGTGGGATGTTAAAGGTAACTCTACTCAAAAGATGACATTTAATGCAATTCCTAATGTCATCTTATGGTTTCTTTGGAAAAAGAGAAATACTATTTTACATGGTGTTTCTTTCTCTACTAATAGATTTATTTGTGATATTACCAACACTACAAAGACTATCAATAATCTGAAATTTAAATATCCAAATATTCCAAATAATTGGCCTCAGATGGTTGCTCTACTGGATAGTTTAATGCCCAGTTTACATTTACGGTGGTAAGGTGGAGTTACCTCCTTTGGGATGGTAGAAATTTAACACCGATGGGCCATCAACAAGTAATCCTGGACCTAGCACTATTGAGTTTTTCGTTAGGGATTCTTCTGGCGATCTGGTGGGAGGAAGAGGGCTTAGGATCCAAGAAACAACAAACATAGTAGTTGTCGTTATGGCTTTGAAGGAAGGACTTGAATATTGTTTAGAGAATATTTTTTCACGAGTTATAATGGAATCAGATTCTTTATCATTAATTAATATGTTGAATGGAGATTGAAGTGTTCCTTGGATGTTACTTTGGAAGTTACATCTATTAACAGAACGAGGGCTTTGATGACAACGAGAGTATAACACATTTTAAGGGAGGGAAATACACTTGCAGATTATTTCACTAACCTAGCTTCTAATTTTGAATGTACTTTTGAATGTCAGCACTTTCAAGATATACCCATTGCAGGTAGAAAAATCATCAATACAGATAAACATGTCATTCCTTATCTTAGCATAGGACAATCTTGTTAAGCCTATTTTATCTCACTCTATACTTCTGAAGGTTCAGTGGTTGTTAATAAATTCATCTAGTAGTTTTTTATATACTCTTCACCTTGTTTGAATTAGATTCTATTGGTTATATATGTACATGGTGAGAGCTTTGAGGTGTCTTTTATATTAAAAAAAGATTGGACAGGTTAATTTGTATTTTCTTTTCTGATAGATAGTTTATGGACAAGTTCACCTATGAATTTCGTTGGACATTCCGACTTTCAATTGTGTTGATCACATATGAGTATGGTGTTTGTGTTATACAATTTTAGACTCATCTTCACTTCAAAACCCAAAAGTATAAGTTCATACCTCTTAAAACACATCTCGGATTTTAAAATGAATTTTTAAAAACGAAATATTTATTCACAAGAAAAGAAAGAGCCTGGATTTTTTTTAAAAAGCAACTAGTTACATTTCACTAGGAGTATATTTTCCTCCATAGACCATGCCTTTATTTATGCCCTACTCAAATTAGATAGAAGTTTGATAAAGGGAGATAATTTCAATTGAAACGCCGCATAGAAAAAAGACTTTCAATTTAGTGAAATAAAGCACAATAATTGAAAGGAAGGAAGAGGAAAGTCTACTCGGGCTTAATAGAGAGATCTCATAGTAGCTCAAGGAAGAATTAGAATGAAAGGCTCAAGGAGAATAGTTATTACTTTGAAATTTGGACTTTTAACAAAGAATGTGGTGGTGATGTTAGAGAGCTATCGTTTTTTCAAAGCAACTAGCTTAGTCATTGCCCTCCAAGAGACTGACTCTGTAACGATCCAATAGGTCTTTTTGAGTAATAGAGCTTCTTATTTCTTAAATGACTTGAGGTACATTCTGATGTGTATTTTGGACTATTTGTATGTACAATTATATAATTAATGAGGTAATTTAAAATTTAACTTAGACGTTGGTGGTAAAAAAAATCAATGTAATTATTAGTGGACCACTTTTAGAACTTTATAATTAATCATATCTAATAAGTACGGTGTTAAATAATCTATATAAAAGAAAAGGAGAAACTTAGTGATCGGTAGAGAAAAATATCAACAATTCGGTAAATCAATACGCCCCTGAATCTTTGGTTTACGTGTTGGATAGTATTAATATATTAGATTGGAGGGAATGGAATTGCTGATGTAAGTTTGAATTAATGCACTACAATGTGTTACTGCTATGTCTTTTACCAATATGTTAAAATTGAATGATGTTCACCATACAGATAATTCAATAATTAGAATTGAGTTAAGGAGTTATCATTCATCGTAAATAGTTTAGGTTTGACAGATTGTGCTTCTTTAACTAGCAGATTTCATTATTATAATTTTTTTTATCATATTATATTTAAGTTTTGATATATTGAGATAAGTAATTAAATGTTAAGTGTTTAGAATTATCTGAATTCCATTAGACTAATGTTATTTTGACGATTTGAGAGGTAACCCTAGCATTGAATATATAGAAACGAACGAGACGTGTTGTATTAGATAGTATCAAAATTTAGGAATGTAATAAAAGATATGGATGATTCTAGGCTAGATATATAGTAATATGGATTTCTTTAGACACATTTGCTTATGAATATTATATACTTTACAAATTAGAGATGTTTTGAGGCATTAAGAATAGGAAAAAATTAGGGAATCAACTTGCTTTACTTCGATGAAGGTCGGTTATGGTTTATTATATGTGATAGAGAGACGCTCAATGTATATTGATAGTAATTGAGTAATTCTCTTCAATTTTCTATGTGTGTAATTGTTGTGGTATAGATGATTCATGTGTTGTTTGTGATTGGTGTGTAATCCCAAAAATATGAAATCTTTAATCTTGAACTTATTTTACTAAAGTGATGCCTGGAATAAAAAAATCTTGGTTAAAGTGTTAGTGAAGTGTTTGTTACACTTGTATTCAGATTAGAAAACCAAAAACAATAAAAGATGTAAAGATAAAAATAAAGAACTAATGTTAGTCTATTGAAACAATTGTGTGTCCTTAAGAAATTTAATCCCCTCAAGTACCCGAGGTTGCATATTAAATTCTCTCAAGATTAAAGGTATTAACCATTAAAGAAGTAGTGGAACGTCAAGCCTCCATAATTACAACAAACTCGAAATGACAGCAAGAAATCACACACAGAAATGATCAATTCATTTTGTTTGTCAGAAATGTGTGCATAAGAAAGGAAGAATTCAATGCAGAAAAATGAGTAAAATCGTCTCTATTTATAGTCAACCAAGGGTAAAGGTGACAACTCTTTGGAAAGACGACAACCTTTCAGATTAGTCACAACACTTTTGAAAAGGCGCAACCTTTCAAACGGTTACAACCCTTTAGAAAGGAAACAACCATGCATAAAGGTCACAACCCTTCGGCATAGTCACAACCCTTCAAGAGAGTCACGATATTTCATTTCCTATTCACATATTTAAAACAAAACTATCCCCCTCATGATTATAGACTGATTATTTATAAAACACATGCATGATGAACTGTGTTATTCGTAAATAAGCATATATTTCATCTCGACAAATGGGTTTTCCTTTGAACTTTCCATACTGAACATATATCGGATATACTCGTTCAATCGATAGATCTGTTCTTTAAGAGGTCGAGCTTTGGTGTATACCGAGACAAAATAGGTCACACAATAAATCCTTGAGTTTATTTCGTTCTTATTGTTTTGTTTGTTTAAGTCATGAACACATATTCGCTTATAAGTGCGTAGAGAAGTGTCCATACCAAATTCTTCTTGAAGAAGCTTACACTTCACACTTACATAGGTGGTTTGTAAATATGTTATCTCCTGGATAGACAATATCTTTGAAACCATTAAAAAGTCTTAAGGTATTTATCCTTGTTTCTAGACATTTTCTTATCATGAGAATGAACTATAAAAGATACTTTGACAATGTTGAACCCTGATCAATGACTTTATGGTATCTCCTTTAACCTTGATCTTGGGATCTCCTGTCTTCTTGGTGGAGATACTACAAGAATGAGTAGTCCTTGGCCACAGTCCCATTCCCTTTGATAATTTATAAACTCCAACACTAGTAAGGCCTTTTTTAGGTGGATCCGACAGATTATCCTTGAAGTTATATAGCCAATTATGATAATTCAACGAGAGAGTAGTTCTCTAACAATATCAAGTCTACGTCATATATAACGAGACTTTACATTATAAATCATTCTTCATGCCCTACCTATTGCTAATTAACTCTCACAGTGTATGCATACTAGAGCTAAAAGTTATGGTCAAAAACTTTCAAAAATTTTGAGAGTCATTCAACTTCTTCACCGACCTTCTTTTAGAGTGATAAGCTCCGATTTTCATAATAGAGTTCACATTTCTATTTTGAAGTTTTCCAATAAATTGATCCTCCAAAAAGAGAAAATATATATTCAGTCATGGATTTTATTTCATTTGACCCGGTGAATCACTTCGCATCACTATATTATTCCAGTACTGTTGAACATTAGTTATAATGAAAAACAATAGTTCTTAAGAATATTATAAACACTCCAAAACTCTAATCATTGTCATCCACTAAGTTTGATTGATATTACTTGTGTATTGATTATTCTTACTAGTGAAACATGTTTTATCTTTAGGTGTACACTTGATGATATATATCTAACTTTTCAATAATACTCTAGCTTAATCAAACTGTGAGTCACTTTTGTCTTCATTCTTTTGAAGTACAAAGACCACATTAATTGGAATCTTGACAATACTAATATCAAAATACTTGAATTTGGAAGTACCTTTTCAATCAGATTAATAAGTTCAATGACTTTCATATCGAAATTAATTTCTAGCATATGCTTAGTACAATTTATGTCAGAAACGTTTCTTTTAATGATCAATATGTATTAACATAAAAACATTAAAGGACCTTATTATTTGAAGTGTCCTTATTGTAAAAGCAATAATCACATTCATTAATCTTTAATTCATTTGCCAAGATAGTATTGACAAACTTCGCATGTCATTATTTGTCGTTTGTTTATAGTCCATAAAGTTACTTAAAAAGTTCACAAATTTTCTTTTAATTACCCAGAATCATAAAGCACTCGTGTTGTTCTATGTAAATTCCTTCTTCCAATTATCCATTTTAAAAAAAAAAAAATTCACATCCATTAAAAAAAATTTAAAGGTCATATACAACAACTAATGCAATTAACATCTGAATTGATGTAATCCTAGTAAGTCAATATGTCATAATAATCAAAGTCTTCTTATTATCTAAAGCCAACGACAACAAATCTTGCTTTGTATTTGTTAATAGTACCATCATCTTTCTTTTTCTTTTGTAGATCCACTTTAAACCAAAAGTTTATTTCCTTGGGGAAGATCAACCAACTCTCAAGGTTCAATGTATCTAACCATTGGTTTCCTCTTTCCAAAAGGAATGAGTTCAAATAGGGCATAACTTCTTCAAATTTATCAGACTCATTTTCAAAAAAAAAAGTTACAAAATCAAACTCGAATGAAGTAATTTGTCCATTCAATTTTACTATACCTTTGGATTAATTATTATATACTATCTCCTTTGGTTCAATCTAAGCTCTTTTGGACTCTTGACTTAACAATCGGACGGTTCAGACATGTGAACAATAAATGGACATGATTTATTATTTGTAGCCTATTCGATGAACAAAAAATCCACAGTCATAGGTCTTATTATGAACCGTTTTGTAATAGTTCCCTCATTTCCATTCGTCATATGGGATAGATTGTATTAGAAATTGTTAGATCACTATCTTTCAAGATTTATTGCTTATTGTTTAAACAAAAATACTCAAGAAACTGATTTGAAAAAATAAAAATAGAGTGAACTTATGAAATTCCTTGTTTATATTAATCTGCATAAAGTTTGAATTTATAAAGAGAAAAAACATAAATATTAAAACTAAAATAAGAACATGTGCCACTAACTACCATAAAAGGGGGCCACAAACAGCCATAATGAGGCCACTAACTTCAGAAAGTTGAGCAACTAATGTGGACTAAGTCTAGATAGAAATAGGAAGAAGTAAATTGAAATAAGTAAAAAATAGTTAAAATAATAATAAGCTGAAAAAATGTCAATTGTCTAACACTCCTCCTTGGCATTTTTGTTGCAAACACCAATTCTTTGCCTCAGATCTTCAAACGTTTCCTTGGGCAATGACTTGGTGAAAATGTCAGCTAACTGGTTCTCAGATGAACAATGAACAAGCAACACTTCATTAGATTGTTGGACTTCTCTAATAAAATGAAATTTGATCTTGATATGTTTAGTTTGACCATGAAACACTTGATTTTTTTTAGATTGAAACTGCTGAACTATTGTCACACATGATCTTGGTAGCTTCTGTTTGTTCATGGCCTAAGTCCTTCATCATCTTCCTTAGCCAGATAACTTGATTCACAGCAGATGCAGCAGCTATGTACTCAGCTTCTGCTTTTGATTGAGCTATAGTTTCTTGTTTTCAAGAGCTCCAACTAAAACAACCTGTCCCCAAACAGAAAAAAGATACCCAGATGTGCTTCTGGAATCATCAACTCCACCACCCCAATCACTATCAGAGTAACCGATCAGGTTCATAGTTACTTCGGCAGATGTTGGGAAAAAAATTCCAAACTTTCTAGTTCCTTTAATATACCTTAACACTCTTTTAGAAGCTGTGAGGTATGTGTCTCTAGGCGAACGCATGAAACTAGAGAGCAAACTAACAAAAAATAGAATGTCAGGCTTGCTTGCGGTTAGATATAGAAGACTGTCAATTAAGCTTCTATACATACTATCATCCTCTTTTTCGGAATACTCATCCTTACCAAGCTTCACACTAGTAAATATTGGAGTACTCACAGGTTTGCAGTCTTGAATTTTGAACCTGTTCAAAATATCTAAAATGTATTTCTTCTGGCATATGAAAATTCCATCACTGGACTGTAACACTTCCATGCCGAGAAAGTACTTCATGACTCCAAGATTAGTCATTTCAAAGATTTTCTCCATTTCATCCTTGAACCTTTGGATTAGTTCAACTTTGCTTCCTGTCAAAAGCATGTCATCAACATAAATTGAGACGATTAAGGACTCACCTGCATCATTCACTTTTACATACAAAGTATCTTCACTTTGACTTCTACTAAAGCCAAGTTGGATGAGATTATTGCCCATCCTCTCATACCATGCCATTGGGGCTTGTATTAGGCCATACAAGGCCTTTGTTAAGAGATAAACTTGATCCTCTGTTACAGGAGTTGAGAAACCATCAGGTTGCTCTACATATATCTCTTCAGCAAGCGAACCATTCAAGAAAGCCGATTTGACATCAAGTTGATGAATCTTCCAGGAACTATGAGATGCAAATGCAAGAATAAGCTTGATTGTTTCATACCTTGCTACAGGAGCAAATGTTTCCTGGTAATCCACACCATATAGTTGTGTGTATCCCTTCACCACCAATCTAGCCTTATGTTTGTAAATTATTCCATCAGGATTGAGTTTTGTCTTGAAAATCCATTTACACCAATGACCTTGCGATTTCTAGGTCTGTCAACAAGCAGCCAGGTTCCATTCTTCTCGATCATGTCTAGTTCTTCTTGCATAGCTCTCCTCCATGCCTGAGAGTCTTGTGCTTTAGCATAGCTTGTTGGTTAGAAGCTAACCAAGTTACACCGCTGATAGAGATCTTTTAAGGATCGAGTTCCCCTCACTAGTACATCATCCACTAGTTCATCTTCTGAAAGTTGAGGCTGCTCCATTGAAAATGAATAACAAAAATAGGTCTTCTAATTTTCCAATCCCAACCAGCTGCTTCATCATACATCACTTCTCGGCTGAGAATTAGTTTGTCTGATTTCAAACAGAAAATCCTGTAACCTTTAGATGAATTAGAGCCCTTAAATATGCCTTTATGAGACTTGTTATCCATCTTACTTCTTTTTGTTTCTGGAACTCGATAATAACATATACACCCGAAGATTCTGAGATGGTGTATTCATGGTTTGTTCCCACACCAAGCTTCATATGGAGTCATGTCATGCATGTCCTTAGTAGGCAATCTGTTCAGCAAATATACAGAGGTATTGACTCCCTCAGCCCAAAACATATTTAGGATCTTTCTTTCGAGAAAAAGACATCTGGCAATCTCCATTATTGTCCTGTTCTTCCTTTCAGACACGCCATTTCGTTGTGGTGTGTATGGTAATGTCAATTGGCGTTCAATACCTGTGCTATTACAAAAATCCACAAATTGAGCAGAAGTGTATTGTCCTCCATTGTCAGACCTTAAAGCCTTAATAGTAAGATTACATTTATTTTCTACTAAAGCTTTAAATTGTGTAAAAACATCAAAGAGTTCACTCTTCAGTCTTATGAAATAAACCCAATACATTCTGGTGTAGTCATCAATAAAGAGGAGAATGTATCTGTTACCACTCAGCGAATCTGTTTTCATTAGGCTGCAAACATCCGTATGAATGAGCTGAAGTTTCTTGTTAGCTCTTCGTACTTGATTTGCTTGAAATGGCAATTTTGTTTGCTTTTCCTATTGGCAAGTTTCACAAACTTGAGCATTAGAATGAAATTCAGGCATATTTTCTAATAGCTCCTTTTTTTCGCATCAGCGATGCTTCTTAGATTGAAGTGACCAAACCTTTTGTACCATAGCTTTGTCCATGTTTGTGGAGTAATAATGTAAGACTTCTCAGTTATTATCTCCCAATCAACTGAAAACATTCTGTTGCTCATCTTGACATAAAATAACTATACTCCAGAAGGGTCAGGAACAACACATTCACGATTGTTAAAATGCAGAGAATAATTATTTTCAATCATTTGTCCAAAACTCAACAAATTTTGACTAATATCAGGTGTGTACAAAACATCAAAAACAGTTTTGATACCTGATATTGTTGAGATCGACACTGTACCTCTTACTTTGACTTCATCTGCCTCACTGTTTCCCACTTTTACATTAGATTTGTAAGTATCATCTAGGAATTTGAACAATTCAACATTATTGCACAAGTGATGTGTGCAACCACTGTCAAGAATCCATGAATCAGAGGATTCACAGATTGAAAAGTATGAAACTGCAAATAGTTGCTTCTCATGTGAATCGTCAGCTTCTGCTACTTTTGCTTGAAAAGCACCAGAGGCCTTTGCTCTTGATTTGCAGACCTAGGATACGTGTCCCGTCTGCTTACAGTTGCCACACATAGCGTCGACTCTCCACCAAGAATACTTCTCCAGATGTGTATTTCTTTTACAATGTTTGATAGGAGGGAACTTCTGCTTCACATCTCCACTATTGTTTCCTCCATCATGCTTGCCCTTATTCTTTTCGTGGAATTGTTGCTTTCCTTTTTGCTTTTGTACAGAGAAAGCTCCTTCAATGATCTTTTCCCGTCTCATAGTCCTCTTTTTCTCTTGTGCTTGAAGAGCACTCATTACTTCACCTAATGAAAGTTTTCTCAGGTCCTTGGATTCTTCAAGAGAGGAAATCATAGATTCAAATCTTTTAGGAATAGTCACAAGAACTTTCTCCACAATCGTTTATCTGTAAATTCTTCACCAAGAAGTCTAATGTTATTAACAATTAAGGATATTCGATCAGCATACTTACTGATAGTTTCATCCTCTTGCATATTCAACGACTCAAACTCTCTTTTTAGGTTAAACATTTGAATTTGACGTGTTCTATCGCTGCCTTGATATTCTTCTTTCAACCTATCCCAAGCCTCTTTTGCAGTTTTGCAAGCCATGATTCTGTAAAACACAGTATCTGCCACAGCATTCTACAAAAGCGACTTGGCTTTAGATATCTTTGCCTTCTCTTCGTTGTGGGATTTGATCTGATACAAGGTAGGATTTGCTGGTAGAGCAGCAAGTGGTTTATCTTCCATCACAGTTTCCCAAAGTTCATAGGCTTCCAAAAAAGCTTGCATCTTCGCAGACCAGATTTGGTAAGTTTCATCTGTGAAAGTGAATGGTGGATTAAAAGGTAGGTTGTTGGATGTCATTTTATGTAGGTTAGAACTTTTTTTGTCCTGTAAGATCAAGTAGAGGCTCTGATGCCACTGTTAGAACAAAAAAACTGAAGAAACTGATTTGAAAAAAAAATGAGTGAACTTATGAAATTCCTTGTGTATATTAATCTGCAGAAAGTCTGAATTTATACAAAGAAGAAACATAAATGTTAAAACTAAAATAAGAACATGTGCCACTAACTACAATAAAAGGGGGCCACTAACAGCCATAATGGGTCCACTAACTTCAGAAAGTTGAGTAACTAAAGTTGACTAAGTCTAGCTAAATAATAGGAAGCGCTAAATTGAAATAAGTAAAAAACAGTAAAAATAATAATAAGCTGAAAAAATGTCAATTGTCTAACATCTATACATACTTAAAGGTGCGACAAGCAGTGCTCTTTCAGGATACAACAAATCCTGAACAAATAAAACTTTTTTTTGCTCCTTTTACTAAGAAATAAAGTATTGTTCCTCTATTTGTAACTAGACAAACTTTTGGTTGTTCTCTTTGCTATAAGGATAGCAGCCCACAAATTTTGTGGTAAACTAGAACTTATTAGTATGACATTCAAAATTTTCTTCAAAGTTGGTTTTTTTTTCCTCAATAAATTGAGGCTTGTATGTACAAATTTTATGGATGATTCGATTTTTAAGTATATTTCTGCATAAGAATATTCATATTCTCCACAGGTACAACTTCTATTCATCACAATCATTTTATCCAACCTATTTTCAACTTCTTTTTTATACTGTCTATATGATTGTATTGCTTCATCCTTACTATTCAAAAGATAGAGATAACATTATCTAGTGATTTTCAATAAAATTTATGAAACACCCCCCCCCCCAAAGATTATATAGACTTCATATCACAAATGTTAATATAAATCAATTCTAAATGATTAGAATTTCTTCCAAAAAAATTATAAGTATGATTAACATATATAGATTCAACACATACTTGACATTTTGATTTATTACACTAGAAGTCAAGATAAATTTCGAAGATGAATAGTTTTTAATGATTTTATAATTGACAAGTCCTAAGCACTCATGTCGCAGACAATTTGATTCAAGTAAGAACAAACAAAAATAAACGGTTTGAAAAGACTTTTCGTGAGGTAAATTTTTAGTACAAATATTTTTTTATATACTTTTTATAACTTTATCAAATATAGACATTGTTTTGGAGTCAGAACGTTCCCAGATGTCCTTTGTAGAAGGAACTTTCCATAACATTCAATTTGTCATAGAATTACCCATGACCATAGTCTCTTGGGTCCAATAAAGACAATATGACCAAAATGTTTTTTTAGAACACAAACATATCAAGTTACTTTTCACCAATGTTCATGTCTATACAAATAGACATATCTTTTCATAAAAAATCCCAATATTTTAGATGAAACTTTTTAATCAAAGAATATCATTCTTTTGAACGAGTAATATCGTTTTGTAATTTTGTAGTAATCATATCATATAGAATTAAAGAGAGAAATTGGATTTTGAACAAGGGGAGGATGGTATACTGAAGTACCAACATAGATTGTGTGTACCTAGGGTGGATTGAGTCCAAGAGAGGATCATGGAGAAGGCTCATAGCTTCAGACATTCCATTCATCCGGGTTCAACCAAGATGTACCGCGATTTGAGATATATATATCGGTGGGAAGGCATGAAGAAAGATATTGTTGAGTTTGTTGTCAAGTTCCCAAATTACCAACAAGTGAAAGTAGAACACCAAAAGACCTGGAGATTTGGTTCACACAATAGAACTTCTGGAATGTAAGTGGGAGATGATTAGCATATACTTTACCATATGTTTGCCAAGATCTCACAGGTAGCTATTTGGGTGATTATCGGTAGAATGACAAAGTCATCCAATTTCTTGCTGGTAAATACTACCTATTCGGCTGAGGATTATGCTTAGTTATACTTTCAAGAGATGGTGATACATTATGGAGCTTCGGTTTCCATTATTTCATCTATAGGTTCAAAATTACTGTACAATTCATGAATTTTTTCAACAATGATTTGGGTTTGAAAGTGAACTTAAGCACTGTTTTTCTTCATTAGATGGATAGACAAGCAGAAGATACTATCCAGACCTTAGAAGATATGTTGAGAGTTTGTGTGATCAACTTCAAGCAGAATTGGGATGATCACTTACCTGTCATTGAGTTCACATACGACCATTATTATCTTTTGAGCATCCAAATGGCTCCCTATGAAGCTCAGTATCGGAGAAGATGGAAATCTCATATTGGATAGTTTGAAGATAGTGAAGTACGGTTTATAGGACCTTATTTAGTACACCAAGACATGTAGAAAGTGAAAGTGATTCAAGAGAGATTGAAAACGACACAGAGTCGCCAAAAGTTTGAAGAGATGTTAAGATAAGGTCGTTAGAGTTTGAGGTGGACGATTGAGTGTACCTAAAAGTTTAACACATGAACGGTGTTATGATATTTGGTAAGAAGCAAAAACCTGTTCCCCGGTATATTGGCCCTTATAGAATCTCTAAGAGGGTTGACAATGTAGAATATGAGTTGGAGCTATCTGAAGAGTTAGAAGCGGTTCATCCTGTATTTCGTTTTTCTATGATGATGAAATGCTTGGGTTTATCCGTCATTCATCGTACCATCTGAGAATGTTTGAATTAAGGATATCTTATCCTATGAGGATATTCCGGTTAAAATTTTAGATTGACAAGTTGGGAACAAAGGAAGTTGGATCAGTCAAAGTCCTTTGGAGGAATCAATTTGTTGAAGAAGCAACTTCGGAAGCGGAGGAGGATATGAATAAATGATAATCGCATCTCTTTGAATATGGAGAGAATACATTCCAATGTACTAAATTCTCTTCTTAGAACTTTATATTACTATGTGTAAGCATGTTATTACTTGCTTTGGTTGGTTGAGTGTTTAAATGATGTTACTACCTTTAGCTTAGTGAAAGAGTTCTCATTCGAGGACAAATGTTTCCAAGGGGGAGATATCGTAATTTCTCTTAAATAGAAATAGATAGGTTTAAATAAACAAACTAAGAATAGTTATTTTGGAAGTAATAGGAGAAATTTAAAAAATTTCAAAAGTGCAAGAGTGAGTTTTATGTCATTTTCAAACGACCATAACTTCTAGATAAGGATGAGTTAGAGTTAGGTTCTTACATGGTTGGAAATCTCTCGGAGAGATCTTTCCAATGCAACTGAGTTTGTGCATTTTCGATATCGTATGAGGGAGATATTCCTTTCAAGTTTTAGTTAAGATTAGAAAAATACTTTTTACGATTAGTGTTTGGGAGAAAAGGGAAGAGAAGAAGGAGAAGAGAGAAAAAGAGAGATTTCACAAAAGGCACCAAGATATTCTAGTGTAATTCGTCGGGGTTGATCTCTATTCAGGTATGTGATATCTTTCTATGTTGGTTCTACCACCAACACACCAATTTGATTCAATATAGCCAGGTTAGTGTAGATTGAATTATGAACATTGAAGTTATTGATGAAAAATCGTTGAATACTTGTTGGTTAGGTATTAGTAAACCATTTATTGTTTTGATTCGTGTTTTCGGGCTATTTTACGAGTCTAAATTATTGTGCATTGAGACTATTGGTGATCCTATGTGTTTGAGGAAATATCCATGGAAGCTTAGAAGGCTTAGAGTTTAAATTCAGAGAAGAAAAGTTATAAACCCGTCTGACAGGCCTTGGGTGCCACGCCAACCAGAGCCCTTCAGGACAGTCTTTGTCAATCACGCTCTGGCACGCCGCGCCAGCAAGATTGTCTGTGGGCTATATCTGTTTGTCATGCTCTGGCTCCCCACGCCTCTCAGAGTGCGAAGGTGACATTGAAATCCCATTTTCCGCTGTTTTTTCTTACTAGTTCCTAAGTTATGTACCCACATTTGATGGTTGATTCTGACACTCTAAAGTACATCTAAACATCATGAAATCATTCACAAACATGATAACATGATCCTTGAATCCATAATCCAATTCAAGAAAAGTTAAGATCAAAGTCAAAGAGGTAAAGAGTCAAGTGTCAAAGTTAAGAAGCATGTCAAAGTGAGTTCTTAAAGTTTCCAAGAGTCTTTAACAAACCTTTTTAACTTTGTTTTAAGACTCAAATAAAAAGTTATGCAAGATTAAAAAGAGTTGAGTTCATTCTCATGAATTATAATGGACCTAAGTAATCCGTAGATTTACAAATTTTTTCACATTTAAACAACTAAGGAGCCTTCGGACTAGTTTTCAAATAGAAGTAATATCTTTATGAAATGAAGCAAGTAATGAAACAACGATTTCAAAGAGCACTATTAAATCTAGTTTTGAGCACTATTATCAAACCACAGAATCAGTACGTTTAAAACCATACGAGTCAGTGTATTTTTTGGAGAAGTATTAAGCACCGATGTGCGAATACAAGTTCATATTAAGTCAAGTCTCCATGAAAATCATGTACCTATCATGTCTAGCAGAGGGTCATACTTTCTAGATGAATCCTTTTATGAGTATACTAGTGGATCCATTAGGCAGTTCAAGTCCTATGCTCTGGCAAGGTTAGGATGGTCGGGCAGCGTGGGCGGAGTAACACTATACCATCATTATAACTCTTAAGTGATGCTTTTCAGTTAGAGAACCTCACACTGAAGTTTTTTTATTTTCATATACATCAGTTATTTATTTTTCTACATACATCTCTGAGATTTATTGTATCCATATATAGACAATCAACTCTTTCAACATGTTTTCAGACAACTTTTCTTTATATTGCGTTTACTTTTAAAATGTATTATATTGAAATGAGCAGTAATCCATGAGTTAAATAGAGCTAAGGTAAGTGTCTCTTTTTACTCCTTTCCAGCTTAAGTTTGTTTTAGACTTCCAACTCGCATACTCGTACATTCAATGTAATAATGCAAGTGTGCCTCCATCATATTATGATGTAGACGCAGGTAACTAGGATCAGTATTCGGCGCACCGTTGATCCAGTGAGCAGCTCAGAGTCTGTTAGTGAGCCTTTTTACATTCTGGAAGTGTAACGACCTGTTTAGTCATTTTAAGCAGCAGATTTTATTTCTGGAAAAACTGTCTGAGTCGACGGAACCCACGACGGACCGTCATCGGCACGACGGGCCGTCGAGGGGGTCTCGTTCCAAAACACTTAGAATTCTGAAATTTGGGTACTGCAATCGACTCTCTGAACTTCGTGACGACATGGCAGGACGGACCGTCACAGACTCTTCAAGGAAATTGAGTCTCTGAACTTTGTGACGGAAGCAGCAGGACGGACCGTCGCAGGCACGACGGGCCGTCACAGGCACGACGGGCCGTCACAGGCTGCGTAATCCCAGGATGGGTCGGATTACTGTTAAGTAATTTAAGGGGGCGTTTTGGACTATTCCTGCTTTAATTATAAAGTTAGTGGGTTAATGT
>NC_028637.1:38117800-38141115 GCF_001406875.1 Solanum pennellii | reverse complement strand
ATTGTGTATTGTGATGCATCCTATTCTTGTTTGGGTGCAGTGCTAATGCAAGAGAAGAACGTAATTCCGTATGCTTCGAGGCAATTAAAGGTGCATGAACGTAATTATCCGACCCACGATTTGGAGTTGGCTGCGGTAGTGTTTGCATTAAAGCAATGGAGACACTATCTATATGGGGTTAAGTGTGAAGTCTATACGGATCATCGTAGCCTACAGTATGTCTTTACTCAGAAAGATTTGAATTTGAGACAGAGGAGATGGATGGAACTACTGAAGGATTATGATGTCACCATCTTGTATCACCCAGGAAAGGCTAATGTGGTGGCAGACGCCTTAAGTAGAAAAGCAGGGAGCATGGGTAGTCTAGCTCACTTACAAGCTTCTAGACGCCCATTGGCTAGAGAGGTTCAGACTCTGGCTAATGACTTTATGAGGTTGGAAGTAAATGAGAAGGGAGGATTTTTGGCCAGTGTGGAGGCGAGATCTTCTTTTCTTGACAAGATCAAGGGAAAACAGTTTAATGATGAGAAATTGATCCGGATCCGAGATAAAGTGTTGCGAGGAGAGGCTAAAGAAGCAAAAATCGATGAGGAAGGTGTTTTGAGAATCAAGGGAAGGGTATGTGTACCCCGTGTTGATGATTTGATCAACACTATTCTGACAGAGGCTCATAGTTCAAGGTATTCTATACATCCTGGTGCAACCAAGATGTATCGTGACCTAAAGCAACACTTTTGGTGGAGTAGAATGAAGCGCGACATTGTTGATTTTGTTGCCAAATGTCCAAATTGTCAACAAGTAAAGTATGAACACCAGAGGCCCGGAGGAACACTTCAGAGAATGCCCATTCCCGAATGGAAGTGGGAAAGGATTGCAATGGACTTCGTGGTTGGTCTTCCAAAGACATTGGGTAAGTTTGATTCCATTTGGGTAATTGTGGATAGGTTAACTAAGTCTGCTCACTTCATTCCGGTCAAGGTGACTTACAATGCAGAGAAGTTAGCCAAACTTTACATCTCAGAGATTGTTCGGTTGCATGGAGTTCCACTCTCCATCATATCAGATAGAGGTACGCAGTTTACTTCTAAGTTTTGGAGAACATTGCATGCTGAATTAGGTACTAGGTTGGACCTTAGTACTGCATTTCACCCTCAGACCGATGGACAGTCTGAGCGAACGATTCAAGTGTTGGAGGATATGCTTCGTGCATGTGTGATAGAATTTGGTGGCCATTGGGATAGCTTCTTACCCTTAGCGGAGTTTTCATACAATAATAGCTATCACTCAAGTATTGACATGGCCCCATTCGAAGCATTGTATGGGAGGAGATGTAGGTCTCCCATTGGGTGGTTTGATGCATTTGAGGTTAGACCTTGGGGTACTGACCTCTTGAGGGATTCATTAGAGAAGGTGAAATCTATTCAAGAAAAGCTTTTAGCGGCGCAAAGTAGGCAAAAGGAATATGCAGATCGAAAGGTTAGAGACTTGGAGTTTATGGAGGGTGAGCAAGTCTTGCTGAAGGTTTCGCCCATGAAAGGGGTGATGCGGTTTGGTAAAAGGGGTAAACTAAGCCCAAGGTATATTGGTCCCTTTGAAGTACTTAAGCGAGTAGGAGAGGTGGCTTATGAGTTAGCCTTGCCTCCAGGGCTGTCCGGAGTGCATCCGGTATTTCATGTGTCTATGTTAAAAAGATACCATGGAGATGGAAACTACATCATTCGTTGGGATTCGGTTCTACTTGATGAAAATTTGTCCTATGAGGAGGAGCCTATTGCCATTCTAGATAGAGAAATTCGCAAATTGAGATCAAGGGAGATTGCATCCATCAAAGTCCAATGGAAGAATCGACCAGTTGAAGAGGCCACTTGGGAGAAGGAGGCTGATATGCAAGAAAGATACCCACACCTGTTTACAGATTCAGGTACTCCCTTTTCGCCCTTGTTTTCTCCTCGTGATCGTTCGGGGACGAACGATGGGTAAATTGGTATCTAGTGTAACGACCTGTTTAGTCGTTTTGAGCAGCAGATTTTATTTCTGGAAAAACTGGCTGAGTCGACGGATCCCACGACGGAACGTCATGGGCACGACGGACCGTCGTGGGGGTCTCGTTCCAAAACACTTAGAATTCTGAAATTTGGGTACTGAAATCGACTCTCTGAACTTCGTAACGGAATGGCAGGACGGACCGTCACAGGCGTGACGGGCCGTCACAGACTCTTGGTAAAAATCTAGTCTCTGAACTCTGTGACGGAGCAGCAGGACGGACCGTCGCAGGCACGACGGCCCGTCACAGGCTGCGTAAATCCCAGGCTGGGTCGGATTTCTGTTAGTAATTTAAGGGGCGTTTTGGACTATTCCTGCTTTAATTATAAAGTTAGTGGGTTAATGTTAATAAGTCTAATTACTTGGGGGTTAAAAGAGGTAACCTTGAGTTAATTAGTGGGATATTATTGCCATCTTTATACTTAATTATATGCTAATTAGGGTAAAAGAAAGAGGGTTTGAATAAGAAAAAGAAAAAGAACAGAAAGAGAGGGAGAACGAGTAGAGAGAGAGAGAAACGAAGAGGACAACAAGATTTTGGGGAATTTGCTTGCTTGATCACGAATCTTCGGTGGAGGTAGGTTATGGTTTATGCTATTCGTAGTAAACTCTTAATAGCGAATGATATGTATTGGGTAGTATTGTAAACCCTTCTATATGCTTAATTGTATGCTTGTATGAATGTGATTATATAATTGTGATAAAATAAGCATGATGAAGCTATTGAATCCCAAATCTTGAAAAACCCTAATCTACTTTATTAATGAGATTGATGATGCCTTGGTATAAAAGAAGGCTTGATGAACTAAAGTAATGGGGTTGATGATGCCTTGGTATAAAAGAAGGATTGATGAATTAATAGAATAGGATTAGGGGAGCGGGTGTCACGAACCGACACGTAGAATTAGGGGACCGGGTGTCACGAACCGACACGTAGAATTAGGGGATCGGGTGTCACGAACCGACACGTAGAATTAGGGGATCGGGTGTCACGAACCGACACGTAGAATTAGGGGATCGGGTGTCACGAACCGACACGTAGAATTAGGGGATCGGGTGTCACGAACCGACACGTAGAATTAGGGGATCGGGTGTCACGAACCGACACGTAGAATTAGGGGATCGGGTGTCACGAACCGACACGTAGAATTAGGGGATCGGGTGTCACGAACCGACACGTAGAATTAGGGGATCGGGTGTCACGAACCGACACGTAGAATTAGGGGATCGGGTGTCACGAACCGACACGTAGAATTAGGGGATCGGGTGTCACGAACCGACACGTAGAATTAGGGGATCGGGTGTCACGAACCGACACGTAGAATTAGGGGATCGGGTGTCACGAACCGACACGTAGAATTAGGGGATCGGGTGTCACGAACCGACACGTAGAATTAGGGGATCGGGTGTCACGAACCGACACGTAGAATTAGGGGATCGGGTGTCACGAACCGACACGTAGAATTAGGGGATCGGGTGTCACGAACCGACACGTAGAATTAGGGGATCGGGTGTCACGAACCGACACGTAGAATTAGGGGATCGGAGTGTCACGTACCGACACATAGTAGTAGGGGAGCGGAGTGTCACGTACCGACACAAGAGGAATAAAGATAAAGAATCTTGAAAGATGTTAATATACTCAATCTAATGAACCTAATTCCCAAAAGAGTATGGTATTGAGGCTTGAGTCCTCATGTGTGAACTTGGCGGTGTTTATTAATGATTATAGAACTTGTTGTTGCTACACGTTGAGTATTGTAGTTGATTTATGATATTATCTGATATATACTGTTTTCTATTTTGAGTTGGCCGATGATATCTACTCAGTACCCGTGTTTTGTACTGACCCCTACTTGTATTTGTTTTCTTTGTTATTTGTGGAGTGCAGCAAACGTACCGTCGTCTTCAACTCAACCGCAACTCTAGCCAGTCTTCATTACACCGGATTTCAGGGTGAGCTAATGCTTCTAGCTTGGACTGGATCTTCTTCCTCATGTCTTGATGCCTTGAAGTTCCGGCATGGACTAGCTTTTGTTTATTTTAGCTTCTTAGAATACTCTTAGTTTAGTAATTTGATCATAGATGTTCTTGTGGTGATGACTTCCAGATTTTGGGGAATAACAAATGTTGAATTTTAGAAGTTATTGAATTGTCTTTTATTAATGAGTTTAAGTCTTCCGCATTACTTTCTCTTGATATTAAATTGAAATGTTAGGATTTAGATTGGTTGGTTCGCTCACATAGGAGGGTATGTGTCGGTGCCAGTCGCGACTCGGTTTTGGGTCGTGACAGGAAGACATCGTTAGTTTTAGCTATTTATTTATTATTCAGTTGTTAGAATGATTAAGGTTCATCTCGCAACATCCATCCTTATAATAGAGGCTTTCATAGACAGATGATATTACTTTTCTTAGACTTTCCTTTAACTTGTAATTGACTAAGACTTGGGTTGCCACTTTTGCTATTTATTTTCATTGAAGTTGTTTCTTGAAGTTATATCGTATGTTTCAGTCTTTGGCTGAGTTAAGTAAGACATGTGAAGGGTTCGCTCAAGACCAACAATGGTCATTGGGTGCTGGCCACATCCAGGGTGTAGGCTTGGGGCGTGAAAATGAATGAGTGTAAAAAACATAATAGTATAGGTAAAAATAATATGCAATACAAAATGAAAAAACAAGTACATTGATTGCACAATGCTTCCCTTAAGAAAACTATTCCTCTCCAAAACCAGAGGTTTAAAGAATTATATCCTCTCAGGATGCAACAGTCTTATTCACCAACTTATTGATACAAGAAAATTTGTGTCAGGATGTCACTCAACAGTAACAAAAAAGTACACAAATATGTAATTTTGTGGAACTAGAAGAAGAAGATAATATTTTTTGTGTTTTCAAATTAGAGGAAGTCCCTCTATTTATAGAAAACAAAGTTAGTGTGAAAAATGTTTATTATGACTTATTAGAAAGGTCAAAACTATTTGTAAAAAATTGCAACCCTTCAGAATGTTCATAACCTTTCATAAAAGTTGCAACTTTTAATAAAGTCACAACTCTTCTTTAAAGTCACAACTTTTCATAAAAGTCAAAGCTTTTGATAAAAGTCACAACTCTTCATTAAAGTCACGACTTTTAATAAAATTTAAACTTGTGATAAAACTCGCAAATTTTCATTAAAGTTGCAACCTTTCATTAATGTAAAATCTTTTAAAAGAAGGCTGGTTTTGATAACAAATAAATTTAAAAGGATTTTTTTGCATGTGATGGCACCACATAGGTAGTCCTAAGTTTCTCTTTTATATAAATATATGATACGATTTACTACCCTAATTATTAAACATAATTAACTATGATGTTCTGAAAGTGGTCCACTACTTTTAATAAAATTTCAACTATATGTTTTCTTTAACCACCAATTGAATTAATTGTTAAAATTACACCATTAATTATTATTGTACTTACGAATTGTCCAAAATACTCATTTAGAATGTATCTGAACTCAATTACGAATTAAGAAGATCTAGTTTTCAAAATGACCTAATGGATCGGATTAGAGTTGGTCTACTGGAGGGAAATGGCTGAGCTAGTTGCTGTGCAAAAACGATGGCTTTCTAACATCACCACCGCATCCTTTTTTTACAGGCAAAAGTTCGAAGAAAGAACTAATCTTCTTTCGCCGTTCATTCTAATTCTTTTTTTGAACTAGTATGAGATCTCTCTATTAAGCCGAATGAACTTTCCTCTTCATTCCTTTCCATGATTGTGTTATATTTCATTAAACTAAAAGTCTTCTTTTCGTGCTATGTTTCCATTGAAACTCTCACTTTATTAAACTTCTATCTCATTTTAGTGGGGCATAAATAAAGGCACGGTATAAGCGGGAAAATACACTGCTAGTGAAATATAACTAATAATTTTTTTAAAAAAAATCGAGTCTTTTTTTCTTGTGAATAAATATTTTAAAAAACATATTTTAAAATTTAACAATTATCAAAATTAGAGATGTATTTAAAGAGGCTTTAACTTCTCCTTTTTTTGTGTTTAAGGTGTGCAAGAGCCCATTTTTATTCACACAAAAGGAGCCAACAAAATTAACAGGCCCAACCGAGATCTTGTCATGCGAATTACTAAAGTAAAAACAACTTAAACATAATAAAGAACTAAGAAGAAATCAAGTCTATATAAAAATATGAGGCTTGATGCTTGTAAGATCAGGTTGATCTAAGCCTCTTCATTGTCTTTGTGTCGTCGTTGAAGAGTTCGTTGATGATAAGCTTATGTAAGCGGATCCATTCTGGTAAGATTAAGCATAAACCTCTTCTACTAGAGCTTTGTCTAATCCTGATCTCTATGCAAAAGCCTCTCCTTGATGAGCCAATTAGCTAATGCATATCCCTTATTGATTCATAGAGGTAGGTAAATTAGAGAAACTTCTTTACAAATTTCTTATCTAGTAATTATTAATTCCCCCTTTTCTACAAACAGAAAAATCGCGCTCGACAAACCTAGATAATATTGGTAATCCCTCCCATTCAGTCCCAATCCAATGTATTAATCAACACATAGGATTAATTCCACCATCTAGATTTGGATCTATGACAACAGATACTAATGAAAGAGATTGAGTCTGAGCCTAAAATTGTATAGCATCAACACCATACTCATATGATATCAACACAATTGGGAGTCAAAATGTCAAATTAAACTCATAGGTAAACTGTTCAATAAACTATCTAGAAGAAAAGAAAATACAAATTCACTCGTCGTGGTTTTCTAAATCATAAAAGACACCTCAAATCTCTCAAAAGGCGCATGATATTAACCAATAGAATCTAATACATACAAGGTGATGAGTACATAACCAACTACAAGAATTATTTATTAACAACCACTGAACCTTCAGAGGTATAGATTGTCCTATCCTAAGATGAGGATTGCCATAGTTTTTTGTATTGATGATTCTTCGACTTGCACCTTGTATATCTTGAAACTGTTTACATTCAAAAGTAGCTTCAGAATTAAAAGTTAAATTAGTTAAGTAATTCGCAAGAGTATGTCCCTCCCTTAAGGTGTGTAGTACTCTTGTTTTCATCAACGAATTTACTTCCAAAGTCACTTCCAAGGAACAATCCGATCTTCGTTCCTCACATAAATCAATGATAAAGAATCTGTACTATTTTAACCGGTGAAAATAATCTAACAAACAATATTTAAGTCCATCCTTCAAATCCATAGCTACAACTACTATGTTTGTTGTTTCTTGGATCCTAAGCCCCCTTGCTCCCACCAGATCGCAAGAAGAATCCGTAACACAAAATTCAATGGTGATATAGCCAGGATTACCTCTTGATTCCCCATAAGTGTTACATTTCAACCATCCAAAGGAAGTAAATCCACCTTACAACTCTAGATGTAAAATTAGGCCTGAAACTATCCATTATAGCAACCATCTGAGGCCAATTATTTGGTGTATTGATATAATTAAATTTCAACTTATGAAAGTCTGTGTAGTGTTGGAAATATCCCAAATAACTCTATAAGTATAGTAAGAATCACCATGTAAAAAGGTATTTCTCCTTTTCTAAAGAAACAATAAGATATTGCATTAAATCTCATCTTTGTCTAGAATGGCCTTTAGAATTCCACCGTTTCATCAAAATATGTTTCTCCTGAACCCATGGTTCTAAAAGACGAGCTGCACCAGCAAAATATCTCCATAAATAATCTTCCACTTCTTTTTTTTTTGTAGTGAGTGACCCATAGTTTCATCAGCTGAAACCTCGCAGCAACCACATAAATGAGAAACATTAGGATTCCATTGTGTCATTAAAGTACCAAATGGTATTTTCCCCCCACATATTCCAAGCTAAGAAAGATATCATAAAAGGGATGCCTTGTACCCATATCTTCTAATAAGAATAAGTTTCCTACTCTCTCTTTTTTATAGTATTCCAAGCACTTTTAACAGAAAATTGCCTAGAAATTGTCTTTCCACGATGGTTTATTACTTAAATCTTACTATCTAATCAGATAATGGAATATTTTACATGATCCACAACATGTTTTGGAAACTGCATTTGCGTTTTCTTGTAATTCCTACAATCTTCATCGATATAGGTGTTAGTTAATATCTGTCAAATTGTTGAAGTTTTGCACTTCTATTGGTTGTGAATATAGAGAACCTAACCTTGTCTAGTTATCAAACTATGTTTAAAATGCAACACCTCTATGTTCCCACCAAATAAGTTATTCAAAGATATCCTTGTTCATCAATGTATTTTTTCAAAATTACAATCCACCCGTCCATTGTACCAAACTAGGGATTTGCTTCTTACATTATTTATTCAAAATAATATTGGCCGATAAAGAGATTTGAGTTCTTAACCTCAATAGAGCTTAGCTTATAATGCTTGAGATAACTTATTCCAAGCAGCCTAGTGCTTGCTCTTTCCTGACACTTTATTACTCTAAAAGCATTAGCCAATAATCAATTGTGTTCTTTGAGGACACATATAGGGGGCACAATAGCAGCAAGGACATGAATGGGAACGCATTGCAAAAGACTATTGATCAGAACTTCTTTACCTCCATAGGATAACATATTTCTTTTCCAGACTTGTAGTTTATATTTGGCCATTGTAATAAGATCATAGTAATGCTCCTTCCTCTTCCTTGGTTGTGGTTTAGGACACTCCAAATACATGAGTGGAAATTTGTCTTTATTAAAACCTTTACACTCCTCAACCAGCAATATTGCAGCAGTTGCTGTATTTTGATGCATAAAGAAGGCACTTTTATCCTTGCTATTCTCTATCCTAACTGAATTTCATACTTCTTGAAAATTGACATGATCTTTACCAGTGAGTATATATTAGTAGATGAAAAAATAATAGTATTTTTTCCTCAAATAAAGCGTTTGATGTCCTAGATAAAATGCCAACAGATAGAATAAATAGGGCTGACAATATCTTGTTCTACACTATCCCAAAAACATTAAGAAAAAAAACAATTTAACCCATCAAAACCTGCAGCACTATCTCCTTTCAAATCGAAAACAACTCCCTTTACTTCACAGAAACCAATATTTTCCTTGTTAGTAACAACAGTAGGAATATTTCTCAACAACAAAAAGATGTAGAAACTCTATCCTTATGAAACTGATCCTCTTAGAATTTAACAGCTTTAACAACTATCTCACTTTCCTTCAAACATTAACAATGTTTTGAAAAGATCTACCATTACTATATCCACTATCGAACAAGTAATACCAAATTTCTGTTGCCAAAATACCCCCTAAAAATACAAGTATTTTTTAAAGTCAGTATGGGCTATATGCAATACTTTTCTGTTTTCAACATTACGAGCTTCCTCAAATAGTTTTCTTTGATTTTGATAATATCTTCCCTGATCAGTACTTGTTGAAAAATATCACCATTAAATTCTTTGATCCATTTGGTCTAAGAAGATTTGACCCTTTTAATGTTTTCTTTAAAAAGAAAAATGGATTTTGGGACATATCTATACACAAATTCTACCTCACTACCTTAATAAATTGATCATGGTCAGTCTAGAACATTAGAAAACTGAATGGTTTCCTATATGGATTCATCCCCTCTTTCATGGTCAAACACATAGGGGCATTATCTGATCATGTTCTCGAAAGATGTTTAATTTTTATAAAATTAAACCAGTGTTGCATGTGCTGATAAGAGAGAATCCTACCTAATCTTTCATAAATACAGTCATTTCCAACTCTGAAAACATTTCCCGAAGTCTTGATATTCAATTTCGTGAATGGGCTACACACGAATATTTTCTTCAACATTCAAGACTACATTAAAGTCTCCACCAATTAACCAAGGGCTACCGATAGTTGTTGTCATCTAATGTATATCCTGCCATAGCATTTCTCTATCCTAAACATTACATTTAACATAGATTAAAGTGACATGAAATCTATTAGAACGTTTTTGTGGTAAACACAGTGTCAATTGTTGATCTGTATCCATCACCACGGTAACATCACAGATCAATCACCATAGTAACATCAAACTCAGAATTAATGAAACACCAAACGTTTCCATTGTAATTTGCTTTTACTAGTGACAACTTTAATCTTCTTCATATTTGTTGATATATTTGACATGTTGAATTGGTTCCATCAAGCCAATAAAAGAAAAGTTTTGATAATTATCCAACATTTGCGCTCTACGGAAATCTTGTTGGGACTTTATAGATCGAGTATTACAAATTAGAGATTGCATAAATCATTAAAATATTTATTTCTTCTAGGTTATTTCCTTAGTAGATGATGAACTTCCATGTTTTAAAAGATTTAATCAATCTTGGTGACACATCTTCCTCAATAGGCTAATTATCTAGATTTTCTTGAGAACAATATTTTTCTGGAACCCCAATTGCTTGAGTCGCCTTTGAGGGGATACCAAAATTTGAATAGTATCTACTTTGTTAGGGATGCTAATGATAGCTTGCTCATTACATATATTCTCCTTATGAAGCTATTGGTTACCATTAAAGTTAAGTACTACTTTTCTCACATCAAATTTACTTGCATCAGCTATGTTTGCATCCTATATTTTGTCAATACTATAAACTCCGACCACTTAATTATGATTTATTTCAATGCTAGCACCGACATAATAATTAATACGAAGAGTGATTCGGGAAACATTCTTGCAGAAGACTTGAAAATAACATGTAGTTTCAACTTTTTTTATACTTGTCGAGTAAATTACGCTTGGTGGAGTGATTAAGACTCTAGTTGTTGGATATTTGATGTCAAATCTAGTACACAAGTTATCAGATTTTAAGAGCGAATATTAATACTTGACAAAATTCTCCATATCGTGTAGCTATAGATATCTCCATATCAGATTTTAAGTAATGCACAAATTCATATCTCACATTTTAATCAACATAAAATAATACTAACCATTAATGGATGTCTTATATTCTCATTACACGAGATTTCAACATCTCATAGACAGCTATCTCAAGTGTAACATGTATATGCACCAATCCTTTTAGAGTAAGAACCATGACTGAACCTTAATGAAGGCATCAACGTTCTCTTTGATCCATCACTTTCATTGTTCACAAGTTTAGAAAAGTCTTCAATTGATTTACTAATTTTAAAAATTCATAATATCATAAATATTAAACAAAATAATAAAACTAAAAAACAATATACTTAATTTCATAAAAACTCCAAAACCTTCTATTTTGTGATCTAAAAAATCGTATAAATGGATGAGTTAAGATTAACGACAACTAAATTAATAAAAAGAAAAGAATTGATCATATTATATGTTTCGACCATTCTTTAAGTAATTTCCAATCATAACTCCAATTTCAAGAACTCCAATTACCAACTCCATGATAATTAAGAGTTCAAGAACTCTCCTTCTTTTTAAAATCAGGCAGAACAATTAAATAAAACATGAAATGCTCGATCAAAGTATTATTTTTGTTTCTTTTAGAGCTTCCCCTACCCGCATCTTTATTTCAAGTTCTTGCTCCTCCATGTGCTTATCTTGAGGTATTTCTGATCTGGGGTGCATAACCTGGTAAATAAGTATTCTTTCTTTTTCTTTCTCATTGAATTCTTCTAAATATCTATGGAGATACTTCTATGCGCGAAAGCCATTTGATTTGTCCTCAACATAATCACGTTGACGATTCTATAGATTTCTTTTGAAATATTAATCGATTATTTCTTCTGTACTTGTGGACAACACAAGGTCTTCCACATGTATAAACGAGATAATTGATAAAATTTTCAAAATGAAAGTACAAGATCACTAGAATGATTATACTTAGGGAAAATCAAATGGCTTGAACCCACTAAAGATTTTTCTAAAGAATTATAAAAATTTAATTACAAAAACAAATGGTAATGTGTAAGATTATACACCCTGATTCATAAACACCCCATGATAAATACATGGAGGAGTAGAAGATTTCCCTTAAGTTGCAGGTGGAGAATTATAAAGAAGAAATAATGAGGTGTTATTTTCGTCGAGCATTTAAAATTTGATTTAATTGTTGTCTTTGAGCCATATGAGGAGATCTCTTCAGCTTATAATTAACAATGATTTTTTATTTGGTGTTCTTGAAATTGGAGAATACCTTTACAATGATCAAATATTCTAGTTTGGTCAGTATTTATCTTTATTATTAACTCATCGATTTATACAGATTTTTATACAAGAAATATTTATTTTAGAGGAGTGGTTTTGCATTTTTGTAGTTAATACCTACATTGGTAAGTGTTCTCTTTGGTCTTCACTTGCATTGTTCACTCGTTTGGAAAAGGGTTCAATTGGTATACTAATTTAGACAACTCAAAATATCATAAATGTTATAGATGAAACAAACAATAAAACTTAATTTCATAAGAACTCCAAAAACTTTATTTTGTGATCAAAATCATCATATAAATGGATGACTGAAGATAACGATACCTGCATTAATAAAAAAGAAAATAAGTGATTATATTAAGAGTTTCGACCACTAGTTAAGTCATTTCCAAGCATTACTCCAATTACCAACTCCAACATAATAATGATTTCAAGAATTCTACTCGTTTTTTAATATCTGTGGCATCATTTAAATCAAACTTTATACGCTCGATCATATTAGCACGTTTTATTTTTTAAAGAACTTCCCCTTCCCGCAACTTTATTGCTAGGTTTACCTCCTCCATGTGTATATCTAGAGGCATTTCTGATCCGGGGTGCATAACCTGATAAAATAGTAATCTTTTGTTTTCTTTCTCATTAATTGCTTTTAAATCTCTATGGATATTGAAACAGGGTGAATTTTTTTCAGCTAACACCACTCCCAGGCAGTCTACAACTCTTTTAAAACTTCAGCCTTACACTCACACGAATGTGTAGGTAGTATAAAAATTGTTTATTTTGTTTTATTTAGGCAACAATAATCATAACAACACAGCCAACGTAGCGGAACTCTACACAATCTTTTATTAATAATAAATCAATAAAGGATAAGGTTTCACAAATTCATCTTAAGCCAGATTCGTTCTTCTTTGCTTTAGACAATTTCAACCCTTTATAAAATTTCTGCACATGGCAGTTATATGAGACAATTACAAACAATATTTACAAGCGAAACTGTCCGACACTTGTCATCACAGGATTTAAATAATGTTCCAAAAGCTATATTCTAACAAATGGAATGTGATTCCAATTACATCCTTATCCAAACACGATATCAATATTGTAACACAGAGAATATTTCAACCTACATTCAACACTTAGAATATTTTAGCCTGCTTCTAACACTTAGAATATTTCAGTTGTCCTCCAACACTTAGTTTTATTTCAGGAATCCACGTGAATGGCTTTGTCTTGCCATCGTAAAGTCTTCACAGCCTTGCCTTGACAAGCCAACATACTGCCTTTCCGATGACTCATGCCCACACATAAGCCTTGCACGTTCAAGTTGCTTTGCCAACATCAAAGCACCTAGAACCTTTGTTGCACTGTTTTGACCCCATGCATGTCAAGACCAATGCCCAAGTCCTTGTCATGCCTGCACGTAGTTAGATCAAGTAGTTTACGGGTCTAAAAGACCACCCTCACAACTCGAACTTGATGCCCTCATCAAGACTGTTTTAAGGTAGTCATTGATTTGAGCATCAAACTGCCATAAGTCCTTTGATTTCTCCAAAACTACATCAGTTGCACTCTTGCCTTTCCAATGAATCAAGAATTCTTTCTTTGTATTCTTCTTACTTGTGCTTAAAACCCGGTGATCAAAGATTTCCCAATTGAACCCCCATGCCTTATCTTACTTGCAATATGTTTCTATATTGGTGGAGTAAGTTTCAACAAAACTTTGTCACCCAAGTTAAACTCAAGTGAGCGACGATGTTGATGAGCATACTTCTTCATGGGCCGCTGAGCCTAGAGCAAGATATCTTGTTCTTCAAAAGACATTTCAAGTCTGCCCCTTGCAACTATGTACGATGATCGACACTTTCCCTGATTTTTAGACTTACAAAAATCCAATGGCGTCATAGGTTCTTTTCCTAAAACGATTTCAAAAGGAATCATTTATGTTGCAGACGAGTTGTGCAGATTATAAAAAAACTTCTCAGTGTCTAACAATGCAACCTAATTCTTTTGACTTGTTTACATTAAGCCTCAAGTATTCGTATAATAAGTTATTAATCCTTTCCGTCTGTCCATCTGTTTATGGATGATTTGCAGTAGAAAATTTCAACTTAGTTCTCATCATATTGAACAATGATGTCCAAAATCTTCCCGTGAACCTAGTATTCCTATCACTCACAATATCAGCCGGAACACCAAAGTATTTAACCACGTATTTATAGAATAAATCAACAAAAATCTCATATGAACACAATTCATGTGCAGCAATGAAAAAAGAATATTTTGAAAACATTTCTATTACCATAATTATTGATTCTTTGCCATCTACATTAGGAAATCCAGAAATGAAATCTATACTTACTGATAACCAAGGCCTTCAGGAAAAGGCAAAGGATGCAATAAACTTGCCTCTTTTTTAAGTTCAATCTTGTCTACTTGACAGACATGACAAGTCTTCACGTATGCTTCTATGTCATCTTCCATCTTTGGCAAAAAATAAACACGAGATAGTAAAGCCAACATTCTTTCAACAATGGATGTCCTGCCCAAGCTGAATCATGCGCTTCCTACATAAGGTCATTGCGCAGTCCACCCTGATTTGGTACTACGATTCTCCCCCCCTTAAAAATAGAGCAGATCGTCCTCGGTCCAATATTGTCTCATTGTGCCATCTTGTACTTGGCCAATCCACTTAAGATATAATGAGTCATTTGCAGCACACAACCTGATTCTATCAAAGAAATCAGTCTCAAGTTTAGAAATTGAATATACTGTAACAAATACCTCTTTCCGACTCAATGAATCAGATACCTGGTTGTGTTTCCCCGGTTTGTGTTCCCACATGAAATCATAATCTGCCTGAAACTCCTGCCATCTTGCTTGTTTTGGAATCAATGACTTTTGTTTTTGGAAAAATGTATTAGCTACATTATCAGTTCGAACTACAAATCAAGTCCCTAAGAGATAGACTCTCCAAACCTGTGGATAGTGTACAACATCGAACATTTCCTTTTCATTTGTCATATATCTTTGCTCAGAATCATTCAATTTTCGACTTTCGAAGGCCACATGTTGACCTTCATGGACCAACATGCATCCAATAGCCTTGTCAGACGCATCAGTATGTACTTCAAATCGCAACTCAAAATCAGGCAACTTTAATATGGGTTCAGAAGCAATATCATCCTTCAAATTTTGAAAAGCTTCTCCACATCGTACATCCCGTATCCATTTAGCATCTTTCGTCAACAAGTCAGTCAGAGGCGTTGCCCTTTTTAAATAACCCGTAATGAACATTCTATAATAGTTAGCCAATCGAAGAAACGACCGCAAATCCTTAACATTTCGTGGTTCTTTCCAGTCAACAATGCCCTGCACTTTCTTTGGATCTATTCAAACTTGATTTTTACTAACAAGATGCCCTAGAAATTTTATTTCTTGTTGAGCGAATTCACACTTTTTCATTTTGACATAAAGTGTATATTTCTTCAACTGAGACAACACCATACTTATGTGATTGACATGTTCATCCAATGTTCGACGATAGATATGAATATCATCAAGATAGATGACTACAAAATGATCAGGAAAGTCAAATATCACATTGTTCATTAAGTTGCAAAAGGTTGTCGGGGCATTGGTTATCCCAAATGACATTACAATGAATTCATAAGAATCATATCTAGTTACACATGTTATCTTAGGTTCATCACCTTCTGCTATTCTAACTTGCCAGTAGCCTGCCCAAAGATCTAGTTTCGTGAACCAGCATGCTTTGCTCAATCTGTCCATCAAATCTTGCACCAACGGAACCGGATACTTATTCTTCACATTTACCTTGTTCAGCGCCCTGTAATATAAACTTATTCTCATCGTCTCATCCTGTTTCTTTTGGAACAAAATATAAGCACCATAGGGATCCTTAGATGGTTGAATCAGACCAGTATCAAACAATTCATTTAACTATTTCCGCAGTTCGGCCAATTTCTTAGGATCCATACGATATGGCGCTTGTGCAGGAGCAACCGTACTTGGCAGCAACTCAATTCTTCAATATCCCTCCTTGGAGGCAAAATTTTTTGAAATTCAGGCGTAATCACATCAGCAAACATTTTCAACAACTCGGCCACAAAATAAGGCACCTCTACTTTCACATCAGGTTTTAATTCGGCTAAAGCAGTAAGTATAGGTTCATTACTTTTCTTCATCCCTTTGTCAATTGACATAGCAGACAACATCATTACCATATCCTTGTAATTTTTAATATTACTGAATTTTCCAAACGAATAAACACCCTTCACAAATCCAACATTATCCTCCTTCATAATCATTATTCCATCTAAGTATGAAAAAGGAACAAACTGAAATTTTGTCAGAAAATCACTACCAAGTATCATCTCAAAATCTCCTAACGGCATGACCATCAAGTTATGCTTCCTAACCAATTTTCAACTGACATAGACACTCCATAAGCTATGCCCGCAATGGATTGTGCCTTAGCATTCACTTTTTTTATGTAGGAGGTACTTTTAGACAACTTAAAGCCAGCACTATTAACATCAATAAATGTATGAGTAGCCCCCGTATCAACCATAGCCATCACACATTTTTCATTTATCTTAATTTCCAAATTAATGAATGAACTATGTGGATTTGAAATCTTAGAAGTCCCTTCAACATTATTAACCAATGTAATATGATTAAAGACAAACCTAACTGATTGGCCATAGAAGCCACGACTTCCTCTCCTTCTTCAACCTGATTCACCTTTCTAGCAAGCAAAGCATTCACTCTTTTTTGGTTTGGAAAAGACTTAGACAAATGAGGACCACCACAAGTCCAACAGCTTTTTGAATTCCCATCCTTGTGCTTTGGCTTGTTTTGTTTGTTTCCTTTCTTCATTAGTGCCTTTCCTTTATCATTAGCATAGTGTTTACGATTCTCCCTTTTGCAGTCCCTTTTTTCTCACCCTTTTTTTTAGATTTCAAAGTAGACAGGACATCAGTAGTCGGTCGAGTCGTCCTGAAATCTACCAACAAATCGGCAGCAGCAATTGTCCTTGGCAAATCCTTGACATTCTGCTTTCGATGTTCGTTTTCAGACCATCCTTGCATACCCGAAATGAAGTTATGTAATTGATCGTCATCAAACATATTTTTGTTGTCTAACATCACAAGGTAAATTCTTTAATGTAGATCCTCACCGAACCCGTCTACCTTACTCTCTTTAACTTGTCCCTTGCAAGCCAAGAGACGTTGCTAGGAAGAAATTGGTCACTCATTTCTTTCATCAATTTATCCCACGTATAAGTAGTGCATCGTCCAACACTTACTTCATCTGTATTTCGAGTTCTCCACCAAAGTTTAGCATCACCCTTCAAATACATTGTGGTAATGTTTAACTTTTCAGTTTTAGGCACCCTTGTAGCAGAAAGTACTTCCAATTCTACATCACTCTTTGCACAACCAAAGTCTTTAGCAACTGGAATTTTAAACATAGAAAATTCCCCACAATTTGAACTTAGCGTTGCCACAACCCGACATAACACAATGATCTCTGCATAAAGATTTTCATTATCTTTATGCAATGACTCTAATTGTGCCTTCGTAGCCTCACGAAAATTCAAAGTTTCAGCCATGTGTTCGTCAACAAATCCTTGGAACACACCAGCATCGCTATAAATTTTGTCAGCGTACTTTCTCAAATTTACTATTTGCGTCAGAAGATCAACCAGTGTTGGGTCTTCCATAACTTCATTAGTAATCCCAACAAAGGGTTCAACCCTGCACACTATTTCCCTAAGTTCTGCATTCGTCACAATCGTTCAGCAGTGCTCTAATACCAATTCAAAGAGGGTCAAACTTTTTTTGTCTGACACCACTCCAAGGTAGTCTACAACTCTTTGCAAACTTCAGCCTTACACTCACACTAATTAGAGTAAGTAAAGAAATTATTTACTTAGTTTTATTTTGGCAACAATAATAGTAACAACACAGCCAATGTACGGGAACTCTTCCCAACCATTTATTAATAATAAATCAATAAAGCATAAGTCTTCACCAATTCATCTAAGGCCACATTCATTATTTTTTGCCTTAGACGAATTTCAACCCTTTATAAAATTTATGCACATGGTAGTTACATGTGACAGTTACAAGCGACACCTGTCGGACACATGTCATTACATGATTTAAACTAATGTTTCCAACAACTGTATTTCTAGCAGATCGAATATTTTTCAAATTACATCCTTATCCAAAAGAAATAACAATATTCTAACACATAGAATATTTCAGCCTACATTCAAACACTTAGAATATTTCAGCCTGCTTCCAACACTTAGAATATTTCAGCTGTCCTACGACATTTAGTTTTATATCATCAATTCATGTGAATGCCTTTGTCTTGCCATCGTCAAGTCTTCACAGCCTTGCCTTGTCAAGCCACCATACTGCGTTTCCAATTACTCATGCCCATATGTAAGCCTTGCACGTTCAATCTGCTTTGCCAACACCCAAGCACCTTGAACCTTTGTTGCACTGTTTTGCTCCCATGCATTCCAAGACCAATTCCCAAGTCCTTGTCATGCTTGCATGTAGTTAGATCAAGTAGTTTACGGGTCTAACCGATATCCTTCAATGAATGAAAGCTATTTGAGTTTTCCTCAACATAATCACATTCACAATTCTCTACATTCCTTTTGAAAAATTTATCAATTATTTCTTTTATACTTGTGGACAACATAAGATTTTCCACAAGTATAGTTGAGATAATAGATAATTTTTTCAAAGTGAAAGTAGAGGATCACCTACATGATTATGATTAGGCAAAATCAAATGTTTTTGTGGAACTAGAGATCTTTCTAATGAATTACAAACATTTAATGAAAAAAACAAATACAAATGTATAAGATTATAATACTTGGCTGATAAACACCTCAGGATAAATACATGGAGGAGTAGAAGCTTGCCATTAAGTTAATAGTGGAGAATTATAAAGAAGACATAAGCAGCTGCTATTTTCGTCGAGCATCTAAAATTTGATCTAATTTTTGTCTTTGAGCCAAAAGAGGAGAGCTCTTCAGCTTAAAATTAATATTAATTTGTAGTGGGTGTTCTTCAAGCCAGAGGATAACTTTCAAATGATGGAATCTTGTAATTTGGACAATCTTTATTTTTATTATTAACTTATCAATTTATATGGACTTTTATACATGAATTATTTATTTTGGTGGAGTGATTTTGCATTGAAGTAGTTAATACCGACATATGTTAGTGTTCTCTTTGATCCATCACTTTAATTGTTGACTAGTTTTAAAAAGGCATCGACTGATTTACTAATTTAGATAACTCATAATATCATAAATAATAAAGATGAAACAAACAAAAAAATTTACTGAATTTCATAAGAACTCCAAAATCTTCATTGATAACTAAGATTAACGACAACTAATTAACTTAATAAAAAAGAAAATAATTAATCATATTAAAAGTTTCAACAATTGGTTAAGTCATTTCTAAGCATAACTCTAATTTAAAGAACTCCAATTACCAACTCCATGATAATTATGAGTTCATCAACTCTCCTTTTTTATATCATGGGAATCAATTAAATCAAACTTGAAATGCTTGATCAAATAGCACTTTGTGTTTCTATTAGAACTTCCCCTAACCGCAACTTTATTGCCAGCTATAGCTCCTTCATGTGTTTATCTGAAGGTATTTCTGATCTTTGGTGCATAACCTTATAAATTAGTATTCTTTTGTTTTCTTTCTCATTCCAGGCTTCTAAATATTTATGGAGATCTGCCAAGGCCTCAAAGTCATTTGATTTGCCCTCAACATGATTACGTCGACGATTCTCTATATTTCTTAAAAGTTATCAATTATTTCTTCTATACTTGTGGACAACACAACGTTTTCCACAAGTATTGTGGAAATAATTGATAAATGTTTCAAAGTGAAATTAGAGGATCGCCAACATGATTATGCTTCGGGAAGGTAAAATGTCTTTGAGACACTAAATATCTTTGTAAAAAATAACAATCATTTAACAAATAAACACTAATGTATAAGACTATATACACTCTGACTCATATATACCCCATGATAAATACATGGAGGCGCTATTTTGGTCGAGCATCTAAAATTTGATTAAAATGTTCTATTTGAGCCACAAGAGTAGAGCTCTTCATCTTATAATTAACATTGATTTGGTAGTTGATGTTCTTTCAATTGGAGGATACCTTACAAATGAACTAATATTCTAATTTTGTAAATTATTGTTTTTATTAATAACTCGTCAATTTATACAAATTATTATACTCCCTCCGTTATCCAAAGAATGATCTGGTTTGACTTGTCACGGTGTTTAGTAGTATAAAGAAGACTTTTTGAATCTTGTGGTCCTAAATTAAAGTTAGGTGAAATGTACAAAACTGCCCTTTGATCTTGTGGCCTTAAAATGCCGCGTGGAAAGTTGAAATTAAAATCTTACCAAAAAAAGAAAGAGGTCATTTTTTCAAACAGACTAAAAAGGAAAGGAAATACTTCTTTTTTAAGCAGAGGAAATGCATGAAATAATTATTTTAGATGAGTGGCTTTGAATTTATGTAGTTAATACATACATTGCTATGTGTTCTCTTTGATCCATCACTTTCATTATGAACTGATTTATAAAAGATTTCAATTGAATTACTAATTAAGACAACTCATCTTATATTATTATAAGTGGGAAGCTCCAACCTTCATAGTTGAATTATCATTTTCCCCATCCACTAAATCAAAATATATTAATTTATTACATAAATACTAATACTATGATTGCATAATGGTAGAATATGAAGTCCAACAACTACACTTTAACTTCTTAGTTATGATATTATAATTATAATTAACTAAGTAAAATTAAATTAGACTAGAAAACAATAATGTATGAAACTCTTCAAATTTTGTGATTTTTTTATTTTTTAAATAAACATAAATTTTTGTATTATGAAAGAATAATGTATGATACTCTTCAAATTTTTTGATTCTTTTAATTCTGAAACCAAAATAAATTTATCTATTATGATTCAGCGTGCCCCATTAAAATATTTTGGTAGGTGAAAAGACAATCAAATATCTCTATAAATTCAAGTTAATTTCTTTCTAGGTCATCATATCATCTACTATTGTTTTTTCTTCCTTCCTAGATTATGATATGAATATATGTCACGACCCAAAACCGAGCCGCGACTGGCACCCACACTTACCCTCCTATGTGAGCGAACCAACCAATCTAAACCCTAACATAATGCGGAAGACTCAAAATCTTATTAATAAAACTAATAAATAAACATTCTAAAATTTATCAACTATTATCCCCAAAATCTGGAAGTCATCACCACAAGAACATCTATGATCAAATTACTAAACTAAGAGTATTCTAAGAAGCTAAAATAAACAAAAGCTAGTCCATGCCGGAACATCAAGGCATCAAGACATGAGGAAGAAGATCCAGTCCAAGCTAGAAGCATTAGCTCACCCTGAAATCCGGTGTAATGAAGACTGGCTAGAGTTGCGGTTGAGTTGAAGACGACGGTACGTTTGCTGCACTCCACAAATAACAAAGAAAACAAATACAAGTAGGGGTCAGTACAAAACACGGGTACTGAGTAGATATCATCGGCCAACTCAAAATAGAAAACAGTATATATCAGATAATATCATAAATCAACTACAATACTCAACGTGTAGCAACAACAAGTTCTATAATCATTAATAAGCACCGCCAAGTTCACACATGAGGACTCAAGCCTCAATACCATACTCTTTTGGGAATTAGGTTCATTAGATTGAGTATATTAACATCTTTCAAGATTCTTTATCTTTATTCCTCTTGTGTCGGTACGTGACACTCCGCTCCCCTACTACTATGTGTCGGTACGTGACACTCCGATCCCCTAATTCTACGTGTCGGTTCGTGACACCCGATCCCCCTATTCTACGTGTCGGTTCGTGACACCCGATCCCCTAATTCTACGTGTCGGTTCGTGACACCCGATCCCCTAATTCTACGTGTCGGTTCGTGACACCCGGTCCCCCTAATTCTACGTGTCGGTTCGTGACACCCGATCCCCTAATTCTACGTGTCGGTTCGTGACACCCGGTCCCCCTAATTCTACGTGTCGGTTCGTGACACCCGATCCCCTAATTCTACGTGTCGGTTCGTGACACCCGGTCCCCCTAATTCTACGTGTCGGTTCGTGACACCCGATCCCCTAATTCTACGTGTCGGTTCGTGACACCCGGTCCCCTAATTCTACGTGTCGGTTCGTGACACCCGATCCCCTAATTCTACGTGTCGGTTCGTGACACCCGGTCCCCTAATTCTACGTGTCGGTTCGTGACACCCGATCCCCTAATTCTACGTGTCGGTTCGTGACACCCGATCCCCTAATTCTACGTGTCGGTTCGTGACACCCGATCCCCTAATTCTACGTGTCGGTTCGTGACACCCGGTCCCCTAATTCTACGTGTCGGTTCGTGACACCCGCTCCCCTAATTTCATTCTATTAATTCATCAATCCTTCTTTATACCAAGGCATCATCAACCCCATTACTTTAGTTCATCAAGCCTTCTTTTATACCAAGGCATCATCAATCTCATTAACAAAGTAGATTAGGGTTTTTCAAGATTTGGGATTCAATAGCTTCATCATGCTTATTTTATCACAATTATATACAAAATCACATCATGCATGCACACAATTAAGCATATAGAAGGGTTTACAATACTACCCAATACATATCATTCGCTATTAAGAGTTTACTACGAATAGCATAAACCATAACCTACCTCCACCGAAGATTCGTGATCAAGCAAGCAAATTCCCCAAAGTTTTGTTTTTCCTCTTCGTCTCTCTCTCTATCAATCGTGCGTTATCCTCCCTCTCTCTGTTCTTTTTGTTTTTTTTATTCAGACCCTCTTTCTTTTACCCTAATTAGCATATAATTAAGTATAAAGATGGCAATAATATCCCACTAATTAACTCAAGGTTATCTCTTTTAACCCCCAAGTAATTAGACTTATAAACATTGACCCACTAACTTGATAATTAAAGCAGGAATAG
>NC_028637.1:38112728-38117557 GCF_001406875.1 Solanum pennellii | reverse complement strand
CCCTCGACGGCCCGTCGTGCCCATGACGGTCCGTCGTGCCCATGACGGTCCGTCATGGGTTCCGTCGACTCAGACAGTTTTTCCAGAATAAAATATGCTGCTCAAAACGACTAAACAGGTCGTTACAATAGATATCAATTTACCCATCGTTCGTACTCGAACGATCACAAGAAGAAAAACAAGGGCGAAAAGGAGTACCTGAATCTGTAAACAGGTGTGGGTATCTTTCTTGCATATCAGCCTCCTTCTCCCAAGTGGCCTCTTCAACTGGTCGATTCTTCCATTGAACTTTGATGGATGCAATCTCCCTTGATCTCAACTTGCGAATTTCTCTATCTAGAATGGCAACAGGCTCCTCCTCATAGGACAAATTTTCATCAAGTAGAACCGAATCCCAACGAATGATGTAGTTTCCATCCCCATGGTATCTTTTTAACATAGACACATGAAATACCGGATGCACTCCGGACAGCCCTGGAGGCAAGGCTAACTCATAAGCCACCTCTCCTACTCGCTTAAGTACTTCAAAGGGACCAATATACCTTGGGCTTAGTTTACCCCTTTTACCAAACCGCATCACCCCTTTCATGGGCGAAACCTTCAGCAAGACTTGCTCACCCTCCATAAACTCCAAGTCTCTAACCTTTCGATCTGCATATTCCTTTTGCCTACTTTGCGCCGCTAAAAGCTTTTCTTGAATAGATTTCACCTTCTCTAATGAATCCCTCAAGAGGTCAGTACCCCAAGGTCTAACCTCAAATGCATCAAACCACCCAATGGGAGACCTACATCTCCTCCCATACAATGCTTCAAATGGGGCCATGTCAATACTTGAGTGATAGCTATTATTGTATGAAAACTCCGCTAAGGGTAAGAAGCTATCCCAATGGCCACCAAATTCTATCACACATGCACGAAGCATATCCTCCAACACTTGAATCGTTCGCTCAGACTGTCCATCGGTCTGAGGGTGAAATGCAGTACTAAGGTCCAACCTAGTACCTAATTCAGCATGCAATGTTCTCCAAAACTTAGAAGTAAACTGCGTACCTCTATCTGATATGATGGAGAGTGGAACTCCATGCAACCGAACAATTTCTGAGATATAGAGTTTGGCTAACTTTTCTGCATTGTAAGTCACCTTGACCGGAATGAAGTGAGCAGACTTAGTTAACCTATCCACAATTACCCAAATAGAATCAAACTTACCCAATGTCTTTGGAAGACCAACCACGAAGTCCATTGCAATCCTTTCCCACTTCCACTCGGGAATGGGCATTCTCTGAAGTGTTCCTCCGGGCCTCTGGTGTTCATACTTTACTTGTTGACAATTTGGACATTTGGCAACAAAATCAACAATGTCGCGCTTCATTCTACTCCACCAAAAGTGTTGCTTTAGGTCACGATACATCTTGGTTGCACCAGGATGTATAGAATATCCGGAACTATGAGCCTCTGTAAGAATAGTGTGGATCAAATCATCAACACGGGGCACACATACCCTTCCCTTAATTCTCAAAACACCTTCCTCATCCATTATTGCTTCTTTAGCCTCTCCTCGCAACACCATATCCCGAATTCGGCTTAGTTTCTCATCATCAAACTGTTTTCCCTTGATCTTGTCAAGAAAAGAAGATCTCGCCTCCACACTGGCCAAAAATCCTCCCTTCTCATTTACTTCCAACCTCATAAAGTTATTAGCCAGAGTCTGAACCTCTCTAGCCAATGGGCGTCTAGAAGCTTGCAAGTGAGCTAGACTTCCCATGCTTCCCGCCTTTCTACTTAAAGCATCCGCTACAACATTCGCCTTCCCCGGATGATACAAAATAGTGATGTCGTAGTCCTTCAGTAGTTCCATCCATCTCCTCTGTCTCAAGTTCAAATCTTTCTGAGTAAAGACATACTGTAGGCTACGATGATCCGTATAGACTTCACACTTAACCCCATATAGATAGTGTCTCCATTGCTTTAATGCAAACACTACCGCGGCCAACTCCAAATCGTGGGTCGGATAATTACGTTCATGCACCTTTAATTGCCTCGAAGCATACGCAATTACATTCTTCTCTTGCATTAGCACTGCACCCAAACCAGAATAGGATGCATCACAATACACAATGAAGTTCTTACCCTCTACTGGCAAGGTAAGGATAGGTGCGCTAGTCAACAAGGTCTTGAGTTTCTGAAAGCTTTCCTCACATTCATCCGACCATACAAATGGAACATTCTGCTTAGTCAAGTTCGTCAATTGGGAAGCAATAGAAGAGAATCCCTTGACAAATCGACGGTAGTAACTGGCTAAACCAACAAAGCTTCTTATTTCTGACACATTAGTAGGTCTTACCCAATTCTTCACTACTTCGATCTTAGAAGGATCCACCATCACCCCATCCTTAGAAACCACGTGCCCCAAGAAGGACACTGAATCTAGCCAAAACTCACACTTGGAGAATTTGGCATAAAGCTTTTTCTCCCTCAACATTTCCAACACAATTCTCAAATGCTCCTCATGTTCCTTCTTACTCTTGGAGTATATCAGTATATCATCAATAAATACGATCACAAAGAGATCCAGATATGGCTTAAAAATCCCGTTCATCAAGCTCATGAAAGCAGCAGGGGCATTCGTTAGTCCAAATGACATTACCAAGAATTCATAATGCCCATACCTGGTTCGAAAAGCAGTCTTTGGCACATCTGCTGCCCGTATTTTCAATTGATGATAACCAGACCTCAAGTCGATCTTAGAGAAGACACAAGCACCTTGTAACTGATCGAACAAATCATCAATGCGAGGAAGAGGATACCTGTTCTTAACAGTTACTTTATTCAGTTGCCGGTAATCTATGCACATCCGAAGACTCCCATCTTTCTTCTTCACAAACAAAACAGGAGCACCCCAAGGGGATGCACTCGGTCTAATAAAGCCTTTCCCTAACAATTCTTGAAGTTGGGCCTTTAACTCCCTTAACTCTGCTGGAGCCATTCTATAAGGGGGTATGGAAATGGGACGAGTACCCGGCTCCAAATCAATGCAAAAGTCAATATCCCTGTCCGGTGGCATACCAGGAAGGTCTGCAGGGAACACATCCAGAAACTCACGAACTACCGAAACCGACTCAATCGAAGGTACTTGGGTAGTATCATCCCTGAGGTGTGCCAAGAACGCTAAACACCCTTTACTAACCATTTTCTTAGCACGAAGAAAGGAGATGATACGAACTGGAGTGGAAGTGTAGTTACCCTCCCACACTAACGGATCTGTCCCAGGCTTGGCTAACGTTACAGTTTTAGCATTGCAATCTAAGATTGCAAAATTTGGAGAAAGCCAAGTCATACCCAGAATTACATCGAAATCAACCATTTCTAAGATAACCAAGTCTACACGAGTATTGCTACCCATAAAAGTCACCAGACAAGACCTATATACCTTTTCGACTATCACAGACTCACCCACCGGAGTAGAAACACGAATAGGCATGTCAAGCATTTCACAATGTAAATTAAGACCAGTAGCAAATGAGGAAGATACATATGAAAATGTGGAGCCAGGATCAAATAATACAGAAGCCATGCAATCACAAACCAAAAGATTACCTGTGATAACAGCATCTGATGTCTCCGCTTCAGACCGCCCAGGGAAAGCGTAACAATGGGCCCTATCACCTGTCTGCCCGTTGCCCCTACCATGTGGTGTTGTAGTAGCTCCAATTTGTCCATCACCCCGGCCGTTTTGGTGACCACCATTACCTCGGCCACCACGCCCTCCAGAATAACAGCCCCTTCCATGACCATCTCTACCTCTGACTGTTGGGGGTCTGTAACCTTGTTTTGGACAAAACCACCTAATGTGTCCGATCTCTCCACATTCATAACACTCTCTGGACTCAAGCTTAGGTCTCTGTGAGAACGACGAAGTCTGGGGATGACCTCCAGACTCAGAGAAGTGTTGACCAGTCTGCGGTGGACCCCCCAACTACAGTCTGCAGTGAAGACTGAATTGGGCGGACTGAGTAACCTCCTGAACCGTGTCCTCTAGAGTAAGAACCATTAAACTCACCTCCCTTTCGAAACCTTTTAGATGTCGATGCCATGGTGAAGTCGTCTGGCTTCACTCCCTCCACTTCTATCACGAAGTCTACCACTTCTTGGAAGGATTTCGCTGTAGACGCTACCTGTAAGGCTGAATAAATCCGCAAATCTGACCTCAACCCTTTCACAAAACGGCGAATCCGCTCTTTTGAACTTAAGCAAAGTTGGGTGGCATACCTAGATAATGCACGAAACTTAGCCTCATACGCAGTGACCGTCATTCTGCCTTGCTCTAGGCTCAAGAACTCATCTCTCCTCCTATCCCTCAAGGTTCGGGGGATATACTTCTCCATAAACAAGCTAGAGAATGATGCCCAAGTCATAGGTGGTGCCTCTGTTGGTTGACACTCAACATGTGACCGCCACCACATTTTGGCGTTTCCTTGAAACTGATAAGTCACAAACTCAACACCAAACCGTTCTACTATACCCATCTTATGTAGTAACTCATGACAATCAACCAGAAAATCGTAGGCATCCTCAGATTCAGCACCCTTGAAGACTGGAGGTTTCAATTTCAAGAACTTACTGAAAAGTTCATGCTGATCGCTTGTCATTATAGGCCCTGTAGTCAGACGAGGAAACGTGCCTATTTCCAATGGAGCATCTATGCGGGGAGCCACACCGGTTGCCTGTTGTACTCGCGGAACCTGAGGTTTTGGTGCAGAAAACATGGAGGTGTCTGGCCTTGATTAGATAACCCACTAAGATAAGCCAGAACCTGATTGATCATCTCT
>NC_028637.1:38095438-38111573 GCF_001406875.1 Solanum pennellii | reverse complement strand
AACGTGACACCCGATCCACTATTTCTATCCTGGTGTCGGAACGTGAAACCCGATCCCCTAATCTGATTACTTTAGTTCATCAAGGCTTCTTTTATACCAAGGCATCATCAATAACAAGTAAAATTAGGGTTCAAGATTCAATAGCCTCATCATGCTAGTTTCATCACAATTATATATATAAATTCACATCATGCATGCACACAATTAAGCATATAGGAGACTTTATAATACTACCCAACACATATCATTCGCAATTAAGAGTTTACTACGAATAGCATAAAAACCATAACCTACCTCCACCGAAGATTCGTGATCAAGCAAGCAAATTCCCCAAAGCTTGTGTTTTCCTCTTCGTTTCTCCTCTCTTCTCGTTCGTTCGTTAGTTCCTCCCTTTCTCTCTCTATTCTTTTTGTTTTTCTTATTCAGACCCTCTTTATTTTACCCTACTTAGCATATAATTAAGTATAAAGATGGCAATAATAACCCACTAATTAACTCAAGGTTACCTCTTTTAACCCCCAAGTAATTAGACTTATTAACATTAACCCACTAACTTTATAATTAAAGCAGGAATAGTCCAAAACGCCCCTTAAATTACTAAGCAGAAATCCGACCCAGCCTGGGATTACGCAGCCTGTGACGGCCCGTCGCGCCTGCGACGGTCCGTCCTGCTGCTCCGTCACAGAGTTCAGAGACTAAATTCCACTAAAGGGTCTGTGACGGTCCGTCGTGCCCACGACGGTCCGTCCTGCCATTCCGTTACGAAGTTCAGAGAGTCGATTTCAGTACCCAAATTTCAGATTTCTATGTTTTTTGGAACGAGACTCCCTCGACGGCCCGTCGTGCCCATGACGGTCCGTCGTGGGTTCCGTCGACTCAGACAGTTTTTCCAGAATCAAATCTGCTGCTCAAAACGACTAAACAGGTCGTTACAATATATGTCGTCAAGAAGCTAACTGGGAGAAAAACAAATAACATCATTCTAAAATTAAAAAAGAAGCTTTCTTATAATACAATTCAATCTTAAACTTAACCATAGAAGATATAAGTTATATATTCCTTTAGATCTTTTTTTTGATAGATTATGGTTTTAATTTTTTTTTTTCATTTTGGAGTTAAGGTATGATTGTCCATTGGATTTTTTATGCAACTCATATTTTTATGTAATTATGTATTATTTTGCATTGTTATGAAAAAAGAATCTTTTTTTGTGTTATTATTCTTTTAAGTGTTATTTAATTGACAAAACTTCTATTAATACATGATGAGTTTGATAATACTTGAATAATTTGTGCAAAATATGATTCGTCTAAATAGAAGTAATTTAAATAAATGCATAATAGTGATGTTAGGGATATATATATATATATATATATATATAAGATAACCCTAGGTCTGCCTATGTGGTGCAACCACAAGCAAGAATTTCATTTTAAAGTTATTTATTTCCAATACTAGCCTTCGTTTTTTCATGAAAAGATGTGACTTTTATGAATAGTTGTGACTTTAATGAAAAATTGTGTTCTTTATATAAAAAATTCTGATTTTTATGAAAAGTTGTCACTTTAATGAGGAGTTGTGACGTCTTCAAAAGTTTTGACTTTTATGTAAAGTTGGAGTTTTGTTAAAGGTTGTGAACTTTCTGAAGGGTTGCAACTTTTCCAAATAATTGTAACCTTTCTGATAAGGCACAACAAACATTTGTTCACACTAACCTTTGTTGTCAATATATAGAGGGGTTTTCTCTCATTTTTAAAAATTGATCTTATTCTTCTACTTTCGCAAAATTAAATATTCGTTTTACTTGCTCCATTTATGTAACTTAGTGACACCGCTGTTTAATAAAATCATTCCATCCGCAGAGGATGTACTATTTAAACTTCTGGTAGTTAAGGGGAATAGATTTCTTAAGGTGGATATTGTGCATTCAATGGACTCGATATTCTACTTTCTATTGCATTATATTTTTATATATCATGGTATATTTTTTACACTCATAAATTTATGCATAAGATAGTAACTATTGTTTTTGAGTATATGTTTTAAACTCTGTTGTTAATATTTCCTAAAAGTTATTGTCTCTGATTATATTGAACATATACACTTATAGTACGTATATCCATTGTTCAGTAAATAATTATTGTACTCAACTCCAACGATTCATGTATTGATATAATGTATTAAAAATACTATATATATATACTTATATATTATCTATTTTTACATAGATGTGTAATTTCTCACTTATCAATTGAAAAATTCATTATACAAGTTCAAAAGTTATAATTGCTTTCTTGTTCAAGCGTAATTTCTCTTTTGAATATGTTAACAAACTTTTGAATTTACTCCTAAGACATAAATCGCAATTGTATAATCTAAGCAACTTATATGATTCTTTTAATCATGAAATGCCTTTCTATATATATTCTGATTTTCTTCATTAGTTTCCTTTTAATGTTAATTAAAGAACCAATGATTTATTATTCATAAACAATTTATTCATTAGAGGTTCTTGGGTTATGTGATAATGATAAATAATCAAATTCATTCTTTGAATATTGCTAACATTTTTATGAACCTATTTTCCCATTATTTTTAATCTTGGATATTATTAAAAAATTAATTACAATTTCAATGCAATTATTATTTATAACCATACGATGTGCCGGCAAATTACCTAGGGTTCTATAATTAGAGATCTATATATCATTTCCAATAATCGGTATATGATACATAATAGTGACAATATTGACGACTTGATCATGTATCAAATGTTGGGTTTAACAAAATGTGAATAAACAAAAAGAAGAGAAAAATGAAAAAAATGTGGGAACCAATTTGGAGGGAAAATAAAAACTCATTTACAATGTGAAAATGAAAAGTCATTTCATGCATATCAGTAAAAGAAAGAAAATCATTGTCCTTATATTACGAAACACTTACTATACTTCTTAAAGGGTTAAAAAGAAGATGTCCCCTCGCGCTGTCGTCGTCGCTCGCTCGGCCTAGGCTTCGACTTCGGTAAATGATTTGATTGATAAATTTTTTGGACAAAATTTGTTTAGTCAATATTGTTAATCGAATAAAACTTATTAATAAATTTCTTGTCTATTATAAATTATTTCAGAATGTTAGTTAAATAAAATAGTTTATTTTAGGGCAACGGAATTTATTTGAAAGTCACGTGCAATGGTAATAAGGATCTGATTTCTAAAAACTCTTTAATTTTCCAAAAAGACAAATCTTTATGACAAGTTTTTATTTTCTTCAAAAGACACAACCTTCTGGAAACAACTGGTCTGGACAGATGTGTATGAACAAACACTTTTCATGCTGAAAATTGCTATAAAAAGGAAGTCATTTTTCGTTTTCAAACATTGAAAAAAATTTATTCTCTACAGATAAATAAAATTTTCAATCGACTGAGTCTGTGTCTGGCTTGTTACAGTTGTTACGTTCGTTGAACTTATTGAATTTTGAGGTACTGCTACTTCATTAACAAGTTATTCTTTTTATCTTGGGAGAAATTAGTTCGTAACCTCGGGTACAGTGAGGGTATTAAATTTCTTAAGGAGACAGTAATTTCTATGGACTCAAATTAAAAGTATTTTTTCTGTCTATTTCATCTTCTTTCTGTTTCTGTATTTTTTGCTAACCTTAATATAGGTCATAACATCAAATTATCATAAATATTTTTTTAATTCTAATATTCCAATTTTTAGATTCATTATGCAAAACATTGATGAGATTTTCTACTACCTCTGGAAGAAGTAAAAACTTAAAATTGGCGACCAATTCTGATATATATTAATGGCTAATGTGTATCACACGTATTTGATATACATTATGATCATACTACATTAATACAAATTACTACTAAATATCAATTGTTTTTACAACTAAAATTGTATTTGATACTTAATAACAAACACAAAGTAATGTATCAATCTCAAAAATAAACTACAAAATACATTACAATAACCAATGATACAACTATACACAAAAAAACGATTGCACTATCAAAAAATAAACTACAGTACATCTTTTGTAAAGAACATAAGGTTCAAGATGAGCTTTGAGTAGATAATGAACACCCCAGTTAACCAAATCCATAACATGGCTAAGTTCACCTCTAGTAGTCATTTTTTTACCATATTCCAAAATACACCTTTACTACATGTAATAGGCAAACCAAATTTTACATTATCACCGACATCATATTAACCTGTAAAATTTCTCTAAAAAATCAAAACTGAAATTCATCACAAACTATTTACAACAATAATATAGATAATTAATTTTATAATAACATGCCCCACTAGTAATATAATGAAACAAATGAACTCCAAAACCTTCTATTTGTGATATAAACCATAGTTTACATGGATGACTGAAGATAAAGAAGAACTTACTTAATAACAAGGAAAAGAATTTATCATATTAAAAGGTTGAACAATTGGTTAAGTCATTTCAAAGCTTAAATCAAATTTCAAGAACTCCATTTACCAACACCATGATAATAATGAGTTCATGAACTGTCACACCCTTAGCCAATACCATGAACGTGGTCGACATTCGATGACCATTGTTTTCGAGCAGACATTTGGTATGGCTTGGTTAACTTAGTGGAAGACTTAAATCAATATAATAGTCTCATTCAATAACATAAAGTAAATAAATTGGCGAAAATGACACTTAAGTCTCATAGCAAAAAGTCTTCATTACAAAGATAAAAGACTCAACACTAACTGCCTAACCGTCTATGTGAACTCTATAATACTAAGATGGATGTTGGGACAAACCCCACAACATCCTATAAAAAGAAAGACTGAAAAACGATTAAATGTATCCTCTAGATTGTTAAGAGGCTCACCACCGTCTGCATCATGATACGATGCAGGTCAACTGGAATCAGTATATTGAACGTAAAAGTATGCGAGTTGGAATGCAAACAACAACTTAAGCTTGAAAAAGAGTAAGAAGAAAACTTACATTGGCTCTTCTCAACTACTTAATAACTAGACTAAATATAAAGAAATGAGACACATGCAATATATAAAAGATTGGAAAAGTGAAAAAACAGTTAGTTCATTAATGAAATGAAATAACAAACTTACATTAGTTATATATGAAATAACATAGTTTCTGTGGGAGTTTCTCTAACCAAAAACCAAAACAATGAGCAAAAGTCGTGATATAGCATCTTGCCCACGCTTCTACCAATGTCATATACTTTGTCGTCACACACATTAACTTATGTGATGATCTAAAAAGTATGACCCATTATCATGATGGTTACATGGTTTATGGAGACTTCATTCATTATGAATCCGCATCCCCATATTGGTGCTCAATAAATGGATGGGGTTATAGGGGAAGGACATATTCAAGCCCCTTTTGTACCACCAAGAACATACAACAATAATTTTTTAATAGATAATGAGAAGTACACCCTTTTTGGTTTTGCATGTTGTCACATATAGATCTTTCTATTGACTGATACATGATGTGATTCGTATCTGCAAAAATGAATACCAACTCACTCCTGCATTGACACAGTCTGGTCTTGAAGGGCCAACAAACTCTAAATTCAAGATCATAATTTGTGAGAATAAATACACATACTACTTTTTCCCGTTATTATGGCATAACAGTTAAACTAGTTAAGTGAAGATTGCAATAAATATTATATTGAAAAGAAAAGAAAGAGAAGTCGAAAGAAAATTTAACTTTGGAAAATCGGTAAGGCGCAGTGGTAATGACATAAGATCAAATGAATAATTCACTTTCGCAAATCATGGGGTGTACATTCATAAATACGTGGTAACAATAATGAGAACTCGGGAATCATTCCTTTGGAATACAAAAGGATAAAGGATTTCTCGAAACAATGGAAACATGGAATATTTTTGTTCCATTAGCCATAACAACAATTAGGCTCCCATTAAGGAATAACAAATTCCCAAAATATTAGGTACCATACAAATAAGATGATGATTCTTGTCTTATATAGATTATTCTAGAGCAATTTGCTGCAGAAGTCATAGTTCTTACAGGATAAAAATAATAAATGGCCTCATTTTGATATAAGATGTTTGATGTACTAGTACGACACTGCATTGTAGTTAATTTTCTTTTCTTCTCAATGTTTCACGATTTAAAATTATTGTAGTGCTTCCTGATCCTGAAATAACAATGATATAATATGTAAATAGTTTACATGAAATACTTCAATTTATAGAAAAATAAATTCTTTTCTAATAATCAACAATCATTTTTTATTTTTTTCATGCTAACTTTTAGGAAAGAAAAAACCAAAATAAGCAGCCAATTATTTTTTCAAAAAGGAAAAGTTCAATAAGAATATAAAAAATAAAACTTTCAGATGCTCCACTATTTCAACACAACATACAAGGATATCATTTTGTATATTGCTCAATTAGGTATATTTGTAATGAACATTTAACGCATTACTATAATGAAACAAATATTTCAAGTGATTACTATCGATTCTTTCATTTCTCGGCCCTCGTTAACACTTGAAGTAAAGAACTTAAAAATTATGCTAAACCAATAAGAAGACATACAATCACATGAATTTTTTTTAAAAAATTACCAAAAATATCTTTAACGGAAATATGTTGAACTCTACAAAAGTTGTCTTGATTTCCAGGAAGATCTATGGTAAACACAAGAAGGAAATATATTCATGTAATTTATTCCTAAATACAACTTGTGATATTCAAATAGAGATGATCGGAAGTTGAAAGAATGATGTTCTGATATTAACATTGGATCGGGTACCACATTACGTTATGCTAATAGTTTTTGTTTGGATTTTATGATAGAACCAATGGCCTCTTATAAATGAATATGTTTTGAGCATATGATAATAATTATTATATCATTTAGTATTTTGCATGTTTATAATGTTTTATTGAATTGCTTATGTTACACTTAATGGGATAGAAGTGTGATCCTACCAGTACACGGTGGTTCTGTACTTATTCTGGGCTTGCTCTTAATTTTGTTGAGTACAAGTCATCCTCAGTCGGCTATTGATAGACCTCAGCTAGGTGATTGTTGAGCGCGGCCAGATTGAAGGGTGAGTAACTTCATTCAGGATGCCGTGACTCTCTCGTTTTGATATAATGACTTTCAGGTTCTACGGGTTATCCTTCCGCAATAGTTTATTAGTGTTTTGTTAAACCTTTGGAGTTTATGGAAACTCTGTATTAATTATATAACTAGGTAAGTAGTAATTGCATTGAACTTGCAAAAATGTTTTTACAAATATTCTTACAATAAATGAGGAAAATAGGTTCTTAAAATGTATTACCAATATTCCAACGTTTATTTGATTATTTGTTATTATCATAGAACTAAACAAGGTCATATGAATGAATAATTCACGAAATAATAATTCATTTGTTCTTTAATCAACAGTAGAAGTAAACGAATGAAGAAAATAAGAATATATACACAAAGGAACTTCATAATAAAAAGAACCATTTAAGTTTCATAAATTAAACAAATGTGATATATGGCTTAGGAGAAAAATCAAAATTTTGTTAATATATTCGAAAAATAAAGTACGCTTGAAAATGAAAGAAATGATCGCTTATGAACATGCATAATTAATTTCATCAATTGATAGGTAATAATTTCATATCTATGTAAAAATATATAATATCTAAAGTTATATGTACTACTTTTAATTTATAGAATATCAAAACATGAATTCATGAAAATGAGTACAATAATTATTTTCTGTATAATGAATAGACGTACTATATGTGTATATTTTCAATATAACTTAAGACATTAACTTTGTAGAATGATAAACAACAGAGTTCAAAACTTGTACTAAAAACAACAATTAATTTCATAAGCATAAATTAATGAGTGTAAAAATATAACAGGATATGTAAAAATAGAATGAAATAGAAACAACAAAATCAAGTCCACTAAAATGCACAATGTCCCCTTTATAAAACTATTCCCCTCCAATACCAGAGGCTTAAAGAATTACGTCATCTTAGGAATGAATGATTTTATTCACAAACATATTGAAGCAAAAATATTGGTGTCAGTAAATCAATCAAAAGGAGCAAAATACACGAATATTTAATTTTGCAGAAGTAGAAGAATAAGATGATGATTTTTGTCGTTTTAAATGAGTTGAAATCCCCTAATTTGTAGACAACAAAGAGTAGTGTGAACAAATATTTATTGTGTCTTACGAGAAAGGTTACATTTATTAGGAAAAGTTGCAAATATTCGAAAAGTTCACAACCTTTCATAAAAGTCACATTTTTTTCATGAAATCACAACATTTTATTAAAGTCGCAATTTTTCATATAGTCAAAACTTCTGATAAAAATCACAACTCTTCATTAAAGTTACTACTTTTCATAAAAATGACAAATTTTTGTAAAAGTCTCAACTATTTATTAAATTCACAAGTTTTCATAAAAGTAACATCTTTTCATGTAAGGGGAATAGTAGTTCTGGTAACAAATAAATTTAAAAGGAAATTTTGTCTTGAGGTGGATCAACGTAGGCAGCGCTAAGGTTCTCTTTTATATGAATATATTATATGATATGATATGACATAATTTCTTCATTTCAATTATCTTCCTTATCTTTAAATGTGTAGAACTTTGATTAAATTTCTTTGTTGGGCTGTAGCAATGGTTCTCCCACTTGAGCGTTAGTGTGTGTGCCAATCGCGATGGTATGGGTCGTGACAAAAGGTGTAAGTAGGAAATGAAGTGTTTTGAGTCGTTTGAAGAGATAAAACGAGATTTGGGATGAATTAGTACTACTTCAGTTTGTTCAAATATATTTTTTGTGGTAAGTTTTTCATAGATGAGAAAGATGATTTTTATTTTCATCCCAATTGTATTCTAGCATTGAACCATTTCAGTTTTCTTTTCAGTGAGAAAAGTTATTTTGTGCATTAATGATAAGATGTGCACTTTGATTATTTTCCCTATATTCTTGGTTTTATATAACTATGAGAAGAACGAAATGAACAAATGTTTTCTCCTAACAACATTTGAACATGAGTTTATTTTCTCATTGAAATTAAATTTCTTCTAAGGAAAATTCGAATATAATGAAAACTAGGTAGGAAAGGAAATAAATAGAAAGAAAAGTAACTTGCATGGAATCAATGTTGATTGATTAAATTTCAATGAGAGTAAAAATCAGGTAATATCTTTATCTCCCTTGATTATTTTTATTATTTCTATCTTTTATATGTTATTTGATTTATTTATTAAATGTTAGGATAGATGGTCATTATGTGATGATCTCATAATATATCTTTCTTGCATTTAGTATGTATTCTATTTAGAGGAGAATTACTTATTTATTTTTTGTAATTTCTACTCCATGACAAATTTAATTTTGTCTTAAATTTGTAAACTTTGAATCCTCTCATTTTTTATTCCTTTGGTTTGAAGTATATAAGAATATCATGAACAAATAAGATTGTGCATGGCTTTAAAGAATATAGAAATTTCACCAACTTGTTAAATACTCTGTTTGAATGAATATTTTGACTTCAAGAGTACAAAATCTTCATCGATAATCTTAAGGCAAAATTACTTTTAATAGATAAAATCCTTTTTGGTTTACTAGTAATGTGAAACTAAAATGAAGAATATTAAAGCGTCATCAGAATAAAAGGTTTTTCCGGTTAACGATCAGAAGAACTAGAACAACTGTTTAAAGATTGAATCTTTATTATTACTATTCTGAATACTAATTGGTGTGTCTAGTTGTGATAGAAAGGGAAAAACACTAGTAACATAAAATTAGTGATTTTTTAGCATGCAATATGTGAATCCTTGGATTAAATCTCCAACGGAAGACTTGGTGTTGCCAATGTTTAGTTTGATGGTATACAGTTTGAAAGCATGGAAAAACAATATGTGGAAAATAATTTCAAACATCTCAAAAATATTTTTGAGAACATCTTTAAATTGTGTGTGTGTGGCGGGGGGAGGGGGGGAGGATTTACTTGTGATAGAAACAAATTTAGTCTTACTATCTAATTTAAATTTGAATGTACTAGATAAGAAATTTAATGACATTCAATTATTTTGTTAGACCCACAAAATTCTTGGAGTATATTTGATATTGTAGTCGTTTAATGTCTCTTTACTAATATATGTTATTATTAGTATAAAATCATAAAATGATATTACTCTTTCAAAAGAATTGTATTCTTTGATGAAAAGGTGTCAGTTGAAATATTATGTTTTTCATGAAAAGATATGTCTATTTGTATAGACGCGAACGTTGGTGAAAAGTGATTTCTTATGTTTGTGTTGTAAAACAAACATATGGCTCATATTGTCCTTATTTGACCCAAGAGACTATGGTCATGGGTACTTCTATGACAAATTGAATTTTATGGAAAGGTCCTTCATCAAAGGACATCTAGCAAGGTGCTTACTCAAAAACAATGTCTATATTTGATAAAATTATAAAAAGTAAAGAACAATTATATTTGTACGAAAAAGTTACCTCACGGACAATCTTTTCTAACCCATTATTTTTGTTTCTTCTTACTTGAAAAAAATTGTCTATGACATGAATGCTTAGGACATTTTAGCTACAAAACCTTGCAAAAACTGATCATCTTAGAAATCATAACTTTTAGTGCAATAAATTCAAATTTCAAGTATGTGTTGAATCAAAGTATGTTAAGCATACGTATAAATTTGTTGCAAGGGAATTTTAATCCTTTAGAATTGATTTACAATAACATTCTGATATGAATTTAAAACCATCTCTAGGGGTGGGGGTGGGGTAAGGATGTTCCATAAATTTTATTGACAATTGGAGTAGATAATGTTATGTCTATTTGTTGAATGGTAAGGATGAAGAAATCAAAAATATAAGCAATATAAAATTCAAGTTGAAAATCAATTGGATAGAAAAATTGTCAGAATTAGAAATGGTAGATGTGGAGAAAATGAATCTTCTTTTGCATATATATATTTGGAAAATGGAATCATCCATAAAATTACTGGACATATTCTCCTCTACTTAATGAAATGTTTTACAGAAAAAAAAAGCAAATTTTTAAGGAAAGGTTGAATGTCATGCTTATAAGTTTAGGTTTACAAAAAAAATTTGTGGGATCCTATCATTATAGCAAAATAGAACAACCAAAGTTTGTCCGGTCAGAGTGAGGATAATTTATTTCTTAGTAAAGGTAGCAAGAAATAAAAAGAACTTCTGTGTTTTAAGAAATGGAGAAATATAAATTTTTATTTGTTCAGGCTTTGTTGTATCCTAATAGATAACTACTTGTCTCTCCTTTAAGTATATATACGCAATAACACATGAAAGTTAGTGATCTAACAATTTCCAATACAGTCTATTCCATATGAGAAGAGGAAATGAGGGAACTATTCTCAAAAAGGTAAAAACAAGACCTGAGACTCTAGATTTTATGTTCATTATATTTGCTACAAATAGTAAATCATATCAATTTATTGTTCATATGTCCGAACCATCAGATAGTTAGCTTATGTTTCTAAACGACCTTGGAATGAACCAAAAGACAAAGTACGTAGAGCCTGTTTGGCTCAGCTTATAAGCTGGTCAAACAGACTTAAAAGCTGGTTTTTTACTTATTTAGCTGTTTGGCAATACTCAAAATAACTTATATTAAGATTAAAAAAAAAAACTTATTTTAAGCTAAAAGTGAAAAGCTGGGGTAGGGGTGCTTTTTTTTTAGCTTATAAGTTGTTTTAAGTTGACTACATTTTAACCTTTTTTCCCTTAATATTTTTATATAATCTCCAAAGTACCCACATAACCCTAACATCTCTTTCTTCAATTTTTTCCTTTTCACGTGTGGACGATAGACAATTACTATTACCAATGAATGAAAATAAAATAAATCTTAAATCTTTCAAGTGATCTATTCAAATTGTATATTATTAAAATGTAAAATAAGTTGCACATATAACTTAAATAAAAATTTATATTCCTCTTACAAATAATTTGTGATAATAAAGAAATATGTGAATGATAGACAATTATTATTACCTATGGATGAAACTAAAATAAAATCTTAAATCGTTCTTTGATCTATTCAAATTATATATCTTTAAAATCTATAATAAGTTTAAATTCCTCTTATAAATAATTTGTGATGAGAACGAAACATGTGAATGATAGCAAAATATAATTATTTTTGGCTGTAAAATATAAATTAATTAACTTTTATTATGTTAACAACTTTTAAGGGTATTTCAGACATTTTGATTTAAAAAGCTGTTTATCAACACTTATTTGCCAAACACATCAACAACTTTTTTTTTAATTTCAGCACTTTTATCCAAACGCATAACTGCTTATTTTAAAAAGAAGTTTCAGCACTTTCAAAAGTACTCTTTTAAAGCTGCTTTTATTAAGCCCATCAAAACGGTCACTTAATAAAGGATCGAGAGGCGTAGTAAAAATAAATGGACAAATTAATTTCTTCGAGTTTGATTTTGTAACATTTCTCTTTGAAAATGAGTCTCATATATCTGAACAAGCTATGCCCTCTGTGGAATCATTCTATTTGGAATGAGGCAATCAATAGCAAAATATATTCAATCTTGAGCAACCATACTTGAAATTTAGTTGATCTTCCTATAAGAAATAACCTTTTCGGTTCAAAGTGGATCTACAAAAGAAAAAAAAAGTTGATGGAACAATTAACAAATACAAAAAAAATTTCTTTTCATTGGCTTTAACAACAAGAAGGCATTGCTTATTATTACATATTCACTTACTAGGACTACATCAATTCAGTTATAAGTTGCTCTAGTTATGGTATATGACCTTCAAATTTGTAAAAATAGACGGGAAAATAATTTTTTAAAAAAAACTGGATAATTGGAGGAAGAAATTTTCATAGAACAACACAAGTGCTTTATGGTTCTTGGTAAAGAAAAGAAATTTTTTAACTTGTTAAGTAACTTTATGGAAAAAAATATAGCGAAAAAACAATGATATGCATTGTTTGACCAAACTATGTCGAAAATGAATTATAGATTAATGAATGTGATAAATGTTTTTACATTAAACACATTTCAAATCACAAGGTCATTGTTTGTTTTTATGTTGTCGACATGTTGATCATAAAAATAGACATTTCTAACATAAATGCTACTAAAAATATGCTAGAAAGTAACTTTGATGCGATAGTCATTGAAGTTATTAATCTGAGTGAAAAGGTACTTGACAAGTTCAAGTACTTAGATTTTAATTTGGTGGAGACTCCAATAAATGTGAGATTTGTACTTCAAAAGAATCAAGGCAAAAGTGACTCAGAATTTGATTAAGCTATAGTATTGAGAATTATGATATATTTCATGAATGTCCACAATTATATATAACATGTGTCAATGGTAAGTTGAATCCGTTCACAAGTAATCTCAGTCAAACTCATTGGATGACAATCAAAAGAGTTTTGACTGTTTTAAAGATAATTAAAAACTATTTTTTTCAGTATAGCTATTATTCAAACGCACTAGAATAATATAGTGATGTAATGTGAATCACCAAGTCAAATAAAGTAAAATCCACACGCGGATATATATTTTCTCTTTGTGGAGGATCAATCTTTTGGAAACCTTCCAAATAGAAATATGTGCTCTATTATGAAATCAGTGATTATCTCTCAAGATAAGGTTGCTTAAGAAGTTGAATAAATTCGATTTTTTTTGAAAGATTCTTTACCAGATCTTTTAGCTCTGGTATGCATACACATGAGAGTTATTTTTTAATAGGTGGGGCATGGAGAATGATGTATAACGTCAATTATCGTCATATATGATGTAGACATAATATCTTTAAAGAACTACTCTCTAGTTGAATTATCATAATTGGCTATGTAAACTGAAAGGATAATGTGGCGGATCAACTTACAAAAGGCTTGTCTAGAGAGGGAGTTGATAGATTATCAAAGGGAATGAGACTATGGTCGAGGAAAACACATTGTAGCAGTAACTCTACGAAGAAGACTCGAGATCCCAAGATCTAGGTTCTAGGAGATCAAATAAAGACATTGGATGACGGTTCAACATTGTCAAAATATTTTTTTATGGTCCATTCTCTTGATAATAACATGTTCAGTAACAATAATAAATACATTAAGACTTTAATAATTTCTCAGATCGATACAAGGCATATCAAATAGTGTATCCATTGGATAACACGTTTACGAATCCATTTGTAAGTGTGAATTGTAAGAAGATTCAAGAAGAATACAGTAAGGCTACTTCTTTACGCACTTATAAGCAAAGACGTGTTCATGGTTAAAACTATAAAAAAAATGAGAACAAAAATCAGCTAAATGTTCTATTGTGTGACTTATATTGTGTAGCTATACTCCAAAGTTTGATGGTTCAAAGATATCACCGATTGATCGAGTATATCTTAGATATGTTCACTATTGGAAGTTCAAAAAGAAACCCACTTGTCCTGATGAAATCAATCGGTATTTACGAATCACACAGTTTTTCATTCATATGTTTTAACAATAATCATTACATATTCATGTGGGGTATTTTTGGCCTTTAAAGGTTTGAAAAAGAAATTATTTTTTGTTACTCTTTTGAAGGGTTGTGTCTATACTGAAGGGTTTTGACCTTTATGAAAGGTTGTGTCCTTTCTAAAGGGATGTCACCGTTTGAAAGGTTATGCCTTTTCCAAAATGTTGTGACTTTTCTAAATTATTATTTTCTTTCCTAAGAGTTGTGACCTTTACACTGTGTTGGCTATACATAAAGAGGTTTTCTCTCATTTTTCTACATTGAATTCTTCCCTTCTTATGCAAACATTTCTTACAAAACAAAATCGATCAATTGTGACTTTGTGTGACTTGTTGGTGTCATTTCAAGTTTGATGAAATTATCGTTGGTTGAGGTTCCACAACTTCTTTAATAGTTAATCTATTTTATCTTGGGAGGAATTCATGTGCAACCTAGGTTACTTGAGGGGTTTACATTTCTTAAGCACACAGGACATGTTTTGTGGACTCGGATTAGTTTTTTGTTTTTTCTTTAATTCTTTTATATTTTTTGGTTTTCTAATCTGAACCTATTAGATAACAAACACTTCATTAACACTTTCACAAAGTCTTATTTATTGAAGGCATTACTTCAAGAAAATAAATTCAAGATGATATATTTCACGATATTGGGATTAAACACCAATCACAAACAACACGTGAATCGTCTAAACCACAACAATTACATATATAGAAAATTTCTCAAAATTAATCAATGATTATAAATAACTATTAATAGTCTCTCTATGACATAAATAAATCATAACCTACCTTCATAGAGGTAAAGGAAGCTAATTCCCTAAATTTTTTTCTATCCTTAATGCCTTATAACGTCACTAATCTATGAAGTGTACAATATTAATAAGGAGATGATTCAATAGACATCCATATTTCTATAGATCCAGCCTACTCTCATCAATACAATTAATTAAAATCCTAAATGTTGATACCAACAAATATATCACATCTCGTTCATTCCTATATATTCAAGACTAGGGTTAAGCCTCAATTTGTCCAAGTAACATAACTCTAATGGAATTCATATATTACAGTACACTTAATATATAATTATGTATCTCAAAATATCAAAACTTAAGCATAATATGATAAAAAATAATAATATTTAAATCACCTACTTAGAGAAACACAGTCTATCAAACCTAAATTATTTACAATGAATGAAAATTGCATAACTCAATCATAATGATTGAATTCTCTAATGACAAACATCATTGAACTGATAGTCATAAATAGTGGTGGCAAATGGGCGGGTTCGGTCAAATGTGGGCGGGTTGAAAATGCGTAAACATAAAACGGGTAATCATTCAACCCTTCCATATTTGATATGGGTCAAAATAGGTTGGGTACTAAATGGTTTGGGTAAAATACTAGTTTAACCATATTTCATGAATAAATAGTTTTTTACTTAAAAATTCAATATGGACAAAATATTTTAGTCTATTTCTTTAGATGAAACATGTTGAAAAAGCTTCATTTAGTTTTATTTTATTATAAAAGTAAAAAAAAAATTTAAAAAAAAATTGG